>NC_061509.1:96638031-96946195 GCF_022539505.1 Lolium rigidum | reverse complement strand
TGGGAGGCCAAGATAGGTCTACGGAAAGGTGGAGACCTCGCAACCAAAGGTGGCTGCCATGGATGTGGCCACAGGGATATCGATTTTGATGGGGACAAAGGTGCTTTTGTGGAAGTTTATGGTTAGGCCGGTAGCAGCAGAGAAATTGTCAATCACCTTTTTAAGATTGGCGACATGATCAGGGACCACACGAATAATAATGAGGGTGTCATCGGCATACTGGAGGACGAGACAGGGAATGTCGTCGACTAGGGGTTGAAGGAGAAGGCCCGAGAGGGAGGCAAGCCATAGCATCTGCTGAAGGACGTCAGCAACAATGTTGAACAGGAAAGGAGAGAGATGGTCCCCTTGCCGAAGTCCTCGCCGGCACTGTATCCAACGTCCAGGGATGCCGTTGAGAAGGACCGCAGTCTGGCTAGAATGGTTGAGAAGACTGACCCAAGAGCACCAAAGATCGGGGAGCCCCTTAGCCCGCATGATGCGGTCAAGGGCGTCCCAGCTAATGGAGTCAAAAGCTTTGTGGAAATCAACTTAAAGACCGCAGCAGGGGCGGAGCGCCTATGATAGGCCTGAACAATATCAGTAGCATAGACAAACTTTTCTGCAATGGAACGCCTAGAGATGAAGTCGGTCTGATCAGGGTGAACAAGGTACGGGATGAGCCCCGGAGGTGTAAGGTGAGGCACTTGGAATGAACCTTGAGACAGTAATTTTGGAGGGAGATGGAGCGGAAGTTTTCAGGTTTGTTAGCACCTGCCTTTTTTTGGGAGCAGGACAATGTGGGACTTATTTATGGGCCGCGGGTCCGTAGAAAGAGAGTAGAAATCGGAGAGCGCAGCAAGCAGATCATGTTTGACAAGGTCCCAATTCCGCTTGAAGAAAGCAGGGCTGAAACCATCCGGGCCAGGACTGGAGTTGTCATTCATGGAGAAGAGGGTGTCTCGAATCTCTTCAAGGGTGAAGGGGCAGATAAGGGAGGCGGCTTGGGAGGAGTCAATAGAGGTTGATTGTACTAAGTGGGAGAGGTTGAGGTTGTCACTGGCCGGAAGTAGGGTGCCAAGGAGGGACTTGAAGAAGGTGTGGAGAATGGACGCTTTGGCGGTGTGTGAGAAGGTGAGGTTGCCATCATCGGTTTCGAGATTCTTGATTTGATTTTTCTAGAGGCGCCCAAAGGCACATAAGCGGAAATAGTGGGAATTTTCGTCGCCGAGGGTGCAATGTTTGATCTTTGCCCGCTTCCTCCAGTAGGTGGCACGCTCAAAGTTCTTTTGGGTGATGTGGGTTTTGGCTAAGGAGCGAAGGTCGTGCTCCAAGGGAGAAAGGTTGCGGTGTTCCTCAAGCCTGTCAAGAAAGGAGATGACAAATCGACAATTGAGCAAGTAGATTGATGGCATCCTTCGCTCCCTGGCCCAAGCGCGAGCAGCAGCCCGAACGCGTTTAAGCCGGAGGCAAAGTCTACCAACATGAGCGAGGTGGGGGTGATTGGGGCCAACACTATTCCAGTTGCTAGTGACGAGATAGGGGAAGGAAGAGTGGGACAGCCAGGAGTTTTCCATTCGGAAAGCAGTATTCCGTGGGGCTTTTGAAGAAGCCTCCAAGTGGATGGGCACATGGTCAGAAGTGGGACGGGAGGACGGCGTTTGCAAGGGCGCGAGCGACGATCGCAGCAGCGGGAGCAGCGCTGCTAGGTTGACCATGGGGCACCTAAGGAGGAGGGATGCCCAGAATCTCCCTAGATTTGGCATAGCCCGTGCCACCCTCGAGCTGGATGAACTCCTCATCCTCATCAGAGGAGAAGGCCTCAGGGATGGGGTGGAGGTCTGGCCCGGAAGAGCCATCGGAGCCAGGAGCAAGATCCTCAAAGCCCACAATGGTGACATCGGTAAAGGATCCCGTGCTACAGTGGTTTTTGACGGTGAGAGTGAAGGGGATATCGGAGATCGACTCAGCCTTGACAGTGACGAGAACTACTTCGAAATCAACCCCCACAAGGCATATAGGATCGATAGCGTGAGGGTTGGCAAAAGGGCCAGAGGAGTGTGATATATTGTGGCGACGCCAGTGTTCCATGGGGTATTGATTGATGGAGAGAGTGGCCATGGATTCATGCTCGAAAAGGAAACGAATATCGGTTTCGTCATGGCACTGGAAGAAGACCGATGCCTCAACGCCAATGAAGGTCCCGTTGTTGACAGCATTTTCACGGTCAGGTGGTGAGGAGAAAACAGTAAGGCGGGCACCTTCGGAAGAGGGAAACAAAGAAACGTGGTCTAGGCCGCAACCGAGATCAGCGGCTTGAAGGATGAAGCTATCAGAGCCCTCCATGGGAGGGTTGACGAAGGCGTATGCGAGGTTGTTGAAGTGGCGTAAGTCGGCGAAGGGCATGTAGACGACGACGTTGTCCGGCCGCACAGGAGCTGCGAGGTCTTCCTTGAATGGTCATTGCCAAAGCACAGGCAACAAAACAGGGGCGCCGGGCCTTGGTGGCCGCCCTCAGACCCGCCAGCGGTGTCCATCGCGGATCTTAGATTGATGGGGAGAGGGGTTTGAGTAGGGGAAAAATGGTGGAGGAGGGAGGGGCTGAGAAGGAAAAGGGTGGGCGCTTACATGCTCTTTCCTTGTGGCCGGAGTGGCGGCAGCACAGTGGATCTCGGCAGGCGGCGATGAGGTGGCTTGGAGAGAGGCACTTGTGGCACCGGCGGTCGAGGGAGCGGAGTGGAGGAGGAGTGGCACAGGAAGGAGCGGGGCTGGGCTTAGAAGGGGAGGCCGCCATCTCAGAGTAGGAGGGCACTGATGCGGGTAGATGACACGTCCGTTGGGAACCCCAATAGGAAGGTGTGATGCGCACAGCAGTAAGTTTTCCCTCAGAAAGAAACCAAGGTTTATCGAACCAGGAGGAGCTAAGAAGCACGTTGAAGGTTGATGGTGGCGGAATGTAATGCGGCGCAACACCAGGGATTCCGGCGCCAACGTGGAACCCGCACAACACAACCAAAGTACTTTGCCCCAACGAAACGGTGAGGTTGTCAATCTCACCGGCTTGCTGTAACAAAGGATTAACCGTATTGTGTGGAAGATGATTGTTTGCGAGAGAACGAGTAAAGAACAAGTATTGCGAGTAGATTGTATTTCAGATGTAAAGAATAGGACCGGGGTCCACGAGTTCACTACAGGTGTCTCTCCCATAAGATAAAAGCATGTTGGGTGAACAAATTACAGTCGGGCAATTGACAAATAAAGAGGGCATAACAATGCACATACATGATATGATAAATATAGTGAGATTTAATTGGGCATTACGACAAAGTACATAGACCGCTATCCAGACATGCATCTATGCCTAAAAAGTCAACCTTCGAGGTTATCATCCGAACCCCTTCCGGTATTAAGTTGCAAAACAATAGACAATTGCATTAAGTATGGTGCGTAATGTAATCAATAACTACATCCTCGGACATACCATCAATGTTTTATCCCTAGTGGCAACGAGCACATCCACAACCTTAGAACTTTTCGTCACTCGTCCCGCATTTAATGGAGGCATGAACCCACTATCGAGCATAAATACTCCCTCTTGGAGTTAAGAGTAAAAACTTGGCCGAGCCTCTACTAATAACGGAGAGCATGCAAGATCATAAACAACACATAGGTAATAACTTGATAATTAACATAACATAGTATTCTCTATCCATCGGATCCCGACAAACACAACATATAGAATTACGAGATAGATGATCTTGATCATGTTAGGCATCTCACAAGATCCAACAATGAAGCACAATGAGGAGAAGACAACCATCTAGCTACTGCTATGGACCCATAGTCCAGGGGTGAACTACTCACTCATCACTCCGGAGGCGACCATGGCGGTGAAGAGTCCTCCGGGAGATGAATCCCCTCTCCGGCAGGGTGCCGGGGGCGATCTCCAGAATCCCCCGAGATTGGATTGGCAGCGGCGGCGCCTCAGTAAGGTTTTCCGTATCGTGGCTCTCGGTACTGGGGGTTTCGCGACGGAGGCTATTTGTAGGCGGAAGGGCAGGTAAAGAGGCGGCACGAGGGGCCTGGGCGTTGATTTCATCCAATTCCGAGAATATTTCGTTACTAGGATTTCTGAAACCAAAAACAGCAGAAAACAGCATCCCCAAGCTTAGTACGACATATAATGTGTATAAAACATGTAGATATCATCAATAATGTAGCATGGAACATAAGAAATTATCGATACGTCGGAGACGTATCAGCATCCCCAAGCTTAGTTCTGCTCGTCCCGAGCAGGTAAACGATAACAAAGATAATTCCTGAAGTGACATGCCATCATAACCTTGATCATACTATTGTAAGCATATGTAATGAATGCAGCGATCAAAACAATGGTAATGAAATGAGTAAACAACTGAATCATAAAGCAAAGACTTTTCATGAATAGTACTTCAAGACAAGCATCAATAAGTCTTGCATAAGAGTTAACTCATAAAGAAATAAATCAAAGTAAAGGTATTGAAGCAACACAAAGGAAGATTAAGTTTCAGCGGTTGCTTTCAACTTGTAACATGTATATCTCATGGATAATTGTCAACATAGAGTAATATAATAAGTGCAATATGCAAGTATGTAGGAATCAATGCACAGCTCACACAAGTGTTTGCTTCTTGAGGTCGAGAGAAATAGGTGAACCGACTCAACATAAAAGTAAAAGAATGGTCCTTCAAAGAGGAAAGCATCGATTGCTATATTTGTGCTAGAGCTTTTATTTTGAAAACATGAAACAATTTTGTCAACGGTAGTAATAAAGCATATGAGTTATGTAAATTATATCTTACAAGTTGCAAGCCTCATGCATAGTATACTGATGGCGTGTATTTCACACGTTCGTTGGGCAACCCCAAGAGCAAGGTATGATGCGCACAGCAGCAAGTTTTCCCTCAGAAAGAAACCAATGTTTATCGAACCAGGAGGAGCCAAGAAGCACGTTGAAGGTTGATGGCGGCGGGATGTAGTGCGGCGCAACACCAGGGATTCCGGCGCCAACGTGGAACCTGCACAACACAACCAAAGTACTTTGCCCCAACGAAACAGTGAGGTTGTCAATCTCACCGGCTTGCTGTAACAAAGGATTAACCGAATTGTGTGGAAGATGATTGTTTGCAGAGAAAACAGTAAAAACAAGTATTGCACACTACTAGGAAAAGGCTTATTGCCGGCGCACCAAAATGGGCTATTGCCGGCGCACCAAGAGCCCGCCGGTGCGAACGGGCCGGTGATAATAGCTTATTGCCGGCGCACCAGTCGGTGCGCCGGCGGTATCTCGCGTTATCCCCGGCGCACCTGTCTAGTTCGCCGGCGGTAAGTTATACAAGAAAACAAAAAAAATTCAAATCTAGATCCGGATCTAGATCTAGATCTAGCTAGTCAACCGTGGTTGTCGTCTATGCGCCGAGTGTAGGAGGTGCATGAGGTGCATGAGGATGCTCGGAAGCTCCCAATATTGGCGGGCCGGTGTAGGAGGAGGAGGAGTAGGCCAGAGGAGGAGGAGTAGGCCGGAGGTGGAGGAGCCCGGAGGAGGTGGAGGATGCCGGAGGATGCCGGAGGTGGTGGAGGAGGCCGACGGTGATGGGGGAGGCCGGAGATGTAGGAGGAGGCCGGAGGACGTCGAGGAGGCTGGAGGTGGTTGAGGAGGTCGGAGGACGTCGTGGCCGTCGGTGGAGGAGGAGGATGAGTAGGTCGCCGGAGTAGCTCGCCGCCGCAGAAGCTCGGTATAGAGAAGGAGGAGCAGGAGATGGAGGAGGAGGAGGAGGAGGAGGAGGAGGAGGAGGACGAAAAGAGAAAGGGAAAGTGAGCACCGCGGGTTGAGTTGTGCCTATATAGCACTCCTTACCGCCGGCGCACCAAGTAGGGTGGTGCGCCGGGGCTATTTTTTTCTTTTTTCACCCAAATCTTAAATCTGAAAAAAGTCCTGTTTCTGTTTTGAATTTGACGAATCCATTTTTTCTCCAAACGGCCGTAGGCTATTGAATTCGAATAGGAAATTTCGAGTAGATCGATTTTGATATAAAAAAGTTTTTCATCGGAGGTCGTATGCAACCGAAATCCCGTTTTACCGAAAGATGATGCCATTTTGCATAATACATCGAAATTCAAATTTTCAAATTTTCCCTAAAACTAGATCACATATTACATGGGCATTTCAAAGGATTTTATTTTTTGAATTTTCTATCATTTTCTATTATTTTTCGAAAACTGAAAAGGCGATTCTCGGGGGGGGGGTGTGGAGAGAAAAATCTAGGCAACTTACCCCCGGCGGACCTCTATGGTGGTGCGCCGGTGGTAAATTGTCTACCACCGGCGCACCACCATAGAGGTGCGCCGGGGTAAGGTGCCCAGAATTTTTGGGGGCGGCCAGATCTCTTCGAATTTTATCCCCGGCGCACTAATTTTTTTTGTGCGCCGGCAGTATAGGTCCATCGCCGGCGCGGCGGAAAAGGGGTGCGCCGGCAACACTTTCCACCAGCGCACGTGCAAGGTGGTGCGCCGGCACATATTGCCTCCACCTATAGGCTTTTTCCTAGTAGTGGCAGCAGATTTGTATTTCAGTATTAAAGAATGGACCGGGGTCCACAGTTCACTAGAGGTGTCTCTCCCATAAGATAAAAGCATGTTGGGTGAACAAATTACAGTCGGGCAATTGACAAATAGAGAGGGCATAACAATGCACATACATGGCATGATAAGTATAGTGAGATTTAATTGGGCATTACGACAAAGTACATGGACCGCCATCCAACTGCATCTATGCCTAAAAAGTCCACCTTCAGGGTTATCATCCGAACCCCTTCCAGGCATTAAGTTGCAAAGCAACAGACAATTGCATTAAGTATGGTGCGTAATGTAATCAACAACTACATCCTCGGACATAGCGCCAATGTTTTATCCCTAGTGGCAACAAGCACAAGCACAACCTTAGAACTTTCTCATCACTCGTCCCAGGTGTCAATGCGGGCATGAACCCACTATCGAGCATAAATACTCCCTCTTGGAGTTAAAAGCAAAAACTTGGCCACAGCCTCTACTAGTAACGGAGAGCATGCAAGATCATAAACAACACATATGTAATAACTTGATAATTAACATAACATGGTATTCTCTATCCATCGGATCCCGACAAACACAACATAGAGTATTACAGATAGATGATCTTGATCATGTTAGGCAGCTCACAAGATCCAACAATGAAGCACAATGAGGAGAAGACAACCATCTAGCTACTGCTATGGACCCATAGTCCGGGGGTGAACTACTCACTCATCACTCCGGAGGCGACCATGGCGGTGTAGAGTCCTCCGGGAGATGAATCCCCTCTCCGGCAGGGTGCCGTAGGAGATCTCCAGAATCCCCCGAGATGGGATTGGCGGCGGCGGCGTCTCAGTAAGGTTTTCCGTATCGTGGTTCTTCGCATTGGGGTTTTCGCGACGGAGGCTTTAAGTAGGCGGAAGGGCAACGTGGGGGGCCAAACGAGGGCCCCACACCACAGGTCGGCGCGGCCAAGGCCTGGGCCGCGCCGCCCTATGGTGGCGGCCCCTCGTGGCCCCACTTCGACTCCTCTTCGGTCTTCTGGAAGCTTTGTGGCAAAATAGGACCCTGGGCGTTGATTTCGTCCAATTCCGAGAATATTTCGTTACTAGGATTTCTGAAACCAAAAACAGCAGAAAACCAAGAATCGGCTCTTCGGCATCTTGTTAATAGGTTAGTTCCGTAAAATGCACGAATATGACATAAAGTGTGCATAAAACATGTAGATATCATCAATAATGTGGCATGGAACATAAGAAATTATCGATACGTCGGAGACGTATCAGCATCCCCAAGCTTAGTTCTCGCTCGTCCCGAGCAGGTAAAACGATAACAAAGATAATTTCTGAAGTGACATGCCATCATAACCTTGATCATACTATTTGTAAACATATGTAATGAATGCAGCGATCAAAACAATGGTAATGTCATGAGTAAACAGGTGAATCATAAAGCAAAGACTTTTCATGAATAGTACTTCAAGACAAGCATCAATAAGTCTTGCATAAGAGTTAACTCATAAAGCAATAAATCAAAGTAAAGGTATTGAAGCAACACAAAGGAAGATTGAGTTTCAGCGGTTGCTTTCAACTTGTAACATGTATATCTCATGGATAATTGTCAACATAGAGTAATATAACAAGTGCAACATGCAAGTATGTAAGAATCAATGCACAGTTCACACAAGTGTTTGCTTCTTGAGGTGGAGAGAGATAGGTGAACTGACTCAACATAAAAGTAAAAGAATGGTCCTTCAAAGAGGAAAGCATCGATTGCTATATTTGTGCTAGAGCTTTTATTTTGAAAACCTGAAACAATTTTGTCAACGGTAGTAATAAAGCATATGAGTTATGAAAATTATATCTTACAAGTTGCAAGACTCATGCATAGTATACTAATAGTGCCCGCACCTTGTCCTAATTAGCTTGGACTACCGGATCATCGCAATACACATGTTTTAACCAAGTGTCACAATGGGGTACCTCCATGCCGCCTGTACAAAGGTCTAAGGAGAAAGCTCGCATTTTGGATTTCTCGCTTTTGATTATTCTCAACTTAGACATCCATACCGGGACAACATGGACAACAGATAATGGACTCCTCTTTAATGCATAAGCATGTGGCAACAATTATTATTCTCATATGAGATTGAGGATATATGTCCAAAACTGAAACTTCCACCATGAATCATGGCTTTAGTTAGCGGCCCAATGTTCTTCTCTAACAATATGCATGCTCCAACCATTAAGGTGGTAGATATCTCTTACTTCAGACAAGACGGACATGCATAGCAACTCACATGATATTCAACAAAGAATAATTGATGGCCTCCCCAGAAGCATGGTTATCGCACAACAAGCAACTTAATAAGAGATAAAGTGCATAAGTACATATTCAATACCACAATAGTTTTTAAGCTATTTGTCCCATGAGCTATATATTGTAAAGGTGAATGATGGAATTTTAAAGGTAGCACTCAAGCAATTTACTTTGGAATGGCGGATAAATACCATGTAGTAGGTAGGTATGGTGGACACAAGTGGCATAGTGGTTGGCTCAAGGATTTTGGATGCATGAGAAGTATTCCCTCTCAATACAAGGTTTAGGCTAGCAAGGTTATTTGAAACAAACACAAGGATGAACGGTGCAGCAAAACTCACATAAAAGACATATTGTAAACATTATAAGACTCTACACCGTCTTCCTTGTTGTTCAAAACTCAATACTAGATATTATCTAGACTCTAGAGAAACCAAATATGCAAACCAAATTAGCAAGCTCTAAGTGTTTCTTCATTAATGGGTGCAAAGTATATGATGCAAGAGCTTAAACATGAGCACAAAAATTGCCAAGTATCAAATTATCCAAGACATCTTAGCAATTTACTACATGTAGCATTTTCCAATTCCAACCATATAACAATTTAACGAAGAAGAAACTTCGCCATGAATACTATGAGTAGAGCCTAAGGACATACTTGTCCATATTCTACAGCGGAGCGTGTCTCTCTCCCACAAATTGAATGCTAGGATCCATTTTATTCAAACAAAACAAAAACAAAAACAAACCGACGCTCCAAGCAAAGTGCATAAGATGTGATGGAATAAAAATATAGTTTCGTGGGAGGAACCCGATAATGTTGTCGATGAAGAAGGGGATGCCTTGGGCATCCCCAAGCTTAGATGCTTGAGTCTTCTTAAAATATGCAGGGGTGAACCACCGGGGCATCCCCAAGCTTAGAGCTTTCACTCTCCTTGATCATATTGCATCATTTCCCTCTCTTGATCCTTGAAAACTTCCTCCACACCAAACTCGAAACAACTCATTAGAGGGTTAGTGCACAATAAAAATTAACATGTTCAGAGGTGACACAATCATTCTTAACACTTCTGGACATTGCATAAAGCTACTGGACATTAGTGGATCAAAGAAATTCATCCAACATAGCAAAAGAGGCAATGCGAAATAAAAGGCAGAATCTGTCAAAACAGAACAGTCCGTAAAGATGGATTTTATTAGGGCACCATACTTGCTCAAATGAAAATGCCCAAATTGAATGAAAGTTGCGTACATATCTGAGGATCACTCACGTAAATTGGCTTAATTTTCTCAGTTACCTACAGAGAATTAGACCCAGATTCGTGACAGCAAAGAAATCTGTTTCTGCGCAGTAATCCAAATCTAGTATTTACTTTACTATCAAAGACTTTACTTGGCACAACAAAACATAAAACTAAGATAAGGAGAGGTTGCTACAGTAGTAAACAACTTCCAATACTCAAATATAAAACAAAAATACTGTAGTAAAAACATGGGTTGTCTCCCATAAGTGCTTTTTTAACGCCTTTCAGCCTAAGCGCGTAAAGTGTATATCAAGTATTATCAAAGGGTGGTGCATCTACAGCGGGGTTTGGAGTTTTCTCAACCATGCATAGTATATTGGATACATAAGTTTCAGCGTCTCCCTTTTCATTAGTCTTGGGCTTGCTACTCTCATCGAACAAATTTTCAGGAACAAGCCAAGCATAGTTATTTTCTAGTGCATCATTCATAGCTAGGAGTTTACATGGTATTGGTGCTTTGATCTCCCCACCATCATTAGTATTATTAGTGTATCTTATTCTATCCATGTCCATTTTTTCAAGGAGACCAACAAAATTAGTATGAGAACCAAGCATATTAAATTTAGCAAAGACCTTTCTAGCCTCTCTTGCTAGACCACCAAATTCTCTAAGAAGGGTTTCTAAAACAAAATCTTTCTTTTCCCCCTCTTCCATATCACCGAGTGTAAGAAACATGTGTTGGATTATAGGATTGAGATTAACAAATTTAGTTTCCAACATGCGAACTAAAGCAGCAGCAGCAATTTCATAAGTAGGAGCAAGTTCTACCAAGTGTCTATCTTCAAAATCTTCAACGGTACTAACATGACTGAAAAATTCCTCTATATTGTTTCTCCCAATTATAGACACGCGCCCTACCGGTATGTCTTTTGTGGTAAAATTAAAAGGAAACATGATGAATCAAGTAAAGTAAATGCAAGTAACTAATTTTTTTGTGTTTTTGATATAGAGTGCAAGACAGTAAATAAAGTATAACTAGCAACTAATTTTTTTGTGTTTTGATATAATGCAGCAAACAAAGTAGTAAATAAAATAAAGCAAGACAAAAACAAAGTAAAGAGATTGAGAAGTGGAGACTCCCCTTGCAGCGTGTCTTGATCTCCCCGGCAACGGCGCCGAAAAAGAGCTTGATGGCGTGTATTTCACACGTTCGTTGGGCAACCCCAAGAGGAAGGTATGATGCGCACAGCAGCAAGTTTTCCCTCGTAAAGAAACCAAGGTTTATCGAACCAGGAGGAGCCAAGAAGCACGTTGAAGGTTGATGGCGGCGGGATGTAGTGCGGCGCAACACCAGGGATTCCGGCGCCAACGTGGAACCCGCACAACACAACCAAAGTACTCTGCCCCAACGAAACAGTGAGGTTGTCAATCTCACCGGCTTGCTGTAACAAAGGATTAAGCAAATTGTGTGGAAGATGATTATTTGCAGAGAAAACAGTAAAAACAAGTATTGCAGCAGATTTGTATTTCAGTATTAAAGAATGGACCGGGGTCCACAGTTCACTAGAGGTGTCTCTCCCATAAGATAAAAGCATGTTGGGTGAACAAATTACAATCGGGCAATTGACAAATAGAGAGGGCATAACAATGCACATACATGGCATGATAAGTATAGTGAGATTTAATTGGGCATTACGACAAAGTACATAGACCGCCATCCAACTGCATCTATGCCTAAAAAGTCCACCTTCAGAGTTATCATCCGAACCCCTTCCAGTATTAAGTTGCAAAGCAACAGACAATTGCATTAAGTATGGTGCATAATGTAATCAACAACTACATCCTCGGACATAGCGCCAATGTTTTATACCTAGTGGCAACAAGACAAAGACAACCTTAGAACTTTCGTCACCGTCCCATGTGTCAATGCATGAACCCACTATCGAGCATAAATACTCCCTCTTGGAGTTAAAAGCAAAAACTTGGCCGCAGCCTCTACTAGTAACGGAGAGCATGCAAGATCATAAACAACACATATGTAATAACTTGATAATTAACATAACATGGTATTCTCTATCCATCGGATCCCGACAAACACAACATAGAGTATTACGGATAGATGATCTTGATCATGTTAGGCAGCTCACAAGATCCAACAATGAAGCACAATGAGGAGAAGACAACCATCTAGCTACCGCTATGGACCCATAGTCCAGGGGTGAACTACTCACTCATCACTCCGGAGGCGACCATGGCGGTGTAGAGTCCTCCGGGAGATGAATCCCCTCTCCGGCAGGGTGCCGGAGGAGATCTCCGGAATCCCCCGAGATGGGATTGGCGGCGGCGGCGTCTCGCAAGGTTTTCCGTATCGTGGTTCTTCGCATTGGGGTTTTCGCGACGGAGGCTTTAAGTAGGCGGAAGGGCAACGTGGGGGCCAAACGAGGGCCCCACACCACAGGTCGGCGCGGCCAAGGCCCGGGCCGCGCCGCCCTATGGTGGCGGCCCCTCGTGGCCCCACTTCGACTCCTCTTCGGTCTTCCGGAAGCTTCGTGGCAAAATAGGACCCCGGGCGTTGATTTCGTCCAATTCCGAGAATATTTCGTTACTAGGATTTCTGAAACCAAAAAACAGCGTAAAACAAAGAATCGGCTCTTCGGCATCTTGTTAATAGGTTAGTTCCAGAAAATGCACGAATATGACATAAAGTGTGCATAAAACATGTAGATATCATCAATAATGTGGCATGGAACATAAGAAATTATCGATACGTCGGAGACGTATCATATACTAATAGTGCCCGCACCTTGTCCTAATTAGCTTGGACTACCAGATCATCACAATACACATGTTTTAACCAAGTGTCACAATGGGGTACCTCCATGCCGCCTGTACAAAGGTCTAAGGAGAAAGCTCGCATTTTGGATTTCTCGCTTTTGATTATTCTCAACTTAGACATCCATACCGGGACAACATGGACAACAGATAATGGACTCCTCTTTAATGCATAAGCATGTGGCAACAATTAGTGTTCTCATATGAGATTGAGGATATATGTCCAAAACTGAAACTTCCACCATGATTCATGGCTTTAGTTAGCGGCCCAATGTTCTTCTCTAACAATATGTATGCTCCAACCATTAAGGTGGTAGATCTCTCTTACTTCGTACAAGACGGACATGCATAGCAACTCACATGATATTCAACAAAGAATAGTTGATGGCGTCCCCGTAAACATGGTTATCGCACAACAAGCAACTTAATAAGAGATAAAGTGCATAAGTACATATTCAATACCACAATAGTTTTTAAGCTATTTGTCCCATGAGCTATATATTGTAAAGGCGAATGATGGAATTTTAAAGGTAGCACTCAAGCAATTTACTTTGGAATGGCGGAGAAATACCATGTAGTAGGTAGGTATGGTGGACACAAATGGCATAGTGGTTGGCTCAAGGATTTTGGATGCATGAGAAGTATTCCCTCTCGATACAAGGTTTAGGCTAGCAAGGTTATTTGAAACAAACACAAGGATGAACGGTGCAGCAAAACTCACATGAAAGACATATTATAAACATTATAAGACTCTACACCGTCTTCCTTGTTGTTCAAAACTCAATACTAGATATTATCTAGACTTTAGAGAGACCAAATATGCAAACCAAATTAGCAAGCTCTATGTGTTTCTTCATTAATGGGTGCAAAGTATATGATGCAAGAGCTTAAACATGAGCACAACAATTGCCAAGTATCAAATTATTCAAGACATTTTAGAATTACAACATGTAGCATTTCCCGATTCCAACCATATAACAATTTAACGAAGAAGATTCAACCTTCGCCATGAATACTATGAGTAAAGCCTAAGGACATATTTGTCCATATGCAACAGCGGAGCGTGTCTCTCTCCCACACAGTGAATGCTAGGATCCATTTTATTCAAACAAAAACAAAAGCAAAAACAAACAGACGCTCCAAGTAAAGTACATAAGATGTGACTGAATAAAAATATAGTTTCAGGGGAGGAACCTGATAATGTTGTCGATGAAGAAGGGGATGCCTTGGGCATCGCCAAGCTTAGACGCTTGAGTCTTCTTAGAATATGCAGGGGTGAACCACCGGGGCATCCCCAAGCTTAGAGCTTTCACTCTCCTTGATCATATTGTATCATACTCCTCTCTTGATCCTTGAAAACTTCCTCCACACCAAACTCGAAACAACTCATTAGAGGGTTAGTGGACAATAAAAATTAACATGTTCAGAGGTGACACAATCATTCTTAACACTTCCGGACATTGCATAAAGCTACTTGGACATTAATGGATCAAAGAAATTCATCCAACATAGCAAAAGAGGCAATGCGAAATAAAAGGCAGAATCTGTCAAAACAGAACGAGTCCGTAAAGATGGATTCTATTGAGGCACCGGACTTGCTCAAATGAAAATGCCCAAATTGAATGAAAGTTGCGTACATATCTCGAGTATCACTCACGTAAATTGGCATAATTTTCTGAGTTACCTACGAGAGAATTAGGCCCAGATTCGTGACAGGCAAATAAATCTGTTTCTGCGCAGTAATCCAAATCTAGTATGAACCTTACTATCAAAGACTTTACTTGGCACAACAAAACATAAAACTAAGATAAGGAGAGGTTGCTACAGTAGTAAACAACTTCCAAGACTCAAATTCAAAACAAAAGTACTGTAGTAAAAACATGGGTTGTCTCCCATAAGCGCTTTTCTTTAACGCCTTTCAGCTAGGCGCAGAAAGTGTATTTCAAGTATTATCAAGAGATGAAGCATCAACATCATAATTTGCTCTAATAATAGAATCAAAAGGTAACTTCATTCTTTTTCTAGGGAAGTGTTCCATACCTTTCTTGAGAGGAAATTGATATTTGATATTACCTTCCTTCATATCAATAGTAGCACCAACGGTTCGAAGAAAAGGTCTTCCCAATATAATGGGGCAAGATGCATTGCATTCAATATCCAAGACAACAAAATCAACGGGGACAAGGTTATTGTTAACCATAATATGAACATTATCAACTCTCCCCAAAGGTTTCTTTTTAGCATTATCAGCGAGATTAACATCCAAATAACAATTTTTCAATGGTGGCAAGTCAAGCATATCATAGGCTTTCTTAGGCAGAGATAGCAACCAATCTTTAGCTCTTCCTCTTAATGAGAAAGGAAACAATTTTAATTTAATAATATCACCATCTACATCCTTATACTTTTGCATTTCACATAGTTCAACAAAATTATTAAGATGGGCAGCAGCATCATCAGAACTAACACCTGAAAATTGCTCTCGCATAACAAGATTCAGTAAAGCAGGTTTAATTTCAAAGAATTCTGCTGTAGTAGCAGGTGGAGCAATAGGTGTGCATAGGAAATCATTATTGTTTGTGGTTGTGAAGTCACACAACTTAGTATTTTCAGGGGTAGCCATTTTAGCAGTAGTAAATAAAGCAAACTAGATGAAGTAAATGCAAGTAACTAATTTTTTTGTGTTTTGATATAGAGTGCAAGACAGTAAATAAAGTAAAGCTAGCAACTAATTTTTTTGTGTTTTGATATAATGCAGCAAACAAAGTAGTAAATAAAATAAAGCAAGACAAAAACAAAGTAAAGAGATTGAGAAGCGGAGACTCCCCTTGCAGCGTGTCTTGATCTCCCCGGCAACGGCGCCAGAAAACAGTCTTGATGCGCGTAGATGACACGTCCTTTGGGAACCCCAAGAGGAAGGTGTGATGCGCACAGCAGTAAGTTTTCCCTCAGAAAGAAACCAAGGTTTATCGAACCAGGAGGAGCCAAGAAGCACGTTGAAGGTTGATGGTGGCGGAATGTAATGCGGCGTAACACCAGGATTCCGGCGCCAACGTGGAACCTGCACAACACAACCAAAGTACTTTGCCCCAACGAAACAGTGAGGTTGTCAATCTCACCGGCTTGCTGTAAATAAGGATTAACCGTATTGTGTGGAAGATGATTGTTTGCAGAGAACAGTAAAAAACAAGTATTGCAGTAGATTGTATTTCAGATGTAAAGAGTAGGACCGGGGTCCACAGTTCACTAGAGGTGTCTCTCCCATAAGATAAAAGCATGTTGGGTGAACAAATTACAGTCGGGCAATTGACAAATAAAGAGGGCATAACAATGCACATACATGATATGATAAATATAGTGAGATTTAATTGGGCATTACGACAAAGTACATAGACCGCTATCCAGCATGCATCTATGCCTAAAAAGTCAACCTTCGAGGTTATCATCCGAACCCCTTCCGATATTAAGTTGCAAAACAACGGACAATTGCATTAAGTATGGTGCGTAATGTAATCAATAACTACATCCTCGGACATAGCATCAATGTTTTATCCCTAGTGGCAACAAGCACATCCACAACCTTAGAACTTTCCGTCACTCGTCCCAGCATTTAATGGAGGCATGAACCCACTATCGAGCATAAATACTCCCTCTTGGAGTTAAGAGTAAAAACTTGGCCAGAGCCTCTACTAATAACGGAGAGCATGCAAGATCATAAACAACACATAGGTAATAACTTGATAATTAACATAACATAGTATTCTCTATCAATCGGATCCCGACAAACACAACATATAGAATTACAGATAGATGATCTTGATCATGTTAGGCAGCTCACAAGATCCAACAATGAAGCACAATGAGGAGAAGACAACCATCTAGCTACTGCTATGGACCCATAGTCCAGGGGTGAACTACTCACTCATCACTCCGGAGGCGACCATGGCGGTGAAGAGTCCTCCGGGAGATGAATCCCCTCTCCGGCAGGGTGCCGGGGGCGATCTCCCGAATCCCCCGAGATGGGATTGGCGGCGGCGGCGCTCGCAAGGTTTTCCGTATCGTGGCTCTCGGTATCGGGGGTTTCGCGACGGAGGCTTTAAGTAGGCGGAAGGGCAGGTCAAGAGGCGGCACGAGGGGCCCACACCGTTGATTTCGTCCAATTCCGAGAATATTTCGTTACTAGGATTTCTGAAACCAAAAACAGCAGAAAACAGCAACTGGCTCTTCGGCATCTTGTTAATATGTTAGTGCCGGAAAATGCATAAATACGACATATAATGTGTATAAAACATGTAGATATCTTCGATAATGTAGCATGGAACATAAGAAATTATCGATACGTCGGAGACGTATCAGGCACGGGTCGGCCATCCGCGGTGGCGCAAGCAACGAGGGTGCCAAAGGTGGAAAGTTGACCGACACGAAAGGGGAAAGGGCTCAGAGAGGGAGCCGGAGGTTGGGGAGGGTGCAAGGTGCGGAGGAGAGACTGGCGAGGGTGGCTCACGGGGCTGGTGGGTGGTTTCCAGGCGAAAGGAGGAAGAGACAAGGAGGGGGTGGAAACGACGTCGCTTGGTTTTGGTTGGGCGTGCGCTCGTGATGGAATCTAGGTCAACAGAAGGGGGGAGGGGAGAAGCGTCTCCCGCGCGGGCTGGCATGGTCGCAGTCCCAGGGAAGGCCAGTGGCACAAGCGGCCCAGAGCAGGAGAGGGAGAGACAGTGCTTAGAGGCAACAGGGAGCCACAGCCGGGCCCAAGCAGCGGCCCGGGGAACAACAGAGCATCCGAAGGGGGTGCGCGCGGGAGGGAGAACAACACAAGAAGTTATCCATGGCGGAGGCCGTCAAGCGAGGCCAGGAACGAGGCAAGCTTTGGGGAAGCGACGACGAGCCGGAAAACATTCAGATCAACCTCAAGAACAGCAAGACTCTCAAACGGGTTTCCAAGCCAAAACTGCAGCATATTGCGTACTAAGGACGTAGAGACATGTTTGTGGTTGTCTTGTCTCACAGCGATGTGCACCGGATACGGGGCAAAAAGCGGCGAGCTAGGGGCAACCGGAGTACATACCAGAGTGCAGAAGTTCTCGAGGGCGAGAAGTTCTCGAGGGCGAGCTGGAGAAAGGCATCTCCCGGCGTGGTGAACGGTGGAGGGAGGGCTAGCGGGTCGAGGGCCAGCGCGCGTGGCGTCCGCGCTGACAGGAAGCCCTGGGCAGGCACCTGTCCGGAGGAGGGGCTGCCGGCCAGGGGGGTTGCTACCGGGACCAGGGGTTGCTGGGCGCGCGCCGAGGAGGAGAGGAGGCTCTGGGAAGGTTTGGTGGCTAAACCTAAGGCTGGAGGGGTGGCTGCTGGCCGCCGGTGACCGCGCTGGCGCGGGAGCGCCCGAGTCGCCCGCGGGAGCGCTAGTGGCACTCATTCCCCCTCGTCTCCTCTCTTACCAATTCAAACAACCAAGACAAAAAAGAAGAACGAAAGGGGAGTCGTCGGAATCACCTGTTGGATGGCCGTGGAAGAAGTGCTCGTCGTCAGCAAGCAGGCGATGGAATCAACCACAAAGACGGACCCACCGCAATATATGGATTTGTACGTCGGATCTGTTGAGCAATACAGGTTTCTACACATGGCTCATACGATTTAATTATTCATTAATGATTAACTAATAACTTGATAATGGATATCGTGCCCTTTACTATGATGTGTTTAAGTTTAGAAAAGTGGGTGCGTACTGAAGCAAAAGTGTATACTAATCTTTCGGATGTTAAATGAACCCAGGCGGGCGGAGGAGTGCGTGGTCGGCGGCTCCAGCCCCCACGCGCGCGTGTGGTGAGGGTGTGGGATTGGGTTGGGTTGGCGCGCGAGGGAGGGATTCTGAGGTAAATGTGCGGGCGAGGGCGTTGGGGAATTTCGGGAGGAAATCCGGAGGTAGGGGACGACCAGTTTGGTGGGGCCAAGCGACACGCGTCGCACGCACGAGCAGGAGGCTGCGGGACGTCCGTCCCCCGGGGGAATCTAATCATTTTCCAAGAAACTGTTGGGCGTCCCCCGGGGGATCTGATTTCCCAGCCCCCGGGCCACCAGCCATCGGATCGGCCTTCTTGGACGGCCAGATCTGGTTTTACTGAATGTAGCAAAAAAACACCTCCCGGCAACAAAAAATAATCCGCTTTTGCTACATTGTAGCAAAAAACGGTTCAGTCACGAAAATCAAATAAAAAAGCTGAGCTCGCCGGAGACCTCGTAGCAAAAAAATATGCTATTGTAGCAGAAAAATGCTAATGTAGCAAAACCCAATATCATCGGAAAAATTAATGAAGACTTCGCCGGAGACCCTCGCCGGAGACCTCGAAGCAAAATTTCTATACTAAAGTAGCAAAACAAACAAAATAATTGTAGCAAAAAAAAAGATAGCAGACAACATTTTTTACAAGTCAACCTCACTGGAGACATTGATAGAGAATTTGCCGGTGACCTCACCGGAGACATCACCGAAGATAACATAGCAAAAATAATTTACTATTAAAGCAAAATCACACAATGTTTGTAGCACAAATTATATGGTATTATAGCAAAAATGATCTTAGAACTCGCCGGAGACATCGTAGCAAATTTTCAGTACCAAATTAGCAAAACAGCAGAACAATTGTAGCCGAAAAATTGTATAATCTTAGCATTGGTGTTTTTATTATATCACAGACCCCTAACAGAGATGGTAACGCCAGCGCCGTAGCACCTCGCCCATCGGCGAGATCTCCTCCAAGCTCCGCTGGATGACGCTGGAAGGGTTGGAAGCCGGGTGGTAAGGGTCGTCGCCGCAGCGGCATAGGCCAGCGTAGTAGAGCGAGTCGTCGTCCCCGGCGCGCGCGAAGGCGCCGCGGGCGGAGAGGGCCGGGAGGCCGCGCGAGAGGGTGCGGTGGATCGCCGCGGCGGTGGGGTTGGAGTTGGAGGAGGCCGCCTCCGTGGAGGAGGGGGATCCCGGCGAGGTGGGCGGCGGGCGGTTGCGCTTGATGTAGAGCTGGAGGAAGTAGAAGAGCGCGCAGGGGATGAGGGAGCCGAGCACGAGGCCGCCCCGGCCCTGCACCACCCCCTGCAGCGGCACCACGATGCGCATCCCTCCGTCCGGCCGCCGCGGCCGCTCCTTGCTGTCCCGGCCTGATCTCGGGGACGACGGTCGCCTCTCGCGCTCGCGGTCGCCCTTCTTCATGGAAGTCGCGTGCGGCGCCGGCGGGGGTGGCGCCTGGCGGGCGCGTGCCGCATAGGCAGGCGGGCGAAGGAGCGCGTGGTCGGCGGCTCCGGCCCCCACGCGCGCGTGTGGTGAGGGTGTGGGATTGGGTTGGGTTGGCGCGCGAGGGAGGGATTCTGAGGTAAATGTGCGGGCGAGGGCGTTGGGGAATTTCGGGAGGAAATCCGGAGGTAGGGGACAACCAGTTTGGTGGGGCCCAGCGACACGCGTCGCACGCACGAGCAGGAGGCTACGGGAGGTCCGTCCCCCGGGGGAATCTAATCATTTTCCAAGAAACAATTCGTAACTAATTAGGTACATTTGGTGATCTCAAACAAATCATCAATTCCCGAAATAGGCCTAAAAATAAGGGATTGCTTTGGCCGTGGTTACGGGAAGCATTTTACATGAATGTAATGAAATCTAAGTACATTAGGCCCACGCATGCATGTCGTTAGTGCGTCTGTTTGTTTGGGCTGCAACTTTTGAGAAGCAGCTGTAGCTGTTGAGCTGTGAAAAAGCAGTTGTGAGAAGCAGCTGTTGTAAGCAGTGATTTGATGTTTGGCTGTATAGCTTTTTGAAGCTGCTGTTGCTGGTATGAAGGATGAAATGTGTGAAATAACCCTGAAAGCGGAAGAAGTTGTATAAATGCTGATTTGATATGAATTAGCTAATTCTGACTATTTTTAGCATAATTGTCATGCTTAAGGGTAAATTACCTCAATTTTAACTTTGTCGTGTTCATATTAAATATAAAACGTCACAAATATTCAAAGATAGTACCTGAGTGTCATGAGTTTATATTACAAGAATTGTCTCTATGAACCCAAAAGAGCAACAAGTTTCGCATGTATGCACAAATATTCCAAGACTTGTGCTCATCTAAAAATAATCAGTTCGAAGTTAAGAATAGCATCTGAGTTCACAACGGTACATATTACATAAAGCTGACAAATAAAAATAGAACATCATCACGTGTTCATCACTCGACCATACAAAAATAGATATATGGAATAGATGCCCGGCAAAGATAAAATTGTATGACACCTACACCGTGTTCTGTACCAAACTACCAATTGCTCTGTACTAAAAAAAAGTCAAGGAGAGGAATAGAGATGCCCCCGAATAAAAAGGAGAGGAATAGATGGACATCAATAGCGTGGATTGGATGGAACCGTGGAGCAAGAATTTCTACACCAGCCGAGCGGGTAGTGCATAGCCGGGTGGCGGAGTGAAACTGGACCAATAGAGGGAAATGAAGAGCAGCTCCAGGCGGTCCAACCAACGAGAAATGGAGACCCAGCGACACCTCGAACATCTCCTGTCGCCGGCGGCCGACGGAAACCATGGTGCGCCCGGTCGATTTGCGGGCGCGGCGAGATGGAGGAGGCAGGGAACGGAGAGGGGGAAGTGTCCTTGCACGTCAGCGGCGGAGATTGGTGGCGATGCCGGCGGGAAAATGGTGGCGGCGGCGGCTGGAGCACTGTAACCCTAGGTAGCCATGGATACGGGACATGGAGGATGGGGGAAAAGGGGTCGGGTGTGTCGGGCTGGTTGGAAAACTGCTGGCCGAGATGGGATATAAGGAATGGCATTATTTTCGTAATTATCTCAAAGTGCAGGGGGAATTTTTGTCCAGCACAACTCGGGAAGCAGGAGAAGCTCGGGAAGCACCTCGCCCCCTGCTTCCGGCCTCGTAGTTCATTTCTCGACAGCGCTTCTCGGCAGCACTTTCCTATCTAGCGTTGTTTGTTTGAGCTTCCGATTCTAGATCTAGAAGCTCTAAAAGCAGAAGTAGAAGCTCAAACAAACAGGGTCGTAATGCGATAGAGGAGGCCGATCGAAAACAACTTTTTACAGGCCGCGTAAGCGCATTTAGATTCGTGCGGCCGTTTCCGAAACATATTCCATTGTCTTCCGTATATCTCTCTGATTAGTCAAATCACAAAACAGAACTTGCGACGGGCCCGCCACTACCTGGGTACCGAATACTATTTCCCCTCTCGTCCCCTCCTCTTCAGTCTGGTACGCCACCGCCTCCTCCGCGGCGCGGCGCTGCTTCAGTTCCGGAGGTGACTAGCGTTCTGATTCCACCGGCGAGTGGGGTGTCCGCGTTGATTCTCCCGGAGAACCGCTTTTGCCTGGAGTTTGTGTACGGTTATCCGCCTGTCGGCCTTCGAAGTCCTCGCCTCTGGTCTCGCCGAGCTACCGCCGCCCGCCGGCCGTCATCTCTTTCCGCCGCTACCGTGCATCTTCTCAGCGGCTTAGGCCCTATTTGTTTGGGCTGCAGCTTTTAAAAAGCAGCTGTAGCTGGTGAGCTGTGGAAAAGCAGCTGTGGAAAGCAGCTGTGAGAAGCAGAGATTTGATGTTTGGCAGGACAGTATCGTTGATGGCTGCTGTTGATGATATGAAGGATGAAATGTCTGAAATGACCCTGGAGTCTGAAGAAGTTGTATAAATGTTGATTTGACATGAATTAGCTACTTCTCATTGTTTATAACATTATTGCCATGCGGAACGACGGCGGCGGGGAAACCCTAGCTTTGCTTCTCCCCATGGCCAGGGACAAGGTGCGGGGGGAAATGTTGATTTGACAAGAATTAGCTAATTCTAACTGTTTTTAACATAATTGACATGTTTAAGGGTTGAATTACGTAGATTTAATTACGTTAGAAGACGTGTTCATATTAAAATAAACATCACATATACTGAAAGACAATACAAGAGCGTTGCGACATTTATATTACAAGACCTCTATCAACCACCACCCAATTTTCTATACAGCATTTGAATGTATTTGAACAACTATTACATATCAATAATGAAATGACAAAAAAAATATTACAATATTTCTTAATTTTCTGTCAGCAAAGAATGCACACATATGAATCAACAGTCCGCAATACTACACAAAATCGGGAGTCAAGGTATGTGCACCTTCTCAGCAAATGCATTAAATTATCCTCAAAATATGCATTAAATCTAGGGGATCTGGTCTGGGAACAACTACTGAGAGAATGGATATGGGAGATTGGAGATCCGGTGGCACGCGGGGCACACATGAAGGTCTGGCGCGCGCGGCCCTCCATCTCACGCTCCCCCGAAGAGCGGGCTCGCCCAAGCGGCCGAGGCACGCACGCACATGGAAGATGCGCGCAGATATTGCAGGAGCTCCTGCAACCCGCGGTCATGGAGCTCCTTCGAGCTGTAGGCGGCCGGGAACGGGGCGGCGGCGGTCGCCGGGGAAGAAGATGTTGCAAGATGGCGGTGGGGAACGGCGTAGACAGCGGGATTTGAGGCCGGGACGAAGCGGAGGAGGAGGTCTCGGACGGCGGCGCCACCAAACCCTAACCCTCTGCCATGGAACAAGACGGGGAGGAGGAGGAAATGAGCAGGGGGTCGCCCCTGTCGGGCAGGGTCGGGGCATTTCGTAGTTTATATCAGATGGCATTTTTTCCGTAGTTTCTACAAAGTGTATGGGGTATTTCGGTCCTTTGCAATCGAGAAAGCGGGGGAAGCTCGGGAAGCACCTCCGAGGCTGCTTTCGCTCGCAGCGGGTTTGGCAGTGCATTATGCCACCACGCTTTTCCAAAGCGCTTTTTCACTTGGTGGTGTTTGTTTGAACTTCAGCTTTTACATCCCAAAAGCAGAAGTAGAAGCTGAAACAAACGGAGCCTTAGTCTCTTCCGCGTCCACAGTGGTGCTTGTATCCCGATCTAAGCGAGGGCGCCTCACTTTCCTATTGCAGATTCCTCGATTTGAACATTGGCGCTGCAGGTCTCATTCCCATCTGACTTTCTCGCAGGTTCTTTCTCTTCTTTTATTTAAACAACACTTTCCTATTCCACCATCTCTGCTCAATGTTCGTCCGAAATTTGAGGTTGCTGCAGAGCCGTGTCCCCTGCTGCTGCTCCTCCTAAACAACCTTGACGCCCTCCGTGTGCAGCCATGAGGTTGGTGCATGTCCAGCACCTTGGCCGCCCACCACAAAGAGGCCTTGGCTCTCGATTTCCCGTTCCCTAGCTTGGAATGGAGAAAGATCCCCAACACGTGCTCGACGCCGTGATTTATTCTTGATGTTTGTTCTTCAAAATCTTAGATTAATTTTGTCTTGTTCATGGACTATGAGTTGTCCAGTTCAGTGACAAGTTCAAGTTATTTAAAGTTTTTAGTGGGGGTTGGTACGTTACATTTTGGGCTGGATGAATCATTTCCGTCAAATATATCCTTGATTTGTGAATATATGAACCGATTCAGAATTCATGGTGGAAATATGGTTTGCTAAATTTCATTGAAATTGCAGAGTATAATGGCCTTGTGAAATTAGAAATGAATCAGATTAAAATAATATTTGAAGCTTTTATGAGACATGACCTTGCAATACTATGAATTAGTAAATTTGTACTTTTATAGAACTTTAGTGAAACATAGACCATCGCCGAAATTACTAAGTGAAACATGCAAAATCTGTATTTTTAGGAAACCCGACTTAGAAATATGCCAATTGTCAATTTAATGAAACTAAACTAAATCCTCAAAAATAATACTGTAAACAAACATCCTTGATTATAACTGAAGCACTAGTCGACAATTAGGGAAACACTTTTGAATCTGTATGCTAAAGAATAAGCGAACAACTTGAAACATTTAGAAACATGTTGACCCATGGAATTTTGGTGAGAAAATTATGTTAAGTAAATGGAACTTTTGTGAAACTTTAGTGAAGGCTGGCAGATATCTAATCGTTTATTTTCACATATACTCAGACACAAATTTTAGGTAAGTTCTCGGCAGCGCGTTGAGGCGACGCCACCTCATCTTCGTGTAGTAAGCACGAGAGGGAGAGCTTCATGTTTCTAGCGTTTTACATAGGATTCGGACCATTCATATTCACTTGATAGTGATTGATTTTTTGCGAAACATTTTTGCAACATGTGTGAAGCTAACGAAAGTTATGAAAAAACTATTTTGAAACATATGTGAAACTAATGAAATTTTGCTAAAACCTATGTCAACTTAGTTGAAATTTTGTGAAACTAGTTTAAAATACACATTAAACTACAGAAATGTTTGTGAAAACAACAAGAATGAGCAAAGATAACACAACCAATCAAGTACACTTAATCCATGTTTAGAATTTATTTCAATCGGAACTTCCGGCATTGATCCTTTTTTTTATTGCGTCTTGTAATTATGAGTATTTGAATACCAACTCAGCTCAACTTTTTTTGGATGACACAAAATCTAGGTTGAAAATCTTGTGGTTTTCTGTAGACCATGTCAACTACCTTGGCACCCGGTGTTTCGATCTAGAGCCGGTTGCAGGAAATCCGAGTATTTGTTTCTGGACAAATTCACTCGTAAGTACATAACCACTATTTTTTGACACTTTCTATATCATACACTCCATCGATAATTTGAGCCTATTGGTCAGGCACCTCCGAATGGATTGAAAAATTCATGATTTTTAGGATATGATTTAGGTAGCCTTTCGTGATGAAAATCGATATTTTTGTTTGTGAATATGTTATTTTATGTTGGTTAAGCCTTACGAAATTTCATATGTTTTCTCTAATATTTCAGTCAAGTATCGAATATGACTATTCAAGGTTTTGCATATGGTTCATGCTTCACGATAGTTTCATTGAGGTGTCTAAGAGGTTATATTTGTTTCACTTAGAATTCACTCGTTTATAGACGGTTTCACAAAGTAGACTCATCGTTTGGTACGAGAAATTCAAAAGTTTGGTGCATCGAGGTTTCACATAGGTTTCATGTTTCACAATAGTTCCATTGAGGTTTGGTACGAGGTTATATTGGTTTCACTTTGCATACATTCATGTATAGACGATTCTACAAACTAGGCGCATTGTTTGGTACGAGAAATTCAGATGTTTGGCGCATTTAGGCTTCATGTTTCACAATAGTTTCATTGACGTTGGTACGATATTATATTGGTTTCACTTATGATTCACTCGTTTATAGTGGTTTCAGAAAGTAGTCGCATCGTTTGGTACGAGAAGCCACAAAAGGCTTCAGAAAGTATTCAAGTGTTGTTCCACAAATAATCCACTAACACATGAGATATAGGAATGTGTTTCACAAGTTAAAACCAATGAATGTTTTTGTGAAATCTTTTGGTACATGTGGAACCAATGGATGTTTTTGTGAAATCTCGATAAACTTTTCTGAAGTATTTTTTTTGTACATGTGGAGCTAATGGAACTTTTATGAAATCTCGCAAAAAATTGTTGAAGCCTTTTGGTTACACGTGGAACTATTAAAACTTTCCCAAAATCTTGATAAATTCTAGTGAAGCCTTTTTGGTACATGTGGAACCAATGAATTTTTTTGTGAAATCTTGATATACTTTAGTGAAGCCATTTTCCTACATGTGGCGCTAATTAGTTTTTCTGTGAAATCTTGATAAACTTTATTGAAACCTTTTGTGGTACATGTGGAACCAAAGCCTCTCATGTTTCAAATTAGAGTCACAATGTTTAGTTAATTTCAAGCCAATTTTCACCAAAATGATTTGTTTCTCACATATTTCGAACTAGTTTCACAAATTTTCTATTAATACATGATTCCAAAAAATTATGAAACTTCCGTTAGTTCTATACATGTTTCAATTTATGTTCCCATTTGTTCACACAAGTGTACCAAAGAGATTTTCGAATTTTTAATTTTGCAACGGAGGTAATATCTCATTAGTCTATCCTAGTTTGACATTTTTGGATGACATTTTGTTTAAAAAAAATGCATTCATGTTTTCCTTAGGTTATCGACGTTTCACGTGGGCAAGTTTTCTGTATGTGTGAATTGAGGTTCCAACCCAATTTTTAAACTTTTTCAATACATTTCATAAATATATTCAGGCAACGATTTCAACGAAGTAGTCCAAATCACACAACACTAGTACATGTATATTATTTTTTGCTAGCGTTTGCTTCCTAGTCCGACCATGTATCACTGTTTTATAACTTGAAAATCCTGTTAGCAGCCCCAACCAAATGTAGAGGTGATTTCGTTCTATACATAATGGAGTTCCCATAAAAGGAGACGAGAGAGAAAATAACAAAACATCACGCAGGGAAGAGAGGAATTTAAAAATTCACAATTTGGTAATTGCTACAAGCACGAATCCAGAGCCGTGGCCCTCATCTCCCAGTCCCAGGTCGTCTTTGTCCGGAGGAAGAGATGGCCTGGTCGCGAGCAGCCGTCGGGCGGGGATTCCCCGCACCTTGCTGCAGCTCCCTAGATCCGGCTAGGATGCTCCCTGGCTGCTCGTTGACACGGAAGCGGCTGAGGAGGTCCGGGAAGTAATGAGCTCCAGGGGCGGGGAGGCGACCCGGAGAAGCGTCGACCCTTGGAGCGGCGGCATATGGTGAGCCAGGCGGCGGCCGGCGGGAGGCTTTTCTCCGGTGTGGGTCACGAGAGAGAGACGGGGGAGCTGGGAAAGTGGGTTGGTGGGTGGGACCTGTGTCAGTTGTATTAGCTGTATCTGCAATTTGCATGGCTGGTATCTCGGAATAGATTTTTCAACCGCAAAAGCCGGCTCAAATCTCGGAACGAGATCCTCGGACGTACTCGTTCGCTACTGCAGAGGGACGTTGGACGGTAGCGTCTGGAATCGCAGCGATGGGATCGGAAAAGACAAAGACGTGGTCGGCCCAAGGCCCAATTTGACGAAGCGAAAATCATCAGCTCAGAAAAAAGACGCTAGAGGCCCAGAACATGCATAGAAATAGATGGGTCTGTTCTAGGTAGAAGCAAACTAAAATCTGATTTTAATCCATGCACAAATTTAAATTAGGTCCATAATAAAAGATCTAGTATATTTTTCGATAAAGCAGTTTATTACTTAAAATGTTTAAACATTACACCCGCGCTCTGCATAATTAAGATGTACACAGTCACTTGTCATTTCTATATAACCAAAGCAATTAAAAACCGGCAAACGCTTCCACTCTAATAGGTACTTTAAACCTATAATCCACCACTAAAACCAATTGCCGAAAATATTGGCAAAGCTAGGTGGAGATGGATAATTTTGTGATAGCAGTGAAGCAGAACTCGGGCGTGGAGCTGGTGAAGAACTTGAAGGCTAGGATCAACCTTCTGGCACGCCGGGTTCATTGTGTGAGATCACACTAGTTCACTCTAGCCGTTGTTCTCCTGGTGCTTCTGCTCATGCTTCTCCTGGTGGTTCTGATGGTGCGTCCGCTAGTGGTTCTACTTCCTCGCTGGCCCGACGTTGGTCGCCTGTTCTCGAGCCGGGAGATCACGGAGCTGCCACGTGTTCCTCGACCGACTCTTCCCCTCCGCCTGTTTCAGCGGTTAAGCCATCGACGTACCTATCGTCCAGGCCAAACGACCATTAGCCGTCTATGCAGGCCCCACCTTTCCAACGCCGACGGATCGATCTGGCTGTCGCCTGGCCTGCTACACCGACGGCTTCGTGTACACCGATGGCAACCTGACGTGTGCCGACGCCATATGCTGCTGACCGTAGTGTACCGACGGTTTTCATTGGCACATGTTGTGCCGACGGTCTTCGGGTCTATGCCGGCGGCGAGTAGCCGTCGGCACCTTGCATATTTCTTGTAGTGTCTATGTGTATCCTTAGATTATCAATTTAATCAACAGAATACAAGATATATATTATAAAATATATATGATTAGAGAGATATTATTCTTTCTAATGGTATAGTTTTTATGTTGTATTATGATTGTCAAATTGGCAATCTAGGTATACACCCAGGCCTAACCCACCGGGACGGAAGGAGTAATCTTGTTCATGTAGTTACTTTACAGATCTAGAGATGATAATAACAATTTTAAAATCTTAGTTTCATCTTTGTTTGATTTTTATGGACCAAATAGATGACTTCTTTAATGGGTTGTCATGCTGTTTTGGATGTAACTCAGTTTAATTTAATTATGGACAATAGCTACCATTTAGTTGAGTTTAAGTTCAGTTGTCGGTGCCCTAGTTCAATTCAGTTCCGCCAACTATTTGTATTCAGTTCAGTTCAGATATGATTGCAGCTGTTGTTTTCCTTCAGTCAAACAACAACAGCAAACTTGGAGTCAGAGTACCTGACCAGCATGCAACGTCGGCCAGAGACCATGACGACACCACTCATGCTTCTCCGCTTTCTCAAACCGGACATTGGCTGCGTGCCCGAGGAAAGCGGCGGCGTTCGAGAGGCTTGTTTCCGTTCAGCTTCGTTAAACTGGGCCTTGGGCCGACCATGACCCATTGCTACGTTTCCAGACGCTACCGTTCGATTATCAGCGAACGAACCGGAGCAACCAACGTCCCTCTGCAGTAGAGGACGGGTACGTCAGAGGATCGCTACCGTTCGATTATCAGCGAACGAACCGGAGCAACCAACATCCCTCTGCAGTAGAGGACGGGTACGTCAGAGGATCTCGTTCCCAAATCTCAAAACCTGAACCAACGGAGGATTCGCGATTTTTTTTAAATAATACGAATTTTTTATTTAAGTGTAAGAATAGCGCATGATTTAGGAGAAGTTAAAAAGTGTGACCTGGTCGGTCATTAGCTGACCGATCGGTCAGTAGCAGATCGAATGGGAGTCGGCTTCGAATGGGAGTCGGCTGCCGGACCACTGTCAGGTGAGAGAACTAGTTGGTCAGCTACCGACCAATTGGCCATCTAAACCCGGATGGTTTGCATGGATTCAGTTTAGGTTTATTAGCAGTGATACGTCCTGGCACGTCTCCCCCATTCTTTTTTCGCCACCGCTTTCCCGCCATATTTTCTCCCTCTCCCGTTCACACCGCCGTGTTTCCCTCCCACCCTTGCCGCCACTTCTTCCCGCCATCTTTCCCGCCAGTCCTTCCCGACACCATCTCCCGCCAAATTTATCCCCCCACCATCTCCCGCTATATTTTCCCGGCACGCTCTTGGATTTTTTCCTATAAAAGCAGGCCCTTCTTTTCAACGAATTCCCCCATCTTTTCAACGAATTCATGGCCAAACCTCTTTTAGACGAGGCCCGCAAAGTGATGAGGGAGAGTAAGGTAGAGACATTCGAGGAGTTCATCCGTAGCGACGCCTTGCTCCGTAAGGTGGGTAGGAAATTTGAGAATTGGTCTCATGGATATCCACTCAAGAATATGCCTGCTCGTAGCCCGCGGGAAATAAGGTGTGAGCTTATCAGGTTGAATGAGAAGTGGAAGACACTAACATGGAAGGATGAAGAAGACAAGGAGAAGCTTTTGAAATATCCAGTACGGTGGGCGGCTGAGAGTGAAGACGACGATGATATCTTTGAGCCTAGCACCAAGGCGAAAAGAGCTGCATCGTCGAAGGGCAAGAGTTCCAAGTCCTCGAAGGGCAAGAGTGCTGCACCGCCGGTCGTCGACTCAGACGACGACTTCGAGCCTAGCACGAAGGCGAAAAAAGCTGCATCGTAGAATGGCAAGAGTGCCAAGTCCTCGAAGGGCAAGAGTGCTGCACCGCTGGTCGTCGACTCAGACGACGACATCGAGCCTAGCACCAAGACCATGAATGCTGCATCGTCGAAGGGCAAGGGAAAGGGTGTGCTGCATTCTTATTTTAAGTTTTAGTTTCTTGCTGTATCTTAAATATCTGTTGTAGTGATAAGCCGTATTTAAATTTCATCTCTATTGTATCTTAATTTCCTACGCTGTTTTAATAAAGTACTATTGATTTAGCACGAAACGGATGATGTGAGCGGAAGATAAGTGGCAGGAAATCAAGCATACATAGATATCTCATACATAAGTCATGCATACATAAATGTCTCATACATAAGTCATGCATACATAAATGTCTCATACAGGAGTAATGCATACATAAATGTCTCATACATAGGTGATACATCAGCCAGGGGGACGGCGTAGTCTGGGCTGTCGTGGGGGTGGCGTACCACGGGGTGTCCAACTGAACCTGTCCGGGGAACTGATGTTGCGAGCAGGGATCCAGGACCCGGACTCGGGGTCGTACTGCGTCTCCTGTGTGGGCTCTGGTGGAGGAGTCTGCATACCGACATAGTTCTGCTGCGTGCTGTAATACTCCATGTACTCAGCATCCTGATCACTAGCTCCCCATGAAGGATTAGACGCAGTGTGATGTGTGTATCCTGTGGCACGAAACATAAGTGATGTCAAAGTAAGTGGAGTATAATTTATATGGAACACAATAGCTAGAATAGTACATACCCTCCGAGTATCCTGCTCCTCCCATGAAAGGAGCCTGCTGCTACCACTCGTCAAAAGTAGCTTGCTGCTGATAGTACTGAAAGTCGTCGAAGGAAGGAGTGTGATGCTGCTGCCACGACGAACCTCCTACCTGGTCAGGAGGTGGTGGTCTGGGTGTCGCCGTCGGTGTGAGACGTGGCCGTGATCCTTGCTGCTGGCCGTGAAAGTCGTCGAACGAAGGAGTGTGCTGATGCTGCTGCCACGACGAACCTCCTGCCCGGTCAGGAGGTGGTGGTCTGGGTGTCGCCGTCGGCGTGAGACGAGGCCGTGGATCGTGTCGTGTGGAGGGCCGTGGTGGAAGGAGGTGGCGCTGAACGACGTCGGAACTACGACTGCACATGATAGCCGAGTAGATCCCGCATAGCTTCTCCTCGAGACGCCTCAACCAGGACACCTGCTGGTCGCGCGGCTGCATAAGAGGCCCACTAGACACTTGACATGTGTACCGAGCGACTTCATCCTGTAAGTCTGAAATCATCTGGCCCTGGAAAATCATGGTAGATCATGGTAGCATATAAACCGTAGAACCCAATATATAAACGACAAGTATGTTGGTGGAATAGAAAAGTAGTACGTACCGCGTGGTGTCGACTACCGGCTGTGGACTGAGTCGGGTACATATCCCATAGATGCTGGAGGCGCCTCAGCTGGATCTGTCGGCGGGATGAGGCGCACTCGCGCTGCTGCTGTGTACCTGTGCAGATATGCCTCAAACTCCTGTGGATCAAACTGCTCATCGTGATGCCAGAGTTGTGTTGTCGCAGTCAGCCACTCATCAACATACGAGCCAACGCGTTGAAGCCACCATGTCGAGGAGTGGCTCGTACCCTTCCTGTTGTACCTGCAGAAAATTATTGTGTCAGTACGCCGAACCATGATGAAGCAACTTTGGTTTGTTGCATGTGCACTCACAAGTTGGCCATTCTTCATTGCCAATTTTCACATCATGCGTCCGCTGCGGATTCCCACACCCGAACCTATCTGTAGGTAAGCGGACTTCGAACCTTCTTTCCACATTCCCAATTTGAACAACAGCGAGATGCTTAGCTTTCTCCTTCTTCTTATGCATGTACTCCATAATCTTCGAACAATATGGTGTGTTTGGGTTGTTCACCATATGCATCCGAGCCTGCTCACGTCTCTCTCTGTAATATTTAACTGTGCCCATGAAAATACCCTCTACTATAGCTGTAAGTGGCAAACCTCTGTTGCCTCTCAGCACAAAGTTATACGACTCTGCGAGGTTGGTTTTCATGACGCCGTATCTAGCTCCATGTGTGTCGTGCAACAAAGACCACCTCTCCGTAGGCTCATGCTCTATCCACTGCTCAAAGTTTTTAATCTGTCTTTCCTGCCTTCTCCTTGTTTCGGGCGGGTCAAATCCGAGCAAGTCGCACAGACCTTGGGGTGCCTCGTAAACTGGTGCTTCTACCACTTTTGTTCCTGCTGCAACTGCCTGCATATGTGCTGCTATGTTTGCATCTCGAGCTTCTTTCCTCTGCGCAACTTGTTACTTCGTGAACTCCTGCAGTTTGCTACGCAAAAAAATTATACTTCCACTGCTGGTTCTGGATGCACAGCTTCTTGAAGACATTCATAAGGTTCTTGTTCCTGAATTGTGTGTAAAAATTGGCCCCCAGGTGGCGCATGCAACAACGGCTCTCAATGTCAATCCATGGCGTTTCTTGTCCAGGCTCTTTCAGTGTCTTAATAGCTTTCAGTATACATGCAAGCCTGCCATGAAGGATGCAAACATTCGGCTTGTCCTTTACAATTGAAATATTCAGCTGCCTAAAGAACCATAACTAGCTTTCGGTGTTCTCACTCCCCACGAAAGAAAAAAGCGAGTGGAACGATTTGATTGTTTCCGTCCATTCCAATGGCGGTCAAGATTTGACCCTTGTACAGACTGGTCAGAAACGTGTCGTCGACACATAACACGGGTCGACAGTATCTGAATGATTCGATGCATACATCGAACGAGAAATATACTCTATATAGAACCCTGTAAGATGGGGACTCCGGCGAAAACAAGTCTTGGATGTTCACATATGTGTTTGGATTCCTCGCCTGCAGCAAATGAACAACAGCGTCGTATGCGTCTCGAAACGAACTAAACCTCATCTCCATCGCCCTCTGCTTAGCCCTCCAATCCTTGCCATAAGAAATGGTGTAAAATTGATGCTTCTTAACATTCTTCTGTATGGCGTTTACTCTCATGGCTTGCCCTTCCACTATTTCAGTGTACAGTAGCCGAGTTATTAAACGACAGGTTGCAATGATCATTGCGGATCCTTGCAAGCTCACAACTGTGTGGCACAAAGTCGCTCACACGCCATGTTGTGTCATACTTAGGAACATACCCATGCACCCTTTCGGGACAATTGATGTCCACGCATTCCATCGTCAGGTATTTTCCAGATGACACGGTTGTTCTCAGCTGCCTCTGGCTTGCCATTGCCCACTTAATTATTGCATCATGCATATGTCGCTTCGACGGAAACATGGCCCCTACGGTGACATTGTTCTGGTGATACTCCCAGTTAGAATCAAGGCCATCGTTGATTGTCATTGCAGACCAAAAGTTATGATTCCATCTGCCAGGAATAGGAACCTCCTCCCCATCATCAGACTCATCGAAATCATCAGCATCACTTTCACCTTCTGTATCTTCCTCTTGCATTATGTTCTGCCTGTATCCATTTTCTTCGTCACCATCAACCTCACCGTCTTTTTCCCGTGTAACCATCACCCTGACCACTATAAACATTTCCACATGGTTGCTCCGTTCAGGCTCGTAACCACCGCCACCGCCGGGTGCTTGACTGCTCTGGCCTGATTCGTAACCACCTCCTACACTGTAACCGCCTTCAGGAGGCACTACCTCCTTCGCCACAACTAATGCCACAGGGTTAGTTCCTCTCCTTTCAGACCCTTTTAACCAGCTCACCCACTTAGAGGTATCATCTACAGGCCTCAGATACCACAAAATGTTTGATACCGACTTAGTCCACAATGCATGCACACCTACTATGTGCACTTCAGGATTAAGCCCGAAACATTCTGTCAACCAGTCCTTCACCTGCTCAATTGTCCATGTTCTAGGAGCAGTCATATTCATCTCTACAGATTTGAACTCACTCAGATCAACTCCCATTTCATTTGATCGGACACTACCCATACAATAGTAAAATACTATCTTCATTACATCTGTCATCTTTGCTCACCTAAAAAATTTCTGCCCGCGTCAACAAACGTAACTACTACACAGCACATACATACACTAACACTAAAACCAGCCCACATAAACCTACATAGTTAGCACTAATATGAAAAGATTAGGGTTTACCCTTGTAGCGTGAGCAACCTCTCCAACTGCAGCAGCACGAACAACACGCCACAGCTCAGCACCACCACCAATCCACAGCAACAGCTCAACCCCTTACACCACCACCAGCCTCCACCACTTCGTCAGCATTGCTGCTAAACAGCACCACCAAACGCCTCCAAACCCTAACCCATCTGTAGATCGGACTTCCCTCCACTAATACCAGCAAAATGGTGAAGTTTTATTGGCTAAATCAGTGAGGATCTACGAAAAAGGGAGAGTTTTTCGAGCTGTTGTCGTGTGCTGCAGACGAACAGGGAGCAAGGAAGAAGAAAGGAGGAAGGAAGAAGAAAGAGACAGCGGCGCGACGGGGAGCGTCTGTGGCGCCGAATAAAAGGAGACAGGGCCGACACGGGAGCGTCTGCGGCGTCGAAAGCCGTGCCATGCACGGTCGGCCGGCTACCGACCGATCGGCCTGCTAGTGGCCGACAAACGCTGGTCGGACTGTCCCCCTGCGCGCAGCCTGCAGGCTGCTGACCGACCAGGTCACACTTTTCAACTTTTTCCGAATCGCGCACTATTCCTGCACTTAAATAAAAAATTCGTATTATTTAAAAAAAATCGTCGGAGGATTCTACACCGGTACCTACCGGCGCCGGTAAAATCGCCGTGTTCCGATGGATCGACGGGCGGCCCGGCCAGCCGGGGAGCCTCTGTTATCCTCCAGCGACAACCCGGTACCCACCAAAGTTAACCCGGCACCACCAACGAAGAGAGCCCGAGATCCATCGAACCAAAGCGAGTAAAACGCGAGGCCCTTCGGCCTTTAGCGCGGCACGTGGTCGGGTCGGGCGGGCATGAGTATGTTCGTTGCAGCAAGGCTATCATGACAGCTAACACATGCGAGTCTCGTGTGTCAGCTACTCAGCCATATGTATGGATGATTCGGGCTATATAAGCACGACGTGCAAACCTCCCGTACCATTGCAAAACGTCCAATCCTATACGAGCTGCCCAAAGTACTAGGAGCGGGTTTAGAAGACACAAGTACTAGGTCCTTGTCATCAGCTAGCTAGCGATATGGGGAGCCTGCCGCCTCTTGAGGCCCCATTGCCACTTGGCCCCGAGGCATTCTTCGATGAGTCGCGCCCGGTGATCGACTTCCTCAACGGCTACTACCGCGACATCGAGAGTTACCCTGTCCGGCCCGACGCCGAGCCAGGGTGGCTCCGGACGCTTCTACCGGACGCGCCGCCCGAACACGGCGATCCGGTGGAAGCCATACTGGAGGATGTGCAGCAACACATCGTCCCAGGACTGACACACTGGCAGAGCCCCAACTTCTTCGCCTACTTCCCAGCAAACGGGAGCGCGGCCGGGTTGATGGGCGATATGCTTACATCCGGTCTCAACGTGGTACCCTTCTCTTGGGCCTCCTCGCCGGCCGCAACAGAGCTTGAGAGCGTCGTGGTGGACTGGATGTGCAAGCTGCTAGGCCTCCCGGACCGCTTCCTCTTCTCCGGCGGCGGCGGGGGCGTGCTGCACGGAAGCACCTGCGAAGGCGTGGTGTCCACGCTTGCGGCTGCACGCGATCGCGCCCTAAGAAGCTTGGGGCATGAAGGCATCGTGAGGCTGGTGGTCTACGCCTCCGATCAGAGCCACGCCACCTTCCAGAAGGGCGCGAGCATCATCGGCATTCCGCCAGCCAACTTCCGCATCATCCCAACGTCGGCATCGTCGGGGTACGGCCTCACAGCTGACAGCGTTTGCGACGCGGTGGAGGCCGACATTGCCAGTGGGCTCGTGCCCTTGTACCTCTGCGCCACCATTGGCACTACCGGGGTCGGCGCCGTCGACCCTGTGCGCGGTCTCGGGGAGGTGGCGCGGAGGTATGGCATGTGGCTGCACGTCGACGCTGCGTTCGCTGGAAGCGCCCTGGTCTGCCCCGAGTTCCGGGACTGCATCGACGGCGCTGAGCTCGCGGATTCGGTGAGCATGAACCCGCACAAGTGGTTCCTCACCAACATGGACTGCTGCTGCCTGTGGGTTGCCAACCCACAAGTGCTTACCTCCGCAGTGTCGACTAACCCGGAGTACCTCAACAATATCGGCAAGGGATGCACAGAGGTGATCGACTATAAGGACTGGCAGATTGCATTGTCGCGCCCTTTCCGTGCCATGAAGCTATGGGTGGTCTTGCGCCGCCACGGCGCAGCAGGGATGAGGGCACACATACGGAGGCACGTCGAAATGGCCAAGTGGTTCGAGCGGATGGTCACAGCGGACGAACGGTTCGAGGTCGTGACGGCGAGGAGCTTCTCCCTCGTGACCTTCCGCCTCCGCCCACAGTATGAGCTAGAGGGTGAGCATGCTGTGGACGCCTTGAACCGCAAGCTCCTCGTGGCCATCAACACAAGCGGACGGGCGTTCATGACACACTTTGTGGTGGATAACAAGTTTGTTATCCGTATGGCCATGGGCGGAGCCATGACGCAGATGCGCCACGTCCGGGACGCATGGAAGCTTGTCAAGGAGAAGGCTAAGGAAGTCGGTGCCCTTCCAAGAGAGTACGCACAACTCAGGGACATGAATTAAGCATCAACACTGGAACCAATCCACCGCCAGTACAATATTTCTTAATTGTAATATGTGGCATGAAGCTACTCCGGCCAGATTTGTCTTTTGTGTGGAGTACTGTTACCTCCAATTTGATAAATAAGACGAGCATGTTTTTCCAGATTTGTCTTTACTTGCAATTTTTCTACTGGTAGCAAATAATCATTAACGGAATTCCAGTAAGGGATGAGGCCTGCGGTGACGGAGCTAGCTGCAAGTAATTTGCAAGGGCACATATCAAGCCGGCAATGGGTCGGGTTTGGCCGGGTCGAGCTCTCCCACACCCATGCCCGATTAGCAAATGGGCAAGGGTCTGTGCCCATTACCCTGCCCATGGGCGTAATATCTCACCCACGCCTGAACCCGACGGGTCACCCGACCCGACGGGCACCCATCGGGTCTGCACAATAAACACATGAAGTAGCAGAATTTTCAGAATTTTAAGCATAACAGTGGCATAATCCAGCGTTTAAATGCATGCCAATTAGAAATATATTGTCTCAAGAATATTTTAAGTAGCAGGCTAGCAGCCATGCAGGTCACAATCACAAATCAGATTACATAAATAAAAAGTGGCCTCACAGGCACAATATTCAACATGATTACACAAATAGGCTGCAAGCCGGCAACTATGAGATCTCCCAGGAACACCCGCCCAGAATTCCAATGCCAAGCAAGCAGCAACCACCCTCACAAGTCACAGCTCACAGCCTCACTTGTCTTATTCTTCAGTTAAGATGGACACATCTTCATCCTGACAATTACAAGCACATAACGTATGAGAATGAGTGCAAGAATTATGTAAAAGCATGCACATATTGGAAAGAAGAAAATAGAGACTAGAGAGTAGAATTGCAAGAATAGATTGGTTGTTACCATTGGTTCTTCTTTATCAGCAAGAACAGATTGGAAATCAGCATACAGAGAAGAATTGCAATCCCCTAAATAGAAATTCAGAAAATGATACACATGAGGGCAGTAGTAAAACTGCCGGCTTGAGGGACATATGATGCTTCGTTTCTAGAGGCCCATGCATGGGTTGTTATCGGATGCACACGTATGCATGGAAATCTTTTTTAACCTAAAAATATAAATGATTTTTAGCAAACATAGGCAGCCAAATTAAAAACAAAACTTGTGCACAATAAAAAATAAAATTTTCTTACAGCAAATCAACTCCTTCTAAGAACCTTTTGCTTATTGCATGTTTCTTAAAGAAAATAAAAGTGCAACTACACCGGGTAGAGTTGATCTTTTTTCATTGGAGAAAAATGCAACTTAATTATATCGAATGGTTGGTATATGCGCATTTCATGAGAGAAGTACAAGACTCATTTTGGAATACCACTTGCTACTTACATGTTTGTTGAGAAAGGTGCAACAATTATCGAAAATCGGTTGGAAATGTACTTCTCTTGTTGAAAACCGGTTTCTAATTGCATGTTTTAAAGAAAAGTGTAACTCATAATGGAATAACACCATAAATTCCTTTTTTTTGAGAAAAATACAATTCTTACCGAAACTGCTTGCTAGTTACATGTTTTTGCTAATTGCATTTTTTTTGATAAAAGAAAGAAAACATGTATTGGAAACTGTTGGAGATGCACATTTGCTAAGAAAAGTGCAACTCTTTATCGGAGCCCACTTGTGCCTTGCATGTTGCTTAGGTAATATGCAACATGTTCCGAAAATCGTTTGCTAATTGCATGTTTTTTCATGAAAAAATGCAACTCGTAAATGAAATACATGTTGGAGTTGCCCATTTCCTAGCAAAAGTTTAATTCATTCCGATAATCACTTGCATGTTTGTGAAGAATAGTGCAACTAAATCACTTGCTAATTGCACGGTTTTAACAAAAACTGTAACTAGTATGGGAACACGCGGAAATGCACATTTGAACTTGGGAGCATATGCTCGTACTAGCTAGAAAAACATTTTAAAATCTAAAAACAATATGAACAAAAATTTGGTGTGTATATGTCAACATTATATGTGCCCACGCCAAGTTTCACGAAAAACTGATAATTTTTACGTCCTGTGTAGAAAAATAAAGAAATGTATCGTGAAAAGCTCTATTTTAGCACCAAATTTTGTCTTTTTGCACATGATAATTTTTTTTATTTTTGGCGAAACTACTTTATGAGCATCAATTTTTTATTGGAATTCTTTTGACATTTAAAACTTCATTTAGAACTCATTTCAACAAACACGAGCATATGCTCGCAGAAGCAAAAACGCCTCGTCCGGGAAACCGGCTAAAGTTGCATATTTCTTGATTAAAATGTCGTTCGTATAGAAACCGGTTGCTAGTAGCATGTTTCTTGAGAAAAGGTCATCTCGTTCAAGAATACTGATAATTAATGTTTCTTAAGAAAAGTGTTATTATTCATACTGAAATAGAAGTTGAACTTGCACATTTTTCCTGAGAAAGTTCAACTCATATGAAAACATGTTGTTTGTTGTTGCACTTTTCGTAGAAAATTGCATCTCATTTCAAAAATCCAATGCTAATTGCATGATTTTTTAAAAAAATGCAACTTGTTTCGAAAATTGGGTGGTGTCGCACATTTCTTATATAACATATGCATTGCTAAAGAATAAAAATAGAAAACATCAAAGAAAAGATGAGAAAAAGGAAAGAAAATGAGAACAAGAAAAATAAGCTGAATAAAATAAAACTAATTTTAAAACAAAAGAGAGAAATAAAAAAACGGCACCAAAAAAACCCAACGGCGCATCCCACTGGAAACAAAAGAAAAAATTATCCCTCAGTTCCATAACAAATGTTGTAACTTTGTTTAAATCTAGATATATGTAGTTTCTATTTAATGTATAGATATATCAAAATTTGAAAAATAAATTAAAACATGTTTGATGTTTTATGGGACTGATGGAGTATTTTTCACTAGCAGAATATCCGTGCTTCGCTACGGAGAAACGGCAGTTAATATCTTTCGGATGTATCTAAGGGTGGAAAGTGTTTCGTTGCCCTCCAAAATTTTCATGGCGATGCCGATGCATAATGGGTGCTAGCCTTTCCCTAAAAATCATAACGAACTTGCAGTCAATTAGATTTTTTAAAGCATCAATTTCGTAATGGAGTTTGATGTTAATACATATCAGTGTCAACAATACAAGATTCAACATAATGTTCTAACATGGACGGAAAATAAGCTCACTTTAATCTTTATCATTTCGCACAGATAAAAATGAGAATCTATGGTCTATGATCCCCAAATATTCTCTGGATTTATTTAATAATGATAAAATCGTAATCTTATTTAAAAATTGGGTACAAAACATTTCTAAAACTCCCAAAAAAATCAGAGCATGAACATATACCATGGATCAGAATAAAAATCTGTTGACATAGTAAGTAGATGTGACCGAGGTAAAAGTATCGGGAGCGAAGGACGAGAGGGATAATAACTGCCAGTTACGGGTGGCATTTGGTTTGTAACTTCTAGACGCCAGACATTTGCAGGTTTTACCTTAATACTAAAGATAGTAAAAAATTTCTTTAAAATCTAACCCTATTCTCCCAACAAAATGATAAACCAGAATAATACTTCCTCTGTTCTAAATTAGTTCTCACATCTTATTTCAAAAATAAGCAAACGTACACAATAAAAATAGAATTAACCAAGGCATGCTAAATATAGGGGTAATATGATGAAAACTTGGCTTAAAGTGTATCATGACTTCAAATAAGATGGATTATATAGGATTGCAGAGCACACCAATTCTGTATATCTGTAGCTGCAGTTTGCTCTTACACAGGACCGGGATTTGCTATTGAACTTAAAAAAATGGCGACACATCTTTTTTAAATAGTGCTCAGTAGTCAGAAGAGCCAGCACCGGCCAGTGTTCAATCCATCCCTGCCGGACTTTGTACATGTGGACATATGCATGTGTTGGAAGATTGAGTAGTACGTATGCATGTATGCTAGAGAGTCTGGATTCGAGGCTTCCGTCTGGCTGTGGCCTGGAGCCCTCCTACCTCGCTGGCCAGCTCCCGAAGTTCTTCCCGACCAACCGCGTCACGCACCACGACTGGCTTGACTGTGGACGCGTTTGTGAGGGGCGGCGAACGTTGTGTGTGAGCTGCAGCTGGAGATGGCGAACACAGAGTTGTCCGTCCTCTCATCATGCGGACAGGCTCGCCTGCTACGTACGTCTCCGACATGCCTGATCTTCGATGCGCTTCAAGAGGCGGTGGGGCTTGCTTGGAGGTGAATGTAGTTCTGTCGGCGTGAAAGTCTCACGGCACCGATGACGTCGACCCGAGCTCTCGTGAGCAAAATTAGAGGCGCTCTTCGCGCCATGGCCACTGCTGCCGCTGCGGCTTCTGGTGCCCGGTCGTACATCTAATCGTGGTGGAGGCTCCACTAATCCGCCGGCCGCGGGAGGCTACAACAGTGAAGGAATAGTGCTTTCCACGTATTAAATATTTTGGTGATTGCTGTTTTGGCTCCATGCTTTCCATGTATTATCAATTCTCTCTTTCTTTACTATTAAATTCCAACCGGTATGGCGCGTTGCGAAAAATAGCGCGCTATTTTGACGTTGTAGCGGCGCTATAGCGTACTTGAAAAGTGAACGCTACGCTATGCACATTCGGCTCGCTATGACGCTAATCACGCTATTAGCCGCGCTATGCGCGCTATTTTTCATAGCGTTATAGCGACGCTATTTTATAGCGTTGTAGCGGTGCTATTTTTACAGGGAAATCGAGCAGCCGACTAGCTATTTTGGATCCTTTGGCCCATGAGCTTCCTAAATCCCCATTATAACCGTAGTCATTCAACCCGCTAGAAACCACAGAAGGACATCAATAATTCCCACTCCTCCTCACATAACGCGTACATGTTGAAGAATAAGAGGAATCAACATCACAATGAGTAAGAGCTACTGATGCAATCTGCCTAAGGAAAAGAAGTTGCTTGTAATGAGCTTCAATATGCGGTTCTTCTTCACCGAATGCATTATCCATCTAGTTCATCTCATTTTGGTTACCACTTTTGATATGTAGTTCTTTAATTGTTTGCTTGTTGGCAGGTTAATTAGTTATCTCTACTTGTCCACTTGTTGGACTGACAAATCGAGTTTATCTTTCAGTACGATCAGGACTTTGTCAATTTAATTTGTTGATCGTTGTGATGTAGATAACTTTTGATGTACTGAAATCCTTAGTATACATACTACATTTGTTATTTTTTTGAAACGCTATTTTGCAAAATAGCGCGCTATTAGCACGTTATAATCTTCATAGCGTATTTTGGAAAGCCACGCTATTTTGTTTAGCACGCTATTGTTTTCCTTGGTCGCTATTGTTTTACTTGGTCGTACATCGCGTGTTTTGCATTTTAGCACACAATTTCTGGTAAATCAACCCGCAGTCCACCCCTGTCCTTCCAGACTTCCAGTCTTCCATCATCGACCGAAATACTTTTGGAAATAGGACCTTCAAGGAACCGGAAATCAACCAGCGCTCGCTGCTATCGTCAAAGGCTGAAAAGTCTAATCCTTCTGCCGCAGACGCGGCCGAGGCGGCGCGCTCGCCACTCCCGCAGCCTGGACAGATGACGGCCGCTTCCCGGGCGATGTTGGCGTGCTATGTCCAGCGGAGCTGTTCCCCCATCCTCGTCATTCTTGCATCCTAGCAGGAGGACGATCGGCTCCCGGTCGCCGCGCAACTGGACTACACTTCAACGCGTCGGCCGTAGGACGCCCTCGTGAGTAGCAGCTGCAGCGGCCCACGACCGGCACATCACGACGCAGCCAGCTTGACTCCTCATTTCCTCACAGCGGCGCTCATGGGGGGAATTTCGGTATGTACTGTACGGGAGAGAAAGCAAATCTTATCCCTTCATTCATCTGCTTCAATATTTTCCAATGATTTTTAAAGATTGCCTAGGCCTCGCCCAAGCTACACCATGTGTGCGCAGTGGGAGAGGCAGACAGGCCACAATTTGTTCAGACTATCAGCCTATCTAATTCGGCATATGCTTTTTTTAAAATATTTTTTGGTGATAGCGATGGCAGACATACAAGTCCATTATCCCTCACAAAAAAATCCATTATAGAGGATGTTTTTACTGTTGTCTAAACGTCAGGTCAAGGGTTGCTATATACGGTTGGTGATTCAAATAATATACATGACCTTATTTATATGCACACCCTAAATCATTCTCTCCAAAAAAAAAAGGACAAAGAAGGCAACAGAGACAGAAAAGCAAAATCATATGTTGCTAAAATAAAAAACTGTCAAAGAATTTTGGAAATAATGGCTTCATATTTCTATTTATTTGTGATCACATTACACTTGTAATAAAATATCGTCAAATCTTAGGCATCTTTACTGGAGCATGTGCACCTAACAAACAACGGCACTATATTTTAAAAAAAAGTCATATGCTGAATTAGTTGCGTGGTTCCGTAGCGAAGCACGGGCAATATGCTAGTTCATCTTATTATGTTCATATACATGTTGGTCGAGACTATTCTGAACTTCATCAAATGCTGATTCGCTAAGTTGGTACATCCCCTTATAGTATTCTTCTCACTTCTCACATTGTGAGTACAATCTGCCATCCAATCTGACATAGTTAAGTTGGTTGAGAAAATTGAGAAGTTTATCTGATTCACACTTCACTAACTTTGTAGATCATCATAAACTTCCTCTCTGACAAACGAGATTGTCGTGCAATATAATCTGTCATTCTACCTAGCTTAAACTGTTATTTTACTGTAATGCACGATTTATCAATGTGCCTGGACTATATAAAGCTGAACTTTCACACCAAGAGAAAGTGAACTTCCATTGTGGTTTGGCCGACAAAATAGTTGATGAGGCAACTCCCGTGAGAAAATAGACAAACTTCCCCATGGAGTATTACCGGATATAGCATAGTAGGCTTGATCAAGTGGTGTACCTTACATATAACAAAAAAGATAGCATAAGGATACTAGTAGACAGTGGTAGATGGTCAAGAGCAAATGAAATACTAGATAATTCTTTTATACATCAAAACAAGATTGAGCTCCTCAACAATATGCATTTTTGTTCAAATGAACTTCATTTTATTTGCGGACTGAACTTCACTTTTACAAAAGTGAACTCACCATTACCATTTAGTTTGTTTCATAGAAAAATGAAATGAATTTTCACGGTGTGCAAATTGAGCTTCCCATTATGTCCGAAGTGAACTATCCAACAAAAGTGAAGATGGTTCGATTATATTTGAACCCCAATGCAGCAGCCAGGTGCTCGGTCAGCCCCAAGAAGACCTACACTGATCTGCTACGGAATGAAGTGTGAACTTCCAGAAATGAAGATAAATTATCACGAATATTGAACATAAATATCAAATTGATCCATGTGCACTTCCCGAATGTAAATAATGCACTTCCAAGAAAGAAAATAAAAATATGGAGGACGAGACCAACAAAAGACTAGTAATAATCAATAAACTAACATTTGATTGCCTTCAGGTTCTTAGAAACTTCATCACAACTATACCCATTTGTGTCCATACTGCAGGTATGTGCAAGTGCAATGATTTACTTTAACATTCTAAAATTTTATCAAACCGAGTGAACTGCCCGGATGTATGGAGTGCACTTCCCTGATGTATATGATGCTGACACGTTGTCACCAACGGATCCGCGGGATGTAGATCATCGTTGAACCTCCACCAAGTACCCAAACGCCATCTTAAGAGAGCTCTAAGTATTGTCAGATTTACTTCCCGGAATAAAGGTAGAGTATACCTGCATCAGTGCAATGGTTATACTTAGTTTGTAGAGACTATGGTTAGGACCAGAAGAGACAAGAAACTGAATATTAAGATTGAAGAAACAAAGGTAGCTTTTAAATATCTCACGTAAATAAAACTACGGAGGCACGGTAGTGCTAATATAATAATGTGAACTTCTTTTTCTTATTTACCGAGTCACATAAATATATCCCCATATGCCTTTTACTCTATTTTGCTTATGCATCCAAGTAACAATCGAAAGCACCAACCTCTGTTCCTTTATATATTTATAAAATACAAAGGAAGCATCAAAGAACAAAGGAAATACCAACTGTGGGCTCGCTAGAAGAACGAGTAACACATGCGATGTTTTTTTATTCTATAAGTTCAAATTATTATGGAAATAAAAGGTGGATTTCTCCTCTAGCTTAAGTAATTTTCCTTCTTTTCTCATGGGCGAAGAATTAAAACCTTTTGAGAGAAAAAAGGTAAAACCCCGAATTGGACGAGCCGAACTTGCCGCTAAATGAAAGCGAACTTCCCGAAAAATAAAACGCGAACTCATAGTATGAGTAGAACTGGACTTCAGCTTTTGAAAATTCCGAACTTCTAAAATATGTCCATGGTTATCAATAAAAGTTAGCAACTACCAAACATAGGAACATAGTGAACTTTACATAGGAACATAGTGAACTTCTTTTTATTCTAAAAAAGTGAAATTTTAACATGCCCATTTTATACTGCTGGTACAGATAATAAATCTTGAACTTATACGCGTACGATCTGAACTTGCCCAAAGATGAGGAAATGGTGTATTGTAGAAGAAAAAAAAAAGTCGCCATAACTTCGCACTTTGGCAGGATTACATGAGGCTGCAGTACTAAAATCGATGGACAACTCATGTATTTGTTCAACGCTAAAAATACAAGATGACAGGCTTTTAGTTCTTAAAAGTGAGATAAAGCTGTGCAAAAGAGGGCATGAGAAATAACCGGTCAAGATGTATAGCCAGTGTTGGTACACGTATCAATGGTCTGCTCACTTTGACAAGCTTGTGCGCAAACGAACCATCGGCAGCCCCGAGGATGACCCTCCCGACCAACGTTAGGTCTCTATCAAACCATGTATGCCACAGCCCGCCTCCGTACGTCCGCACATTTATCATCCGATGACCAGACTTGAAGGAGGCGGACCGTGGTTTCGGCTTGAGACACGAGACTATCGGTGTGGGCTGCAATTATGTTGAAACCGTTGCCGACTCCGTACCTGCGAGAACAAAGGCATTTGCATGTGTTTCGGATCGAATGTGCATTTGCATTTTGGCGATCGGAGAATATGGATTTCCATCAATGTTATTTTGGGTACCGAGGACTAAGTGTTCCGTTTGGAGCATGTGCTATTTTCGTCTCCCATTTAACGGTATGTTGCAACGTGGTATCACCCGGCCAAGCTAGAGTTATTACGAGTTTCGAAACCTAAGAGGAACACACAAGCATGGGAAGGACCAAATTACAACCCTACTCGGTGTTTCCTCCTCTACTATACATGTCTAAATCAGTTATGGCCACACTTTATGCTACTACAACAGAACTTCCTTTGAGCAGCTTTAAGCACCAAAATTGAAGACAAATTATAAATTCGATTAATAACGTAAACGCACTCGCCGTAAGGACAAGGCGAGCTCCCGAAAACGGACTCACTTTTCCCCCACGGCAAAGGCAACCAAGCGAGGACATGTTGCGGGCGAAGAAGTAGCGGCCACCAGGCTGCAGGTCCCAGTCGTCGTTCTCGCTGAGCAGCTTGAACCCCGCAATCAGCAGCTGCCTCTTGGCCTCAGCTGAAAGCAAATGTCCACGGCTTAGTAGCAGCATTACATTTCGGGCGCACAGTTGGATATCAAGAACCTAGGCTCGTCCCGGGTAGGGAATAGGGCCGAACAGGTTCAGGGCCGGCCAAAAGATTTGGAGCGGGGATAAGATGCCGGGTCTAATGTGGGAGTGGGGGGAAAGCTGACTTACCAGTGGCGTGGAACTGCGTCCATGACTCGTTGAGGTAGTCGAGGAGGCCGCCGACGATGGAGGGCGAGGGGGCGGCGGCGGGCTGGCTGGAGCAGAGGAGGCGGTGGCGGCGGGCGCGGCGGTTGGGAGTGCGCGGCGCCAGGAGGATGATACGGCAGCGAGCGGATGGAGCGGCGGCCGGAGGAGGCTGGGCGGGGATTCGGCGCGGTTGCCGCCGGGGAAGAAGGCTAGGCAGGGATTCGCCGCCGCTGCCGTGGGGAAGAAGGCTGGGCGGGGATTCGCCGCCACCGCCGCGGGGAAGAAGGCTGGGCGGGGATTCGCCGCCACCGCCGCGGGGAAGGAGGCTGGGCGGGGATTCGACGCGGTTGCCGCCGGGGAAGAAGGTCGGACGGGAGTTGGGGTCGGGCAGCGAGGTGGGGAAGTTCAGAAATAGAGACGTATGGGTTGGGGTAAGTGGGTTTTTCGGCCGGTTTGGTTCGGGATCTCGGGTGGGTTCAAGAATAGCTATTCTAGAACCCATCTTAAGGGGGTTCGAGAATAGTCTTGTCTGCTATTCTCGAACCGGTTCGAGAAAAACTATTCTCGAACCCTTTCTGAACTTCCCGGTACATGGATCTGAACTTCTTCTTCCCTGAATCTGAACTTCCCGACGGACTTCAATATTGTACAGGGCGAACTTCCGAAACTAGAGTCTAGTTTCAAGTGAACTTCAGAAAATATAGCGAACTTCCGTCGCATCTGAACTTCTCTGGAACCACTTGTGAACTTCTGGATGTTTCCAAGTGAACTTCTCAGTGGAATACCAGAATTGCACGTTCGTGCGGATAGTATTTCTGTGTTGATTTTTTAACTACTTATCAGAATGATGCATATAATATACCGTTGGATTCGTATGGAAATTTCGCAACTTTTTCGTGTTTATTGTTTTCCCAAATTCTGTACTGTTTAAAAATAATTTTAAATATACAAAACAACGTTTTCGCGGATTTCTCTATTTTGTGCAGTTTTTTGCGTCTAGTTTTCAAACCGTTTATCGGATTCATGTGTATGATATGCCGTTGGAAAGCTGATGACTAGGCGCACATTTTTCATGAAGAACATTTTTCTTAATTCCTTACAGTTTAAGAGCAGATTTTAAAATACGTGATTCCACTTTTTGAACTTCTCGATTTTTCGTACTGTTTTTTGGGGCTTATTTCCGAACCACTCATCGGAATGTTTCAAACAATATTGCATTGAAAAGATATTGATTAGGCGCAGCTTTTTTATATTGAACATTTTTCGAAATTCTAAATGTTTTAATTTTAATTTCAAAAATATGCAAAATCGGAGATAATGCCGACACGAGAACATTTTGATATTGGCTCATCTAGATTGATTAGTTGTGGCATTGCGGTTTGTTGTAGTATCAATAGAGTTATATTAGTGCTAATTGTACGCTGCATGGTCGATTTGCGCAATCGGAGGCCGTACGGACCATTTCTATGTGTATGATTTCCGCCCAGAAAAACAGAGTACATGAGCTGCTCGAATATAGAAGTGAACTTCCCGATATCTGTTAGTGAACTTCCAATCGCGATATAAAAGTTTCAGGCATGCTCAAAATGTACTTCCTACATGGGTCAAAGTGAACTTCGCGCCGGTACAAAGTGAAGTTCGACAAAAGCAATTTTCCGGCATGTTCATGGTGAACATCCTCCGCATTCAAATTTAATATTGACAAATATAAATTTTGAACTTCCTACGCGTTCAAAGGTAATATTGACAAAAAATAAATTTTCGCTTGGTTAAAGTGAACTCTCGCGCGGTACCAAGTAAACTTCGCCCTACCAAAGTGAATTTCGGTCAAAGGTGAACTTCCTAGCGACACAAGGTGAATTTCTGTTCTGACAAAAGTTATTTTCTATCTTGACCAAAGTTAATTTTGACAAAAAAAATTAATTTCTGTGCGGTACAAAGTAATCTTTTGGCCCGAACAAAGTGAATTTCGACAAAGAGTAACTATTTGGCATGCCAAATGTGAACTTCCACACGGCGAACAAACATAAAGGCTAATGAGAAGATTAAGGCTAATTCCCCGCAAGAGAAATGCACATTGTGCAACGCAAAATATACTGAATTGTTGTCGCATGATCAATCGGAAGATGTGAACTCCACGAATTATGAGAAGTGAACTCCACTAATCAGAAGATGTGAACTTCACATATACCATGTCGAGCTCAATTCTCGTGATGTTCCAGGGACATCGGTGGCTATGCGGAGATCCAAAGTTTAGAAGTTTAGACCAGCGGAAAACAGTGATTTTTATCCACCGCCCAATATTTGTGTATCTTGTCTTTTTCCTACACAAATTCCATCCAAAGAACACCATGAGAGGCATTGCAACAGCTGTGGCCGGTACGGTCGTCGAAATCCCAGGATGTTGAAAGTAGATTCTCGTGGAGGACAGGGGTGACCTCCCGTGTTCACAGCTTTAATATCTTTGTTTAATGCCTAAGTCATACGAGCAATCCTTCACATATCAAATATGTGTACTTCCATTATTTTTGCACGGTTCAAACCCAGAGTGTACTTCCTGGAATGAAGACAATTAGTGCACTTCCGAATATACAAGTGAGTTCACCGTCCATGTACTGCTCACACAATTTTACAAAGCAGTGCAAACTAGTCAGCACTCGCACAAGCACTGCACAATAATATGCTAGCAATTTTTTTTTCTAAAATAGATATCAAATAGTACACGCCGAGTAGCAGTTCCGAACTATGCACATGCTGCTCCACCTGGAAGCAGTTCTGGGCTTGCACCACGTCCAAAAATCAGCAATTGATATAGGGAAGCTAGCTTCTCACCAGTAGCAGAATTGATCCATAACACCTTCCTGCCCTGATGGTTTCGATCGCCAACACCTTTTGCACACCTTTTGCATGGGATTCAGTGTGAGAATCCTACACAAAGCATCGCGCTCAACTCTGGTGACTTGTTGCCTGCACGGTGGGCTTCAGGCCGCAACAGTCTGAACTTCCCCAAAATCAGTATTGAGCTTCATGGCACATGACGGACTGGAGTCTCACAAGAACAATTCACCTCACAGCACCGAAACTCCCCCTTCACTATAACTAGTATCTACCCTCCAAGAGAATCCAGAGCGCCATTTTGCGTGGGAGAAATGGTAGCTGTCGGAGGAGCACGCACCCGCTCACAGAAGGTATCGGCCAGGGAATCAGCGGCACAGGGCCCTGTTCAATAATTTTAGGACATGACGGCCACCAGCGCGACATGCTACTACAGAAATCTGCCACGCCAACAAATGGAAGAAAATAGGTTCATCAGTTTGTATCAAAGGAAGAAAATAAGAGAAGAGAATCTAGATGTATTATATAGAAAAGCTACAGCGAACATGCATGGGAGCTAGAATGGAGCACAAAATACACAACAACTTGTTAATTGCAAAATCAAATATAAGCTCACAGCCGCAGGCATTCCGAACCAATTAAACAACAGCCTGTTAATGCATCAGCCTATGTTGGACTAACTGAACTTCTCCAATGTATAAAAGTGAACTTATGCAATGTATATAAAGTGAAATTACAGAAATCAACTAATGTTTAGTTCAAATCAATAATACATTGCTTTCAAATAAAATGAACTTGGCGAGAAAATGAACTTGGCCATGTAAACAATATGAATTTTTTTCCTTCTACATCGCAAATCATTGTACCTTTTTAAAATATAAGATATCATGCATAGCAATAATCTTTGTATGCAACAATATGAACGGACTTCGGTATATTTATATATGACAAACTGCTCGTGTACAAAGAGCGATTTTCGTATGTTTCTCTGTTATTGTATAAAGTGAACATGCTAGCAGCGGAGATCGACGGAGCTTGTGTAATGAACTTCCTGCACTCACATAATGAACTATGAACTTCTTGTATTCACATTCTTGCTCATGAAATGAATCACACAACAAACTAGCATCGAAACTATCTGTTTTTATTTCTATACTGGTAGTTTAGAAGGAACAATACAGGTTTAGCTTCATGTCATTCAAAATTAGCAACAGATACGAACTTCCGGATATGAAAATAGTGAATTTCGTGAAAAAATAAACTTGTAGAATTAACTTCCTACAATTTTGAGTGCCTGTGGAGAAGGCTTAGTCTATGATACAAAAGAAAAGTATGTCAATAACTGCCATTACCTATTAACCATAATAGTATAATACAACCGCAATGTTTCATTCCTGTGTTTTATCCAAACTCCGCTGCTTTTCCACCTCTCCCAGATCTTATAGGCTTACAAATAGCAAAAATGGAGTATCCAAAAGCATTCCGAAAATGTATTTTTGTGAAGATACACGTGCACATCAGAGATGCAAGGAAGTAATTTCTTGAAATTGGAAAGTGAACTTCAGAAATGACTATTGTGTGCTGCAATTATCCAAACTTTGCCTAACCAGAATGCTACTACTCCCTACACATAAGGTAAAAAATCTAACACAATTCATAGGCATCATTATTAGTTCAAGTAGCATCAGCATACCAATGTGGACGAAATAGGAAAGATAGCGTAGAGATGAGTTAAGATATTTAAAGTTCAGACCATTCAGTGAAAGATGAAAATAAACCTTGAAATTAAACGCGGACGGACAACACTCACCGACTATATAAAGCTGAACTTTCACACCAAGAGAAAGTGAACTTCCATTGTGGTTTGGCCGACAAAATAGTTGATGAGGCAACTCCCGTGAGAAAATAGACAAACTTCCCCATGGAGTATTACCGGATATAGCATAGTAGGCTTGATCAAGTGGTGTACCTTACATATAACAAAAAAGATAGCATAAGGATACTAGTAGACGAGTGGTAGATGGTCAAGAGCAAATGAAATACTAGATAATTCTTTTATACATCAAAACAAGATTGAGCTCCTCAACAATATGCATTTTTGTTCAAATGAACTTCATTTTATTTACGGACTGAACTTCACTTTTACAAAAGTGAACTCACCATTACCATTTAGTTTGTTTCATAGAAAAATGAAATGAATTTTCACGGTGTGCAAATTGAGCTTCCCATTATGTCCGAAGTGAACTATCCAACAAAAGTGAAGATGGTTCGATTATATTTGAACCCCAATGCAGCAGCCAGGTGCTCGGTCAGCCCCAAGAAGACCTACACCGATGCTGCTACGGAATGAAGTGTGAACTTCCGTAAATGAAGATAAATTATCACGAATATTGAACATAAATATCAAATTGATCCATGTGCACTTCCCGAATGTAAATAATGCACTTCCAAGAAAGAAAATAAAAATATGGAGGACGAGACCAACAAAAGACTAGTAATAATCAATAAACTAACATTTGATTGCCTTCGAGTTCTTAGAAACTTCATCACAACTATACCCATTTGTGTCCATACTGCAGGTATGTGCAAGTGCAATGATTTACTTTAACATTCTAAAATTTTATCAAACCGAGTGAACTGCCCGGATGTATGGAGTGCACTTCCCTGATGTATATGATGCTGACACGTTGTCACCAACGGATCCGCGGGATGTAGATCATCGTTGAACCTCCACCAAGTACCCAAACGCCATCTTAAGAGAGCTCTAAGTATTGTCAGATTTACTTCCTGGAATAAAAGGTAGAGTATACCTGCATCAGTGCAATGGTTATACTTAGTTTGTAGAGACTATGGTTAGGACCAGAAGAGACAAGAAACTGAATATTAAGATTGAAGAAACAAAGGTAGCTTTTAAATATCTCACGTAAATAAAACTACAGGGGCACAGTAGTGCTAATATAATAATGTGAACTTCTTTTTCTTATTTACCAGTCACATAAATATATCCCCATATGCCTTTTACTCTATTTTGCTTATGCATCCAAGTAACAATCGAAAGCACCAACCTCTGTTCCTTTATATATTTATAAAATACAAAGGAAGCATCAAAGAACAAAGGAAATACCAACTGTGGGCTCGCTAGAAGAACAGTAACACATGCAGTGTTTTTTTATTCTATAAGTTCAAATTATTATGGAAATAAAAGGTGGATTTCTCCTCTAGCTTAAGTAATTTTCCTTCTTTTCTCATGGGCGAAGAATTAAAACCTTTTGAGAGAAAAAAGGTAAAACCCCGAATTGGACGAGCCGAACTTGCCGCTAAATGAAAGCGAACTTCCTGAAAAATAAAACGCGAACTCATAGTATGAGTAGAACTGGACTTCAGCTTTTGAAAATTCCGAACTTCTAAAATATGTCCATGGTTATCAATAAAAGTTAGCAACTACCAAACATAGGAACATAGTGAACTTTACATAGGAACATAGTGAACTTCTTTTTATTCTAAAAAAGTGAAATTTTAACATGCCCATTTTATACTGCTGGTACAGATAATAAATCTTGAACTTATACGCGTACGATCTGAACTTGCCCAAAGATGAGGAAATGGTGTATTGTAGAAGAAAAAAAAAGTCGCCATAACTTTGCACTTTGGCAGGATTAGATGAGGCTGCAGTACTAAAATCGATGGACAACTCATGTATTTGTTCAATGCTAAAAAAACTACAATATGACAGGCTTTTAGTTCTTAAAAGTGAGATAAAGCGGTGCAAAAGAGGGCATGAGAAATAACCGGTCAAGATGTATAGCCAGTGTTGGTACACGTATCAATGGTCTGCTCACTTTGACAAGCTTGTGCGCAAACGAACCATCAGCAGCCCTGAGGATGACCCTCCCAGCCAACGTTAGGTCTCTATCAAACCATGTATGCCACAGCCCGCCTCCGTACGTCTGCACATTTATCATCTGATGACCAGACTTGAAGGAGGCAGACCGTGGTTTCAGCTTGAGACACGGACTATCGGTGTGGGCTGCAATTATGTTGAAACCGTTGCCGACTCTGTACCTGCAGAACAAAGGCATTTGCATGTGTTTCAGATCGAATGTGCATTTGCATTTTGGCAGTCGGAGAATATGGATTTCCATCAATGTTATTTTGGGTACTGAGGACTAAGTGTTCTGTTTGGAGCATGTGCTATTTTCGTCTCCCATTTAACAGTATGTTGCAACGTGGTATCACCCAGCCAAGCTAGAGTTATTACGAGTTTCGAAACCTAAGAGGAACACACAAGCATGGGAAGGACCAAATTACAACCCTACTGGTGTTTCCTCCTCTACTATACATGTCTAAATCAGTTATGGCCACACTTTATGCTACTACAACAGAACTTCCTTTGAGCAGCTTTAAGCACCAAAATTGAAGACAAATTATAAATTCTGATTAATAACGTAAACGCACTGCCAGTAAGGACAAGGCGAGCTCCTGAAAACAGACTCACTTTTCCCCCACGGCAAAGGCAACCAAGCAGGACATGTTGCGGGTGAAGAAGTAGCGGCCACCAGGCTGCAGGTCCCAGTCGTCGTTCTCGCTGAGCAGCTTGAACCCCGCAATCAGCAGCTGCCTCTTGGCCTCAGCTGAAAGCAAATGTCCACGGCTTACTAGCAGCATTACATTTCGGGCGCACAGTTGGATATCAAGAACCTAGGCTCGTCCCGGGTAGGGAATAGGGCCGAACAGGTTCAGGGCCGGCCAAAAGATTTGGAGCGGGGATAAGATGCCGGGTCTAATGTGGGAGTGGGGGGAAAGCTGACTGACCAGTGGCGTGGAACTGCGTCCATGACTCGTTGAGGTAGTCGAGGAGGCCGCCGACGATGGAGGGCGAGGGGGCGGCGGCGGGCTGGCTGGAGCAGAGGAGGCGGTGGCGGCGGGCGCGGCGGTTGGGAGTGCGCGGCGCCAGGAGGAGGATACGGCAGCGAGCGGATGGAGCGGCGGCCGGAGGAGGCTGGGCGGGGATTCGGCGCGGTTGCCGCCGGGGAAGAAGGCTAGGCAGGGATTCGCCGCCGCTGCCGTGGGGAAGAAGGCTGGGCGGGGATTCGCCGCTGCTGCCGCGAGGAAGAAGGCTGGGTGGGGATTCGCCGCCACCGCCGCGGGGAAGGAGGCTGGGCGGGGATTCGGCGCGGTTGCCGCCAGGGAAGAAGGTCGGACGGGAGTTGGGGTCGGGCAGCGAGGTGCCAATGCCTTTTGAGCTGATAGGGAAGAAGGTGGGGAAGTTCAGAAATAGAGACGTATGGGTTGGGGTAAGTGGGTTTTTCGGCCGGTTTGGTTCGGGATCTCGGGTGGGTTCAAGAATAGCTATTCTAGAACCCATCTTAAGGGGGTTCGAGAATAGTCTTGCTCTATATATATATATATATATATATATATATATATATATAAGGCGATAACGCTCGAGGAGAAAAAAACCCACCAACCGAACTGGTTCGTCATGATTTTCTCCTTCCTCCCGTCCCTCAGGATGCGTCAGATGACTCAGATCCCTCGTCTCCCTACCGTCGGCGCTCGCCCTCGATTACGTCCAACATCCTACGCGGTGGCCGCGCTTCTCCTGCCGCCGCCCCCTCCTCCTGCCTTAGAAGACCCAAGCCGGCGCTGCACCCCGACCTCCAGCGCCGCCGTCCGCCGGCATCCCACGCCGCCATGGCTGCAGCTCGCGCTCCGCCCGGTGCCAGCGGCCCAGCGCCACCGTGGTTCTGGAGGTGCCCCCGCCGCTACTGATTTCCTATTCTCCAGCTACGGCACCTAAATTTCCCGCTGCCCCGCCACGGACCATGTGCTGCCGCTTCCCCACGTCTTTATTTTCTACCGGCAAGGAGATCGTCTCCCAGATACCTCCGCTCCAAGGCCTCTCGATTTCTGCCGCCGCCCAGGCCCAGCTCGCGCATCCCCCGCCATGGCTCCCAACTTTGGCTGCGGCCATATCTCGTGCGTTGTTTAGCTTCTACTCTACCCCTCGTTCCTGCTGGCCCCCAAGGGGAGGTGGACAGAGGCCACCACTGCAGCCGAACGAGGCCACCCTCGCAGCCAACCGAGGCCAGCACCTCAGGCGGAGCCTCACCCCTGACCAGTCGCCCGTCCCTTCGTCATCTATGTTGCTATGCATCTTATTTCGGAATTCTGTATAGAAAGCTGCGATATCATATCATGTTGATGTAAAAAAGTACAACTGTATTATCGCCGGCAGTACTAGCCATCAAAGTTGGGACAGATACAGTGCGTTTTGCAGATAACTGAAACAACATCCAGTAGCTGTACGCTGCTTGACGGGCAATAGTACCATATCACGGCCAGTATTATCTCTACTACAAGGTCGTGGTTGAGTGCGGTAATTGTTTTCTCTCTGATTGCGCTTGCTACTGCTGCTAGCTGATGCTTCTCTTCCTTTAAATATTGCACAGCAGCAGTACAACTGGCTACACTCGGAATTACAAGGAAGTTATATGTGAAAATCGTACACTTTACCTGAATCTGGACGTATACATCTTAAAGGTAGGGTAGTGCACTGCAGCACTGGTGATTGCAGTTTCAGAAAACTGCTTCCTGCCGCGGCCGTGTTAGTCTGTGCGACACGTCCAGTCCATCTCCGTCAGTCTGTATTTCAGAAAACATGCTCTTCAGTTTCGCTCCTCGGGTGCTGCCGTCAGAGAAAGGCCACCCTGCTGTAAGAGGAAGTTCAATTTTGGGCCGGGGCAGCAACTCGTTTTCTTCTGTGAAAGCTGAAATTAATCTCTTTCATGAATATTTGGAAATAAATCACATAGCAGTACATTTGTATAAAGATTTATACCTAGCAGCACACTTGTCCACATCGAGAAAACAAAGAAAAATACTCTTGAAAAAATAGTGTGCAAAATTAAGGTGGTGGCCATATTGATTTTCATTTTATTCTTATCGATATATTGGCTTTCTTTAATTGTCATCTTGTCATGTAAAAAAGCCAAAAAATAAATAAGAATAATTAGGCACGGAAGTACGAGTATATGTCGCAGATAAGTATAGGTTCATAATGCCTGGAAGTCCAAGAAAAAAGAAGGTTAAATTTATCATGGAAATACACATGAGCAGCATCGGGCAGTACAAACGAGTAGCAATGGGAACTACGATTAAGGGCTTCTTTATATGTCATCGTATCATGCTAAAAAGCCAAAAAATAAAAATAAAATGTTACGGCATATGCTTCAAAGAAAATTAGGCATTGAAGTGCGAATATATGGTGCCGATAAGTACCAGTTCATAAAGCCAGAAAGTCCAAGAAAAAAAGATTAAAATTTATCAGGAAAATACGCATGGGTAGCATCGGGCAGTACAAATGAATAGCAATGGAAAGTATGATTAAGTTCTTCTTTAATTGTCACTGTGTCATGCTAAAAAGCCAAAAAAAAATGTTACAGCATATACCTCAAAGAAAATTAGGTACGGAAGTACGAGTATGTGGCATCGATAAGTACAAGTTCATAATGCCAGTAAGTCCAAGAAAAAAAGGATAAAATTTATCAAGAAAATACACATGGGTAGCGTCGGGCAGTACAAACGAGTATCAATGGGAAGTATGCTTAAGGCCTTCTTTAATTGGCAACGCGTCATGCTAAAAACGCCGCCGCCTTATGGACGTCCCGCCGCCGCCGGGCGGTCCCTCGTCGACCCGACTCCTAGAGCAACCGCCGCCGCCCCTGCCCCAATAACCATCGCCGCCCCTGCTCCAATAACCACCGCCGCCCCTGCTCCAATAACCACCGCCGCCCCTCCCCTTCCACAACCACCGTCGCCTCCCCAACAATCGTCACCACTGGCTCCTACCAGCGCTGGCCCGCCTTCACCGTCGATGGCCCAAGCCTTGCCGCCGGCCCCCTTCACTGCGGCCTTCCGGAACAGGACGACTTCCCTGCCGGCTCCGTCCTGCTCGACAAGCCTCCTCGACAAGCCTCCTCGACAGCGGCGGACCTCCTGCCCATGCTCTCTGCCTCGAGTAGCAGCATCAGCTTTTATCCACGGCAGTACAGATTTATTAACAGATGCAGTGCAATTGGTGGTGAATTGAAGTGTAGGTGATTTTGAATTTCCGTGAACATGTATCGCGGCCTTACATTGTTGAATTTGTATGTGAGAACAGAAACTAGGCGTCAAGAGCAGAAATGGAAACGTCGACGTTTTTCTCTGTCTTTTCTCTGTCTCTGAAGGCCGTATACATGATTGTCATTAGTCGGCAATACAACAGTTTAGCTACATGCAGTGCACGTATTGGACCACCGCAGTTGCTGGCTTGCTGCTCTTTATTTTGATCTTGCTATTTCTCTAGCGATGCAGCAGCGTCCCATCCGGCTCGCTAGATTTGGTGGTGAATGCGCTGGCCAGCCATTTCCTCCTACTCTTTGACATGCTATGGTGAGTTTGTCCACCACATGATTGTAGCCTGTAAAAAGAACAAAACATGCCATGTGCATGTTCGCTCATATGTTTATGAGATTTAATCCAAATTTTACGCTTTTGCTATTTCGGTATTTAAAAAAGAAGAAACAAAAGTGCAGAAGCATAGTCAAAAATAGTACTTACAAAGTATTTAAAAAGGAAGAAACAAGTGTAGACGCACAGTCAAAATTGGTACTTACAAAGAAATACACAAACAACAACAGTATAAGTCTCAATGGTAGTGAAATATCTCAAGCACCACCGCCCCTTGAAGCTTCAAGAGCACTCTTTTCCCACTTGTTTTCCTTGGAGCACTGTCCCATGAATGTTTTGGGAAGTACAACATAAATAAAATCACGAAAATTTAGCCATTTGGTTTGAAATATCCTTAAAAAAAAGTTCCGCCGAGAAGCACACTTAGTAAATATCCGGAAGATCAAACCTGCTAGCTGGGAAGTACACACCCTATTCGGATGTACCAGAAAGTAATTACAAAAATATTCACCAGGAAGTACACAAGACAATATCGAAAAGTACACAACTTCGCTCTCCGGAAGTACATAGGAAACGTAAAGTGAAGATTAAAAATCAACGTGAAGAACACATAGTACACGTCGAGGAATACTTGACGGTGAGAGGTACACCCATTCGGCATGACCAAGACACCCACTTAATATGAGAAGTACAAGAAAACCAAAATGTACAAAAAAAACAAAAGAATCCCGTCGTCCGCAGGGAAGTTCAAATACTTGAGGCTGAGAAGTACAACCATTCGGTGCGAGCAGTGCACCCAGTTAAGATAGAAATACGAGAAAACTGACTAAAAACAAATGCAGAAAAAATAATAATCACGTAATCCACAGAGAAGTACAAGAAGTGCTTCCGAGAAGTACAAGCACCTACTACACGAAGTATGAGCGGTAACTAGGGATGTACAAAGTGTCCAAAATAATCCCATGATTGATGTACAAGAGGTAACGAGGAGTACAACCATTCGACACGAGGAGTACAACCACTTAATATAGGAAGAACAAGAAAACCGACAAAATCCAAATGTTGAAAAAACTAAATAATCCCGTCATCCGCGAGGAAGTACGGGCAGTGATTCCGAGAAGTGCAGGCGGAGACAACAGGAAGTACAAGCGGTAATTACATGAATTAAAAGTGTTCAAAGAAAAATAATCCCACCTAAGTTCACATAGGAAAAAACAATAATAATCCCATCACCTGTAAAGAAGTTCATATACTTGACAATGAGAAGTACAACCATTCAATACGAGCAATACACCCACTTAATATAGGAATTACAAGAAACCCGACAAAGTCCAAATGTAGAAAAAACAAAATAATCCCGTCATCTGCAAGGAAGTACGAGCAGTGATTCTGAGAAGTACAGGCGGAGACAACAGTAAGTACAAGCGGTATCTACATGAAGAAAATACCCCCACATAAGCTCACATAGCAACATTGTGAAGTTCAAATATTAAGATCCGGGAAGTGCAGAATCTCTTAAAATAGAATATAGGGACAATCTAAAATTATCATTTTGAAGCACACATGCTAGTTTTTGTAAACCACACTAGTATCAAAACATTTTCCAGGAAGTACAACCACGAAGGCCAATCAGTACAAGGACATGTCGTGGGAAGTTCAGATGCGCGTGGTTGTGCTGAGCATTTTGTGTGGCCATGGACCTCAAACGAACACCGTATGAGAAACTTATAGTCATTTTACTGAACACTTTCGTGAAACAGCGCCGAGAAGTACAACCGCATTTCCCTAGAAGTGCAAGTTCGTGTCGAGGGAAGTTCAATGCTCTGTTTTTATGGGGCGGAAATCTATTGTTCAAATCTCATCGATTTGATCACCAACCACTTCAATCATTGTCACCAAAAGCTTTATATGGTAGAGTATATGTCTAATTTCATTACCTACAACATTTTACAACAAATAAATGGATCTAATCTATTAAATTCAAATTGTTATCCCACAAAATATACCGAAAACATGATTTCAAAACTTCTAAATTACTTTCAAATCGTTTGGAGTTGGCAAAAATGGTACATACGAAAAAGATGCGCCATTTTGAGACCTTTCTAACCGTATATCATTTGCATTGTTTAAATATACCGCATGAAAATCGCGGGGAAAATCATTCGGTGCCCGTCACATAAAAAAGGCGGACAGTAATTCGTGTTATTCTATTAAACTGTAAGGAATTAGAGAAAACAATTGGAATAAGAAAGTTGCGCCTAGTCCATAGCTTTCCAACGCCATATCATTTGCATCATTCCGATATACGGTTGAAACAAATCATCCAAATTACTCTCCGCTCATTTTTTGAGTACGTCCGAATTTCGGTATTTTCAAAATTGTTCAAAAACTGTGAGGATTTCGAAAAAACATAAAACATGAAAAAGTTGCGCAATTTCATTATCTTTCCAACGGTATATCATTTGCACAGTTTCGATAAACGATTCGAAAATTGAACTAAAAGTTCGTTTTCTGGTCATATAGAAGCGTTTTCGTATTTTCAAAATTAAATTTAAACCGTCCAAAATCTGTGAAAACTGTGAACATGAAAAAGTTGCGGTTTTTCATTATCTATCCAACGGTATATCATTTGCATAGTTTCGACAAATGATTGGGAAACACGAAGTAGAATCAGTAGCTCTGAAGAAATTGGGAAGTTCACGTAAGTTCGACAGAAAGTTGAACCCTGTTATCCGGGAAGTACAACCTTGTGTTCAGGGAAGTACAAGTCGGTGCTCAGAATATTATTCTGCAACCGGTTGCAGAATAGTGCTGATATATATATATATATATATATATATATATATATATATATATATACTAGCATAAAACCCGTGCGTTGCTACGGCCCACGAGAAATCAAATGAGCAACCGTTTATATGTTTAAATATGTGTGTCGATTGAAATCCAAATACAAGAAAAATATTTTGTAATAAAATGTATGCCTGTGTCATGGAGAGGCACAAGGCTTTCTCAAGTTTTCCTTACCCCTTATGTAAACACAAGTTCCTACCATAGAATAAATAGCCATATAATATCTCAATAACAGTATGATTCTAAGTTTCTTATTACTGGAAATATATTGCAATAGAAACTACAATTAACTTACATGGAAAGAACCAAAAAGTTGTCCTTTTGCAAATATAAATATCACTTTCTAAGTGGTGCTTTGTTGTGTACATTCAACAAAATAAATATAATTTGAACAAAGAGAGGATCACTTCTTATGTCCATCGTCGAATTAGAAGAAACAAAAGGCCAATGTAAGCACTCACAATACGGTGCAAATTGAAGCAAATGATCAACTTGTATATTCTCATGTTGTATTTATTTTGCTCTAGTGCTACTATCTCGTCCACTCTAACAAAAATACTTTATAACATATCTAAAGAACAACGGAAAAGAGTTAAGATATTCATCATCATTTGCATTGCAAGGTGTACCAAAAACAAAAGTTCCCTGACTACTATAATGTGATGTGAGTATATAATATGCTTTGTGATTTCCTAACCGGAATCATATAACAGTTCTACGCCACAATTTTTTATAGGAGAAATCAAACCATAATCTCTAATCGTATAAAACTCTCTTTAACATGGCAATTTTCTATGGATGATCGTTGATCGGTTTTTTCAACCAATTTTGCTATGTTGGAGTGTCCCGTGTCTGCTCCTCCCATAGTAGGGACGACGTCTTCTCTCCGGCTTGGTTGGAAGGCAAACTTATCTTGACGAGTGTGTCGTCCGCTTGTATCAGTGGTGGGTTTGAGTGGGCTTGTCCTTGTGACGTGGTGAGTGTGGGCTTGACCCCGTGGTGTCTTGTATGGTTTTCGCCCGATTTTCTCCTAAAAACTGTGCACTTTCTGCTTAATTAATGGTTGAGGCAAAGCTTTTGTCTCCGTTAAAAAAAAAGAGCAAACCATTATAGTCTAGCATGCACCCGGAGCTAACCATCTCGGCTTGGATCTTATAAGTGACTCCTCGCTCTGTCCGTTGTCCACGAATCGCATGCACCCAGAAGCCCAGCTCGAGCGCGGTGGGTAGTTTTGCGCAAAAGTTCCACGCGACCAGGGCGGTGAACTCATCCTGAACGACCCCGCACTAACCATGACGTGGTAGAGTCTTGGACAAGGAGCTCCTGCGCGCAGGCTCCGCGGTGTGCTCCAGCTTCACTTCATCCACGACCTCGCACACCTCGACGAAACCTTACATCGCCGCCGTACCTTCGTCTCGAAAACCAGCTGGACATCTCACCGTGTCCGTGCCATCAATTTCACAACCATCCGGTCTTGCAGTGCCACCGTTCCCAAACCCAGCCGGTGGGCATGTACGATCTCCAGAGCCAGCCACCGGACATGTGTCCATCCCGCCATCTCCAGCACTATACGGCATATGTCCATGCTACCATCTCGAAAATCACATGTCCATGCGGCCGTGTCGTCACCGCCTCCGAAATCTAATGGCCTCGCGTGGCTGCCAACTTACCAGCGGGGGCAAATAAAATTCCGGCAACTTGGAATTCGGGTGGGGGCTGGGCGCCGGGCTGGTCAGCGGCGCGATCAGCGGGATGCTGGCCCGAAGTAACAGTAGAAGCGGCCGTGTTTTCGTCCGGAAGTCGTTCGGTTGGGTGTAGCAGTAGAGTTTCTCAGTTTGCGCAGCCGCCGTCTATGCGTCTCTCGAGTCTCGATATCGTCCTTCTCTCCCGGTTCGCCGGCAGGAGTACGAACCAGCTCCGATGCCCTCCACTTGACGTGTGTAGTGGCGGACCTGAGAGGCGATCGGCTGTGCTGGGAGAAACTTTACACGTGGCGTTGAGTCTGCTATGCCGCGCGGCGGCGGGGGGCCTCCGACGACATAGACCTTGAAGATTTTCTTGGGCGAGGGAGAATTTTTTTAACTGAAATCAAGGCGAAGATCAAGCAATCTTTATGGGATTTGATTCGGTAGGAATCAGATTTTAATGCGAACTCTTTCACGATAAGAGGAAAGGCTCAATGAAGAACGAGAAGGGGCGACGGTTAGGTCCAAACTTGAATGAGTGGCTGACGCGTCGGGTCCGCGTCGCTTCGCCTCGCTTTTCGTTGTGTCCGGCGTGCCGGGTGCGTCCCCTGTGGGACGGGGACGGGCTCAAGGAGCCGGACACCGTATCGGGACGCGCCGGACAAAATTGGGCTTTGGGGGACGCGGCTGGAACGGTTTTTTTATCCGGCGCGCCCCAAAAAGTTTTGGGGGACGGTTTGGGGACACGACTGGAGATGCTCTTAGATCGCCGGTTTGTGTCGGTCCGCTGAACATACCCTAAAAACCACCAAGATATTCAGTGCTCATACCGATTGATCAGACTTGTCGAGCTGGAGCTGGATACAACGATGCTGAAGAAGCCAAGACAGGGATTACTACGAGTGTTGTTTTGTTTCGGGCTGGAACTTGGCGTAGGGCAGTGGGGCTGATGTTGATTAGCTTGGTGGGCCAGAGCAAAATTAGTGCTGTGGAGAAACATCGTATGTGAATTGTCGTGTGTGGAGCAATTCCGATTTGAAAACTGCCAAAGCATCACGTTTTACAGGTGTAACGTGCAAATCGCGATACGAGAGTCGTCGACTGAGACATAGCCGTCGCATCCATCCACACGCCTGACCGCCCACGACCACCAGCACGTGACGCTGCTACCTGACTATATTCTTCAATTTTCCTTGATTGTTCTGCTATCATGCGTGCATGTTCTTCGCAAGTTGTGGTATGCGTTATGTTGTTTCATCACTAATTCTGCTCTTGCGAGGCTAGTTAGGAGAATAATTACTTTTGCCCTCTGTACTATCGCACAAATACTCTACTCTAAGCGCTCGGTTGACGAGATGTATAAGGAGAGCTGGAAAAGAGACCTACACGTATACTCTCATTCTGATAACTACTCCAACCTTTGAAAAGAGAGAGCTAGAAGAATATCCAGTACATTAGAAAACAGTGTGCAGTACAAAATTATAGCCAACCAGAACAAATACCGTAAAAACGTTTTCTTATGCCCCAACGAGTCTTGTTACGTATAAAGTGACATCATTAGAAAACATGGCTTTTGTCCAAAGTCTCTGGGAGCTTTAGTTCCGGTTTTAAAACGAACTGGGACCGATGGGGGGCATTGGCCCGGTTCGACCGGCGCGGAGCGACTCGCCCGTACACCTTTAGTCCCGGTTTGTATTACAAACCGGGACCAAAGGCTCATCTCTGTAAGAAAATTACAAACGGAGGTCGAGCTACACGTAGCACTTTATTTTCAAAAATTCGGAAATCATAGTTTCAAGTTTCAAAAAAATCTAAAAAAAATTCTGGATGTAGACGATGATGAAATCTACAAAGTGTAAAATCTTTATGTAAAATTCTTTATATTGTGAATACACAAAAAATGACAAAATCTGACAGGTTTTATAGTTTTGAAATGTGCACTATTCACTATTCTCAGATTCACACATTTGCCTCTTTTTGTAGCCTAAAGTACTAAGAACTTCACATTGACATTATGCATATTTATAGATGCCATCATTGGCTTCTTCCAGGATTTTATTCCGAATTTTTTGAAACTTAAATGTACGATTTTTGAATTTTTGAAAATTAAGAGCTACATCTAGCTCGGCCTCCATTTGTCCACTCTCCATCTTTATATATATATACCCCTGCCCTGCCCAAGTGTGAGCCACTCTTAGATTTTTTCACTTCTTGGCACAAGAGGTGTATGTTACTTTGCTCTCTCTTCTTATGCACAAGAGGTGCTGGCTTAAATGCCGAAGAGCTTTTGCCGTTTGAGTTCACACAAAACAAGCCACACTTAAGCTTTCTCCTCTCTTTTTTCTTCTCGATCGAGGTTAACAATTTTATCCTTTCATCCGTCATTGATAAAATGCATGTGTATATACATCGCTTCACTAATCATGATGTAATGATTTTTGATAAGCATAATTATATCATGCAGATGAATCGATAATGGATGTACAGTGACCGACGCCTTCACGAGTTCACTTCGGGCCTGAAATTTTTTATCGATGTGGCTGATGAAAACAAACGAGGTGGTTTTATATACTGTCCATGTGTTAACTAACATAAATTACTCATACACGAGTACCCTTCACACCCACCTGCTGCGGTCTGGTTTCATGCCCCACTACAATTGTTGGACCAAGCACGGAGAAAGAGGGATTATGATGTAAGACAACGAAGAAGAAGAGGATGATGACAACTCCTATGCTCCCTGAATACGGTGATACTGCAAATGGGGGTTGTTTTCCATTAGAATACTATGAAGCGGAAGATCAAGAGGCAGCAGATGAGCCTGCTAATGAACTTGGTCGGGCCATTGCTGATGCAAGGAGAGATGGTGAAACTGAAAAGGAAAGGTTGAACTTCGACCAGATGTTAGAGGATCACAACAAATTCTTGTACCCAACTTGCGAAGATGGCCAAAAAAAGCTAGGTAGTACACTGGAATTGTTGCAATGGAAGACAGAGAATGGTGTGACTGAATCGGGCTTTGAAAAGTTGCTGAAAATAATTAAGAAGCAGCTTCCAAGGGGTAACGAATTGCCCGCCAATACGTACGAAGTGAAGAAGATTGTCTGCCCTCTAGGATTAGACGTGCAAAAGATACATGCATGCATTAATGATTGCATCCTCTACCGCGGTGAGTACGAGAATTTCGATAAATGCCGGTGTGCACTGCAATGCAGTATAAGATCAGATGAGATGACCCGGTGATGTTGAGTGAGAGCGCCCCAGGAAGAGGGATCCTGGATAGGTTATGTGGTATGCTCCAATAATACCACAGCTGAAATGTTTGTTCAGAAATAAAGAGCACGCTAGGTTGTTGCGATGGCACAAAGAATACAGTAAGAAAGACGCGATGTTGAGACACCGTGTTGATAGGTCGCAGTGGAGAGAAATTGATAGAAAGTTCTTGTACTTTACGGAGGACACAATGAACTTAAGATTTGGTCTAAGTACAGATGGCATGGATCCTTTTGAAGAGCAGAGCTGTAGTCATAGCACATGGCATGTGAGTCTATGTATCTATAACCTTCATCCTTGGTTGTGCATGAAGTGGAAGTTCATTATGATTCCAATGCTCATCCAAGGCCCGAAGAAACCCAGCAACGACATTGATGTGTACCTGAAGCCATGAAGAACTTCTACAGCTGTGTGCCATAACAGGTGTACGTGTGTGGGACAAGCACAAATAGGAGGAATTTGACCTACGAGCGCTGCTTTTCATAACCATCAATCATTGGCATGCTCTTGGTAACCTTTCAGGACAGTTAAACAAGGGATACAATGCATGCACACACTGTTTAGATGAGACTGACAATGTATATATGGATAAATCTAAGAAGGTCGTGTACCTGGTGACGAGGTATCAACTCGTCAATGCATACTAATTGTAGACTTAGGGTTTCGTGGAAAATATATGGCAAGTAGAACTCGAAGATGGTCAGACGAACAAATGCGTCAAACTAGAACAATGCGGTGGCTAGAGTTTAGAATTGATTGATCCCCTTTTCACCCTCGACTTGGCCCTTATAAAGGAGGCGAAGCCAAGACTTTCTGTGTCGTAAAAGTACAAAAAATATCGGGTCGTATTGGGTCTTTCTGTATGCTATTACAAGTTTTCCTATATTGACTCTAATTTCTTGGGCTTTACATCTTAGGCTTCGTGGGCCTCCAAATCTTCGGGTCCACGCATCTTCGACTCCAAGAACATAAATAGGGGTGCCCCTTGGGCATATACCTATGTCAGTAGCCCCCGAGATTTTATACGAGACATAGAATCGAATAAAATCTCCATCTTTCACCTTTCTCGCAGATATATTCGAATCACATGTGACATCTATATTTTACAGAGATATTGGTAAATGAGGCTGGTTCATCTAAAGGATCAGGTACCAGTTAATTGCTTGTAATATCCCAGAACATAGGAACAACGAAGGGTAGATTTAGAAATGGGATGTGCATTTCATCGTAAAACGAGGGAAATTTTCACGCCTTATTGCAGAAAAACCTAAGGGGGGTCGAGGTTTCTCTCTCGTTGCTATTAGGGTTAGAACAATGTGAGTGTTAAGAATTTCGACATGACCTCTTTTGAAACTTGTTGAATTTGGGAGATTATTTGAATTGACAATTCATATTTGATTTCAAACAAAAGATATAATAAGTAAACAATATATAAATGAATTATGAATTTATGATTCAAATCAGATCACACAAACACAAATAATTCATAAGTGAATAATAAAATTACATAAGAGCTCATAATCAAAACCATGAGCTTTATTGATCATACACACACATTACATTGTCTTTACAATATTCATTATACAATAATGGACAATATAATAAATAAAACAAAATAAGAATTACAAGAATTGGGTTCTATACAAAATCCTAAAATAAATGTCTTTGAAGGTTTTGTCCTTGGATCATGTTGAGTTGGAAACCTGCAAAATGAAAGAGAGCTAGCCAGGGGGTTAATACAAGTGTCAATGACACTTGTCATTCTCCAAAATCTTGCTAGATGCAAGATAAGCACCAGCAGACCAGAAATTTGAGCAATCATGAGCTCAAGTTTCACCACAAGCACACACACAGCTGACCAGCTGTTGTGCATGCTCAACAACAAGCCAACCATGGCTTAGTTAGCAAGTAGTGCACAGTTTTGTGTGTCACAGCCAGAGAGAAAGAGCAGACAGTATAAAAGGGTAGAACCAGCAGAAATAATTCACCAAGTCGATCAGATAAGCATCCACCAGCAACCAGCAATGAATAATAGCTAGTTCATCCTAGTACTTTCTCAAGAAATCAAGAACACCCATAGAAACCATCCATTCATCCAAAACCAACCAACCAAAACCAGCCAGAGATATGGGGACTTAAGAAAGATCATCTAGGAGCTAGTAGGAGCAGGGCAAGTGAGCAAAACCATCAAGCAGAAGCTCAACAGAACTAAGCATAGCCATCTAGGAGCTGGAACAAGGTATAACATATACCTGCAGAGGATCCAATGGATCCAATCCATTTTATAGCATGACACAAAGCATAAGCATGAGCAGATGCTCATGGGGGTTGTCATCACTTGGTATTGACCATGGATTACTGGCAGAAATGGAGCAGCTAGATCCCAAGATCATCTAGATACTATTCATGTGCAAATAGACAAGTATAGATGCACACGTAGCAACCATTAGAGGATATACAGGTACTAGAAGCTACAAAGACCACCTAGCAAGATCCTAGCCAAGAAACCATCAGATTAAACCTTTATTTCTTCACAGGCAAACACAGTGGCATTCCTATTCATTATGATTTCTTACTGTGCAAGCAAAGATGAGTAGCCAACAAGAATTAAGCCAACAGTGAGAGCAACATAAGCAGTAGCAAGGCTACTGTGGTCACATCAACCACAAATCCATCCATTAAACCAAAGTTATAAGTCATCATCATCCAGAAATGGATTCAGACTTTAATTATCTCCCAATTGATCATGGAGATATCAATTTATACATATCAATGCATATAATCAACACTGCATAAGCATTTCATCATCTATCAAATGGACAAGCAATAGCATCACTGAGAGGCAACCAATAGCTTGACCAACTGCATCCTAGCCATTGGATCTTATCCAATCTGCCATGGATAGCAACAGCAGGACACACACACAAGAGCAGCAGCTAGAGCAAGTCACAACATTATCTAGAGCAAGTAATTCAATTACCCAAGAATTAACTCAGTAACTAGCCACTTGCATCTGTTGATAAAATGGATCAATTCGATCAAGCACAAGGCACAGCAAAGCACCACAAGTATGCAGTGATCCAAATGGATCAAATGGATCATACACAGGGCACAGAAGAGAATCACTGGCACCACAAGTGTCAGCAACGCTAGCTTATGTCAACAACAAGGCCACTAGCAAGCATTTGCATATCACCAGTAATCATATGAACATCACAAGGACATGAACAGATAGGGTAGGCCTAGCACAGTGGACCAGTAAGAATTACACAGGCATAAGCATAGCACCAGTAGGCATGGATAGGCAAGAATATATCATCAGTAGGCTTAGGCAGAGCATCCAGCAAGCACAACAAGCACATCAAGCACAACAGCAGAAGCAGCATACACATAGGAAGGATCCAGTAGGCAGAGGTCAAGTAGATAGAGAGGAGGGAGTAGAGAGGAGTAGCAGGAGGAAGAAGAGTACCTGGCGTGTCCATGGTGGCAACCATGGTGACACGGTGGCACAAGCCAGCCACGGCTGCGCCAAACCGCGGCCAGGCCGGTTCCAAGCCACGCACCACCAGCGTAGAGGGCGGCGAACGCACGGGCGTGTCCAGGGGGTGCAGATCGACGGAGTTCGTCGATGAACTCGTCGGCGTCTGGCACGCGCGAGCACGCGCACGTCTAGGAGAGGAGGAGAAGACCAGATCAACGTGGATGGAAAGGAGTGACGTCATGTACCAATGAGATCATCACAATAAACAGATCTCACATCCTTAATCAGACCTAGTCCAGCCCAGAAGATCGGACCGGCCTAGTCAAAATTGGACACTCGGATAGACGACCTTTGCTCGATAGGATCCTTCTCCTACATCTACTTTGCTTCCGACTTCCTACACAATATTCCGCACCAGGCGTACAATATCCACGCGCGCTCGAGACTGCCCCCGTCTCGCTGTTCCGCCTAATCGCCCTGCTGCTGGCTGGTCGATCTGTCCGATTCAACGGAAACGAAACTACGCCCGCATGTGATCCACCCAAGGTATGTGATTAACGCATCACTTTGCCCTGGTCTGCAGATAAACCATAGTTAGATTGATAAATCAACTACAGCACAAAGCTACAGGCCCTGCATGCCTGCACCCAGCAGCAAAACCACGAACACAATGCAGTGCAGCTTGAACATACAACACAAAATCAGCAGGAACAAAGCAGGCACACCGCACACAACATCGGAGTTGTCTGCAACGCTTCCGTATTAATTCAGCAGGAACAAAATTATCACCATGTTAGCATGGTATTTCACACGGCCTTCATCTTCTCCACTACTATTAAACAAGCAAACTTGATCTTTCTTAAGTACACCCGGCTAATCGTACATGAATCAACCATAACCGCCGGATCATTTCGTCTTTGTACAACTAAGATGTAGCCAATTAAAACTAATTGTGCACCTAGCGATTACCACGGCGGAGCGCACCCTAGCAGACGAAAACTTCCTTCCGCCAAACATCCACGCCCACCAGCATAAATAAAAAAAAATTCCATCTACTCTCCACTATTATTAAACAAGCAAACTTGATCTTTCTTAAGTACACCCGGCTAATCGTATATGAATTAACCATAACCGCCGGATCGTTTCAACTTTGTACAACTAACATCACAGATGTAGCCAATTAAAACTAATTGTGCATCTAGCGATTACCACGGCAGAGCGCACCCCAGCAGACGAAAACTTCCTTCCGCCAAACATCCACGCCCACCAGCACAAAAAAACCTAAATTAACGGTGGATGGACTAATTGCTAACACGATTGCTCCAGGGAAAAAGGCAACTAGCTGAATTAACGATCGAGTAGTATTGCTCTCAGGATCGCCTACTCTAAATTGATCCAGGAAAAAAAGCAAGAATCTGATCACTGATACGTCTCAAACGTATCTATAATTTCTTATGTTCCATGCTACTTTTATGATGACTAGTAAAATGCCCGTGCGTTGCCACGGGTAACAAAACAAATTAAAAAATAAACAATAGTTAAATACAAACTTCAACCATCAGCGAACACCCTTAGAAAGATGTCAGAGTCTACACAACACAATTATGAAATGGGTTGTATTATTAATATAAATTTGCAACTGAATTAATAAAGCATTATTATGATAAAAATCATCACTGGGTACATTTTATTCGAGCATGATTATGAATTAATCTCAGATTTGGACTTCAAATAAGTACACTTGCAAAAAAGATCCTTGTATGGTCCACATAATTATTTTGGCATTTTTGTAAATCCTAAAATTTGGAAAAGATGCTGTCAAACAAACGAACTTCCTGTAATAGAATTCGGTTGAATTGTAGCCATTGAGACTTAAATCTTTCGGCGGGGACACGAATCACCCATGACTCCGACCGTGTTGTTACCTCTCACACTGCGATCATTAAAGGAATGACAATACTGTTGGTTAATAGAAAGCATGTGGAAAACAGCGATCAAGTGACACCTAGTAAAAACATCCATTTTAATCTGAGGAACTAATAGTCGCCAAATTTTGTTTTGAAATAATTATACAATGTGAAATAACTATCAAACTGCCACCGGATGCTCTGAATTGCCGGCGCAGTGGTTGTCCTCTTCCGTCCGGTGAGGTCTGTCTACTCCTTCCAAGTATTCCGACACGCCACTGTTCCAAGGAAATATGAATTCATTCAGCCAAGCATCGTGGCAATCTGAGCATTTCTCTGTAGTATAACAAAGTACCATCTCATGTGCAGATTAAAGTTGCCTTAAAATGATATTTTGTGAGAAACGGGTAATTGCACTTCTGTCTAACTATAATTTAATCTTTCCCTTTTTAATTGATACAACTGAGATGTTAAAATAAGAAAGACAACAATCAGTAGCTGAAACAAGCTCATCTCACATATCGTGATTTAGAAAGTGACGGACCAGAAGGATAGCACCCCTTAAATTGCAGTGACAAATAAATGAAACTGTGGAGCCTAAAAGAATTAGTTTAGATACTCTGAACCGTTTGATTTAAATGCTAGGGCTTCTTCATTCAGCTTCTCGAGATAAAACGCAGATTAGTATTTTAATTGCTAACAAAAAATCTGAGTACGTATATGACGAACCATGAACAAGAGACAGTAAACTGAGTACAAGTTCCTATACAGATCTTCAGCCGTCCCTCATAAAAAATCAATGGTGAATTACCAAAGGAGGCTAATTAAGGATTACCACACTGCAACATTCAGGATTTGGGCGGTGTTAGTTAGAGACAACGGTGCGGTGGCTGTGTCATACCTTGGTAGAAGAAACTGGAGCGATAAACATGGAGACATGGAGTAGTTCCCTGCAATTTCATGCGGTTGCATCCAGGACAGATTATAATGTACAATCAAAAATACCTTCTATGAACATATGATGACCTATGCAGTACAATCAAATGGATCGGTACAATCAAAAATACCTTTAATGTACATCTAGGACAGATTATATTGGACACGGATGAACAGAGATCAGAGGGAACCCATAAATTTCTGTTTTGGTAGTACATTGGGACTAAGGCAGAAAAAATAGTGTAACATGACATCAAATGCAGCAATTTCCTTAAACCTAAAAACAGTTAAACCATATGGAGTTGCACAAGACTCAAAATCGCAGCAGGGTAGGCTATTTCTTCTAGCTATACCATGTGCGATGTATGTACATGAAACAAAGCACAGAGTCACTTCTAAACCCTGATTTAATTATCTCATAGCATTTTTTTTGTCTTTCCTACCTCCTGAAGCCTCTTCTAGTGCGCTATAGACCTCTGATCCACCAGTTAACACATATGGGGAGTATCCAAGCGGATATATCAACAGTGAGCAGCAAGAGGAATAGGACGATGGCCCAAATCAAAGATCTCTGAGTAAAAGTGAGTATACCCATAGTTAGAGATCACTGTATCTCGCATCCCCAACCATCCCGGAGACATTAGCTGAAACTTCACTCCAGTTCGAATCGCACACATCATCACGACGTTGGGCAGAAAAACGTGGAGCAGGGAAGACATAGTACCGTCCCTCTCCAGCATGTGCATACTCACACATCCTCTTGCTGATCCCATTCGTTATACTCCTTTGAAAAGAAGGCCATACAGAGAAATTAACAAAAGACAAAATCACGAAAGTTGTTCTCATTTCGGATTTATCTCATCTTGAAATAGTCAAAGACAAGGGACAATCCATCACTGAATAGTAAAACAATGGGGATTAGAGGAACTAAGGGTTCTGAACCTTGAAATTGGTTCAGGGGAATTGTCAAGGTGGGAGGTGGATAGGGACTTACGCAAGAGCAAGGATGGAGATAGGAGGTGGTTGTCAACCAACGAAGTCGAACTGGAGGCGGCGGTGGTCCTCTATATCCTTCTCGCGCTCTTAATAATGTTGGCGACGGGGTCGATCTTCCCAGTGCGGGGGCAAGATTCGCTCTTTCACTTGAGGAAGAACTCGACATCATGTTATTCGACGGAGGAAGAGGAGGACCTGCAGCAAACGCCTTGGCCTCGGAACAACTGGTCTCCACCTCCTTGTTGGTCCACAATAATGAGTTTCTTCCTTTTAACCCATGGAGGGAGTTTTATTTAGCTCGTTATTGATCATACAACTATAGTTATTCTTGATTTGAGATGGAAGTAAAATAGTAAACAATGTAAGAAAACAAATTTTCTTCAACTTGAAAGGGACAGACCTGTAATGATCAATGAATCTTAATCCTAACTCCAATAACGATTATACTTTACCACATCCAAGAACTTTATTTCTCGGTGCCTGTAACGTTTGATTCATCATCAACACACAGGAAGAGATATTCGGGAAAATACAGTGTAAAACAAAATTTTAGTTGGAGCGAGACCCATCTTCCAGATCTTGAATTCTGTAATAGAACATAAACGTCATTCAAGTACAAAATGGATAGTTTCAGACTCAAATGGCACAATAATTTCGAATGAGGCAACCCTATTAAAACAGATATGCAGAGGTAATTTGTATGCTCCTCTGAAACAAATAAAATTTTCACCATGTTGAGTTAATATTTTGGACTGATTACTTCTGAAATAGGGAAAGCCTGATATCATGACATTATGGAAATAATCAAACTAAAGTAAATATTATTGTCCTGAGAATGAGTTACTGAGAGTCTGAGATGGTTACAACAATCACTCTATGATCTGGAAGGATATAAACTACAGTAAAAGTTGGTAAGTGTAAAAAATAATATAAATCAAAACTAAGATCAAACAGGCACAGGGGATAGTCAAGAAAAAATAAATGAAATATATAAAGTACTATCGAATTGAAAAACAGAGATATGTGTTTTAAATATTACCCGCTGTTTCTTATCCCTGTCGTTCTTTTTCGCTCCTCTACTGTCCGCAACGGCTCTCTTTCTCAGATGCTTTTTCGACACAGGACGACACTGACATAGATAACAATTAGGACTTATCTCAGCAGATTTTCGGTAAACAATAGTAAGTGCTTAAGCTGATACACTTTGAGAATAAAGGATACACAAAATTGCACCACAAAATTTCTTCTTGGTTTTATATGATTGCCATCTTACCAAGCATGAAAAAAGCATAAACCTGAAGCAGCATTGCATCCCTTCACCATCTTCGTGGCCTCCCTACACTGCACCCTGATGGTATCGCCAACAATGATGCAGACCCCAACACCATCCTTCGAGGCCTGGCTTATATCCTTGCTCTACTACTCCTGGTACCTTGGTTGGATCTTGGCATTCATAATCATTTGCAGAAGGAGAAATATTGAGCGATTGTTCATTGCCATTTACTAATGAAGCTGTTCAAGAAGATGATTGTTGAGTTCATAGGAAACATACAACTTGCCCTTGGAGGCGAGGTTGATCCAGAGCTGCAGGCTCTTCTTCACGCCAACATCTTCGATTACTCGATGTCGCGGCCTGCCGTCATCCACTGATAAAGAGATTGCAATGTTAAGTGGGCCAAGTGCAGGCTGATTTCCTTGTGATTATAAGTAGACAGTAGACATACCTGGACATTTAATGTTCTGATGGTGCCCTTATGTCCTGAAGAAGTCCTCGTGATTGAAGGCCTTATGCTTCAGAGAAAGAGCTAAAGCATTTCAGTGAACACCTGCAGGCAACTGAACATGATGCAGGCAGGGCAGGACAGAACATAAAGAAGAGTATGTGTGGGTGGGCTCCAGCATGGGTATCCTCGCCGCGGTGTGGTTCGTGCGGGGCACCGTGGTGGTGCTGCTGATCATGCACGGGTCGGGGAATCTGCGTCGATGAAAGGATGATGTCGAGATAGGTGCTGACCTAGCTGCTCCAGGGCGTGCATGTCGCGGACCATGCGCACCACCGGCAAACCGTACTCCTCTTTGCCGCCACACCCGTTGTAGCCGTCCGCCGCCGGCTCGAGGTCGACGTTCGCCCTGTCCCACGCCACGCTCGGCGTTCCCAAACGCGTGCCAGGGCGGCGTGGGCCACGCCCACGCAGCCGCTCGATTCGCTCCTCATCGCCACGAACGTCGGCCGCCCTAGCTTTCTTCTCCATCGCGTGCATCGGCGGATCCGGGAGCTCGTGCGACCAGCGGCGCCGCCCCGACCTGGCCCTGTCCTCCGCGACTCGTGGCCCCTGACCCTTCCCCGTTGACTTGTCGTGGCCCGTGGCCCGTGTGTGCGGCAAAGATGTAGATGCAGCCCGAGCTCCGCAGGACTTGGAAGTGGGAGGAGGCGGATGGTGGTCGGCGGCTCGGGTCGTGGAATCCACGCAGAGGGAGGAAGATGACGAACTCAGGGAGTCACGGGCGAGGGTTTCGGGTGCTGGGTTACGTTCCATGAGGAGGTAGCTGGGCTTCGGCCCAGTTGAGCCGTGCGGAACCTCGACGAACCGAACGACCAAACATCTTGACTTAGTTTAGGTGAGGAGAACAGGGAAGATGTGTAGATTTGGTGGGAGGGTAAAATAGTCAGATGAAAATATGTAGGAAGAAATCTTTGATCGGAGGAAACAGAACCAGTTCCTCCTTTTTAGATAGTAGAGATAGAGATACTCATGTTTTATACACACTTTATGTCATTATTATGCATTTTCCGGCACTAACCTATTGACGAGATGCCGAGGAGCCAGTTGCTGTTTTCTGCTGTTTTTGGTTTCAGAAATCCTACAAAGGAAATATTCTCGGAATTGGACGAAATCAACGCCCAGGGTTTTATTTTTCCACGGAGCTTTCAGAAGACCGAAGAGGTTACGAAGTGGGACGACGAGGCACCGACACCACAGGGCCGCGAGGCTTGGGTGGGGCCCGCGCCGCCCTATGGTGTGGGCCCCTCGTCAGCCCTCCGACTCTGCCCTTCCGCCTACTTAAAGCCTTCGTCGCGAAAACCCCAGTACGGAGAGCCACGATACGGAAAACCTTCCAGAGACGCCGCCGCCGCCAATCTCATCTCGGGGATTCGAGAGATCGCCTCCGGCACCCTGCCGGAGAGGGGAATCATCTCCCGGAGGACTCTTCATCACCATGATCGCCTCCGGATTGATGTGTGAGTAGTTCACCCCTGGACTATGGGTCCATAGCGGTAGCTAGATGGTTGTCTTCTCTTCATTGTGCTATCATGTTAGATCTTGTGAGCTGCCTATCATGATCAAGATCATCTATTTGTAATGCTACATGTTGTGTTTGTTGGGATCCGATGAATATGGAATACTATGTCAAGTTGATTATCAATCTATCATATATGTTGTTTATGTTCTTGCATGCTCTCCGTTGCTAGTAGAGGCTCTGGCCAAGTTGATACTTGTAACTCCAAGAGGGAGTATTTATGCTCGATAGTGGGTTCATACCTCCATTAAATCTGGGACAGTGACAGAAAGTTCTAAGTTTGTGGATGTGTTGTTGCCACTAGGGATAAAACATCAATGCTTTGTCTAATTATATTTGTGTTGATTACATTACGCACCATACTTAATGCAATTGTCTGTTGTTTGCAACTTAATACTGGAAGGGGTTCGGATGATAACCTGAAGGTGGACTTTTTAGGCATAGATGCATGCTGGATAGCGGTCTATGTACTTTGTCGTAATGCCCTGATTAAATCTCATAGTAGTCATCGTGATATATGTATGTGCATTGTTATGCCTTCGTTATTTGTCAATTCGACTGTAATTTGTTCACCCAACATGCCATTTATCTTATCAGAGAGACACCACTAGTGAACTGTGGACCCCGGTTCATTCTTTACATCTGAAATACAATCTACTGCAAACTCTGTTCGTTACTGTTCTTCGCAAACAAACATCATCTTCCACACTATACATTTAATGTTTACAGCAAACCGGTGAGATTGACAACCTCACTGTTAAGTTGGGGCAAAGTATTGTGATTGTGTTGTGCAGGTTCCACGTTGGCGCCGGAATCTCTGGTGTTGCGCCGCACTACACTCCGCCACCAACAACCTTCACATGTTCCTTGAATCCTACTGGTTCGATAACCTTGGTTTCTTACTGAGGGAAAACTTGCTGATGTACGCATCACACCTCCTCTTGGGGTTCCCAACAGACGTGTGTCAACTACACGCCAGCAATCACCTACTCCAAAGCAATACTACGATTGATCTCACGATCACCTACTCCAAAGCGCCGGTGACTGATTGCCCGTCGGCGCCATTCCCGCCCGCCGCCTCCAGGCCACCACGATCCTGCCTGCCGCCCATCCTGTCATACGCCATCCTAAACCATGCGCTGCCAGGCCTGCCATGCGCCGTACTGACCCACGCACCACCTAGCCTGTACGCAACTCGCCGTGGAAATCGCCCTGGAGACCGCGACCTGCAGCCGACGACCTCGACCTTCATACCAGGTATGATATTCTAGTTCTTCAATCAATCAACATACATGTCGACATACATGATTCTGAAATGTACGATGACCTCGCCCTTCATATCCTGGACATCTCTTTCCGTGAAGTACGTGTCGACATACATGATTTTGAAATGTAAATGCATAAACATAATGAGTTCTTACAAATTCAAGTTGGGCCTATTGTTGGTGCTTTGTAGCTACATCATAATGCATTAAAATTCCAGCTAATTAAAATTCCAGCCAAATGTAAATCACACTGTCATGGGTTATTCTTATACCTGTTTGGAGTGAGCTCGTGAGTCCTCTGGCATGTGCCCGCGTCGGGCCTGTTGGGTGGCATGGTCACGCCGCCGCTGTCTTGTGCCACCACGCTGGGAAGGCCAGGATGTGTTGTTGCCTCCCAGCGCTTCCGTTGGGCCAACCGTCAATGCACTGCTGCAGATCAAGCTCCATAGTACCGATGCCTCGTCCCGTGCTCGCTCCACCGCGCTCGCCGAGGCTGCGCTTGCCCTTCACAGATCCGAATCTTCCATTGGTTGCCGAATTTTGTGACTTAGGCCCCTCTCGAAGCCTGCGACGGAAGCCTCTCTGGCTTCGCCGCCCTCAGCGGTTGTTACAGTGAGGCAACCGCGCGCCTTTGCAGCATGCTCCTCCACCCATAGGCAGCAGTGCCTCCATCGCGGCGGACCTCGTCACAGATACGCCTTCGCTAGTGCCGGGTGTATCCTCGCTTGTGCCGTGTGCGCAAGCTCTTGCTGCCCCTTGTTCCCTAGAGAGTGTAATTGCTAACCAAATGTGCCCTCCATGTTGCACAGAGGCGGTGTCTTTGGTCTTGCTAGAAGAAGTTCCTGTGCCACCTCCACACTCATCTTATCCTCACCACCATCATCAGTCTGTGACGCGGGCCGCTCCTTCAACCAGTTCTCACTCTCCCGAAGCACTGCTGTGCGACCCTATCGTGTTGGTCGAGGGGCTTGGGTCCTTATCGTTGTCGCAGGTAGCTTTGGGTGGTCCTACTGAAGTGCCCCTTCCTGTCGGTAATGCGTTGCCGTCCCCGAGCTTGCTTGGGATTGCTTCTTTGGGCTCCAATGAGAACAATGACGGTGAAGAGTTGACTCCACGATCGCTGTTGCCCGCCACCAAAGGTGTTGTTTCTGGCTCGGTTCGCGACAAAAATGATGTTTGCTATGATGAGGAGGCGCCAGCGGAGCTGTACGGCCTCTCTGCTGTTGTTGACGCTCTTGGAGACGAGCCATCATATTTGCTTCAGAGGGAAGTGAAAGGACATGGTTTAAAACTTTTACGAATATGGCTTAACAAATACGGAATAAAACTAGCATTTATTTTGTCAAGCACAAAACCTATATAACTAGGGTTCACCTATGTGCGCTAACAACGTATGCTAAGTAATGCAAGCAACTATGAGATTGGAAGTTATATAACTTCAAGCACGAAGGCTCTCATAAAGTAAAGTGCATAAGTAAGGAGCTCGGGTCTAGGAATAACCGAGGTGACATGGAGACAATGATGTATCCCGAAGTTCATACTCTTGCGAGTGTTACTATCCGTTGGAGCGGTGTGGAGGACAAGTCACTCCAAACGCCACGAATGCCTCACCGTATTCTCCTCCCACCAAAAGGGATGTCCATGATCCACTATGAAACCTTAGAGTGGTCACCGAACCCACACAAAGCTTAGGGCTATCTTCACAACTTAATTCGAGGCTCCCAATAAATCTCCACAAAGGCCTTGCCCTTGCAGAATCTCCACTACTTAATTGGAGTCCGCAAGAACACCACAAATACCACTAAACCGTCTAGGGTCCAAAGACCCAAGATGAACAAGCTCCGGGAACAAGATCCCGAAGAGAATATCTCACAAACTTTCACATCCACGTATCACAGCAGAGAAGTTAAACCGATGCACCAAATGTAATGGCAAGAACACCACGAAGATGCTCAAGTCCTTCTCTCTCAAATTCCAACAAAGCTACAAAAGCTATTGGGGGAATAAGAGAGGAAGCACAAATAGGAGGAGGAACACCAAATTTCTCCAAGATCTAGATCTAGTGGATTCCCCTCACAAAGAGAGGGATTTGTTTGGTCAAGATGTAGATCTAGGTCTCCTCTATCTTTTTTCTCAAATATGAGCAAGAATCATGGAGGGACTAGAGGGGGAGGAAGCTTCTCAAAGTTAACAATGGAGTAGAGAGAGAGTAGGAGAAGCAATCAGCTCAATGGGGAAGAAGGGGGTTATATATGGCCTCTAAAGTGGAATCTAACCGTTGAAAACGCACCCAAAAGCAGCCCCAGCCGGACCTTCCAGCCATTACCGAACCACTCCGGCCGCCCGGATTCGTCCAGCCAAGCCCAGACTGTTCCGGGCATAATTCGTGCTCCCAGTAATCCGGCCGGACCAAGTCTGGCCTGTGGCTGGAAGCGCACCGCACACCAAAAACATCACCATTTTCACATATGAACTCTGATTTCGATGAAATTTGGCTAGTTGGAATCACAAGAAACAGATCTACAAGATCATACAGAGAACCAACATAGTAAAAACACGGATAATAATATCAAATGAGAAAGTTTTAACCTATCTATCAGAGCCAAATCGGTCACACCTCCAAGAGGAAAAATGCAACAACTTGAGTTAGGAAACTCAGATTCAGGTCAACCCAATTTTGTTAGAAAGAGGATGACAAGAGCTAACCCACAAGGAGATAAAATCTTAAGAACAGGTGGGATAGATTTGTACATGAATTTATAGGTGAAACCTCTCAATACAAAGAACCAGGAAAAACTCCAATATCAAAAACGCGACAAGTATTTCATGTGGAATCCGTTTTCGATGAATTAGAGCTTGTAATGAGAATAAGCACAAGCTATAAAACACCATATGGATAAGATCCAAATAACAACCAAGAAAGATGATGCAAGGATGCAAAGGTTTCACCTCTCTCCGAATGATATGACTGAGTTACTCACTCGAGAGCCCCTTGATAGTGTGGCAACTAACCTATAACCCGGTCTCCCAAATAAACCACGAGACCGGTAAGAAAGAAACCCTGTCAAGACCAAACCTTAACATTTCAAATTCCACTTGAGCTTGATGATGACGATCTTGACCACAACGAGATGGAACGCCTTTCTTGATTGTGCTTGGTTGATGAAGTCTTGCGGATTGCTCCCCCACACTCCACTATGGTAAAGCTCCTTCTTTGGTGCATCTTCACATATCCATGAACACCATATGAAAGGAAAGCTTCAAGCCTATGATCTCTTCGAGGTGGATCATCTTGAACTTGCACCTCATTTCTTCATTCTCTTATTATTGCAACCTTGAATCCAACATATGGTTCAAGCATTGCCTGTGGATAATTTCTACACATATGACTCAATACAAACATTAGTACACAGGGATTGTCATTAATTACCAAAACCACACATGGGGGCTCCATGCACTTTCAGGAAGGCCTCGAGCGTAGTCTCGCCTTCAAGCGTTGGGCTCAAAGGAGATGCTTTCGCTGCCTCGAGCATGAACACCAGGTCAACACATGTGTGAGCCTTTCCCGCAACTTATTATCGCTCTCCAGATGCACATGCTCCTTGCCAGCGGAGCCGCTCTCCATCCGCTTAGCCTCGTCGTCCCTCGGCATCCCGGACTTGGGTTGAGGTCGTGTGCTGCTCATCGTCGCCTGCAACATCGCTGCCGAATCACACTCCAAGGTGTTGCGAGGAGTTCAATGTCAATGACACTTTTGCGCAGTTGGTCGCTAATCACGTCGAGGGGACATCACGCCCCCTTCGTGAAGAGGTGGCAAGTCTCACGATGGTGTCTCTTTGTAGCAACCGGGGGCATGCCCTTCTGGCGGGTAGGAACTCACTACCGCGTAGGTTTCGATTCCGCTTGGCTCTGCTGAGCAGAAGTAATCGGTGGTTATGGAAAACATCTCTACATTTGTTTCTCTCCTCATAGAAGTCCCTGCTAGTCGTTGTGTCCTATTGTGTCAGCCGTCTCTGTGGGTGGGCGCATAGACGGGATCTTAGCTCCGGTTTTACAGATCATGCCATACATACATGAGTTGTGTGGGGATTAATCTCGAGTGCGTGAGCTCCTGGAGTTGTGTGATGATGTGGTTCTGTCGTTCCATCGAGGAAGTGAGGTCCGACTTGTACGAGACCTTCGATGTGGCTTCTCCGCCGAGTCAAGCTCTTGGCTTTGAGAAGATTGGTATTGTTAACGTTGTAGTCTCTCCCTTGCCAGAGTCCAGCACACGTTTGGTTCCTTTTGGTGGTGGGTTTGAATGTCCAAGAATGTCGCCTAGAGGGGGGTGATTTTGCGAATCATAAAACTTATACTTGAGGGCTTCACAAGGCGGAATAAAACTATGTTTTACTCATTAAGCACAAAGCCTACAAACTAGGGTTTGCCTATCTACACCAACAACCTATGCTAAGCGATATGAGCAACAAGGTGATACCAAACTAGATATAGAACATCAAGCACGAAGGCTATCACAATGTAAAGCGCATCGGTAAAGGAGCTCAGGTTGAGAAGTAACCGATACACGAGGATACGATGATGTATCCCGTAGTTCACACCCTTGTGGGTGCTATTCTCGGTTGGAGCGGAGTGGATGCATAAGGCACTCCAATATTCCACTAAGGCCACTGTATTCTCCTCGAGCCTTTCCCACCAAAGGGAACGCCTCAGTCCACTAAGGGTCCCTTGAGGGTGGTCACCGAACCCGTACAAGCTTGGGGGAAAAACCACAGTATCAAGCTTGAGGTCCACAACACCAGAGGCTCTCAAGTACAAGTCCACAAAGGCTACAACACGCCAGGCACGACTACAAGGCCACAAAGGCTCCAATGCCCCACAAGGGAAACAACGCCACAAAGGAGACAATGATACAATGACAACAAGGCCAAAAAGTCTACTACGCCACAAACGCGACAAGGCCACGAAGGAAACAACACCACTAAGGTCACCAAGCCATCTAGGGTTCCAAGAATCCTAGAGGGAACACTCACGAACTCCCACGAGATCGAAACCCCATAGAGAACCCAAACCGATGAACCTAATGCAATGGCTAAGAACACCACTAAGATGCATAAGTCCTTCTCTCCCAAATTCCAACAAACTACAAAAGCTATTGGGGGAATAAGGGAGGAAGAACAAAATAGTAGGAGGAAAACCAAATTACTCCAAGATCTAGATCTAGCAAGATCGCCTCACAAGGAGAGGGATTCACTTGGTGGAGTAGTAGATCTAGATCTCCTTTCCCTCAAATAGATGCAAGAAGTAGTGGATGAATCAATAGGAGGAACAAGCTCTTCTAGGTCAACAATGGAGGAGAGAGAATAGGGGTGAAAGAGCTATGTGGAAAGTGGAAGAAAGGTATAAATAGGGGCCCATAAGTATTACTATTGGGACAGAAAAATGGGCAATTTCACGACCCAACCGGTACTACCTCTCCTGAGAAAACAGCACAGAAAAAAGACGGAAAATAGGCAGAAAAGCGACCCTAATCGGTACTACCAGATTTGTAGCCGGTACTACCGGTTGTGTTTAAAACAGTGCAAAACTAAATCAGGAAATAGAATGGAGAGATAGATGCGGGGCAAAAGCAGCGAGCGATGCACGCAAAAGCAGCAGCATGCCTAAACGCTAGGTGGGTCCAGGGCGTGCGGCGGGAGCCAGCGGGTGGGCAGGCGATGCGTGCGTCGAGCGGGAGCGAGCGGCGCGCGCGCGAACGGCGGCAGCGGTTGAGCGAAGCGTGGAAGTGGAGATGGGTCGCGGCGCCCAAGGCGGAGCAGCTGCGCAGCGGAGGCTGGGCCAGCAGTGCGGCATCGTAAGCTAGGTCGGTCGGCCGGCCATGGCCTGGGAGGCTGGCTTGCTGCGGCGGGCTGGAAGGGAGGGTGCTGGGTCGGTGGGAGCAGCTGGGCCGGCGGCTGGGAGGAGAAGGGAGGTGGGCTTTGCCTGGGAGAAAAGGGGCTGGCCGGTGATGCGTGCAGTCAACACGTCCGTTGGGAACCCCAAGAGGAAGGTGTGATGCGTACAGTAGCAAGTTTTCCCTCAGAAAGAAACCAAGGTTTATCGAACCAGGAGGAGCCAAGAAGCACGTTGAAGGTTGATGGCGGAGGAGTGTAGTGCGGCACAACACCAGGGATTCCGGCGCCAACGTGGAACCTGCACAACACAATCACATAACTTTGCCCCAACATAACAGTGAGGTTGTCAATCTCACCGGCTTGCTGTAAACAAAGGATTAGATGTATAGTGTGGATGATGATGGTTGTTTGCAAAGAACAGTAAAGAACAATTGCAGCAGATTGTATTTCAGATGTAAAGAATAGGACCGGGGTCCACAGTTCACTAGTGGTGTCTCTCCCATAAGATAGCAGATGTTGGGTGAACAAATTACAGTTGGGCAATTGACAAATAAAGAAGGCATAACAATGCACATACATATATCATGATGAGTATTATGAGATTTAATCACGGCATTACGACAAAGTACATAGACCGCTATCCAGCATGCATCTATGCCTAAAAAGTCCACTTTCAGGTTATCATCCGAACCCCCTCCAGTATTAAGTTGTAAACAACAGACAATTGCATTAAGTATGGTGCGTAATGTAATCAACACAAATATCCTTAGAAAAAGCATCGATGTTTTATCCCTAATGGCAACAGCACATCCACAACCTTAGAACTTTCTGTCAATGTCCCGGATTTAATGGAGGCATGAACCCACTATCGAGCATAAATACTCCCTCTTGGAGTCACAAGTATCAACTTGGCCAGAGCCTCTACTAGCAACGGAGAGCATGCAAGAACATAAATAACATATATGATAGATTGATAATCAACTTGACATAGTATTCAATATTCATCGGATCCCAACAAACACAACATGAAGGATTACAAATAGATGATCTTGATCATGATAGGCAGCTCACAAGATCTAACATGATAGCACAAGGAGGAGAAGACAACCATCTAGCTACTCGCTATGGACCCATAGTCCAGGGGTGAACTACTCACACATCGATCCGGAGGCGATCATGGCGATGAAGAGACCTCCGGGAGATGATTCCCCTCTCCGGCGGGGTGCCGGAGGCGATATCCTGAATCCCCCGAGATGGGATTGGCGGCGGCGGCATCTCTGGAAGGTTTTCCGTATCGTGGCTCTCGGTACTGGGGGTTTCGCGACGAAGGCTTTAAGTATGCGGAAGGGCAGGTCAGGAGGTGCCACGGGGGGCCCACACAACAGGCTGGCGCGACCAAGGGCCAGGCCGCGCCGCCCTATTGTGTGGCCACCTCGTGGCCCCACTTCGTCTCTCCCTCGGACTTCTGGAAGCTTCGTGCAAAAATAGGACCCTGGGCGTTGATTTCGTCCAATTCCGAGAATATGTGTTATGTATAAGATGTCTTATAAGTTGCAAGCCTCATGCATAGTATACTAATAGTGCTCGCACCTTGTCCTAATTAGCTTGGATTAACACGGATTATCATTGCATAGCATATGTTTCAACCAAGTGTCACAAAGGGGTACCTCTATGCCGCTCGTACAAAGGTCTAAGGAGAAAGCTCGCATTGGATTTCTCGCTTTTGATTATTCTCAACTTAGACATCCATACCGGGACAACATAGACAACAGATAATGGACTCCTCTTTAATGCATAAGCATTCAACAACAGTTAAAATTCTCATAAGAGATTGAGGATTAGTTGTCCACACTAAAACTTCCACCATGAATCATGGCTTTAGTTAGCGGCCCAATGTTCTTCTCTAACAGTATGCATACTCAAACCATTTGATCATGAAAATCGCTCTTACTTCAGACAAGACGAACATTCATAGCAACTCACATGATATTCAACAAAGGTAAAAGTTGATGGCGTCCCCAGAAACATGGTTACCGCTCAACAAGCAACTTATTAAGAAATAAAACACATAAGTACATATTCTTCACCACGATAGTTTTTAAGCTATTTGTTGTAACGCCCCACTTTTGCAACCTTGTTTATTTGCCCTTAATGCAAAAATCAGGGGGAACAAAAACTTTTTCTATAGACTAATTAAGATGAATTGCCTTGATCTGTTGTTATGATGAATTGCCTTGATCTCGTTGGTAGATGTATTGTCTTGTTTTGCTTGTTGAGTTTTGTCTTGAGCTACCTCATAGAACAACACCCCTAGTGGTTAAACAAGCAACTCACCAAATAAAACACATGTGTGGTTTAGGAAGAATTCTTTTCCTTCTTACTACATCAAACCTCTCTCCTGATGACAACATGAGTGTGCCATCTTGATTTTCTCTTTGTAGTACAAGATAGCTCAATCATCCTTAATTCAAAACTTGGGATCATCTACCCCTCATCACATCCTTCTCTTGTACCCACTCATCCTTGTTGGATTTGAGGCCATGTCGACCATCTGTGTTGACAGGCTTAAAATGTCCAGACTTTGGTAGTTGATCTCCAAGCACCCACAACTGTTATTGGTGGCCTCAATACATGGATCTCATCTATGCAATACCCTCTTCAACCTCCACGTCTTGCATGTTTCAGACTATCCTTGCATCACATATATTCAACTTGATCTTCTACACTATCTGCTATTTAAAGCACTAGATCGATTCCTCCTGTTTTACCTCTTGTTTTTAATCCAAGTTTAAATCTTCACAAAACCAAGAGTAGAATTGGTGGCTACATTATGTAGTAATCATCTACCCTTGAGAACACTTCTCCCTAAATTAGTTCTCTTTCTCAAAACCCTACCGTTTTCCTTCTCTAGTTTTGAGTACAAAACTACTTCTTGTTTTATTAAAAATTCTCATGAAATTTCTTCAAACAAAACATAGAACTGAAATAGGTTTTGTTCTTCATCCCATTCCTAACAAGTACTGATTTCTGAAACATTACTTTCTATTGTGTTTTATTTTTAATAAAAGGCTTGTTGATGGTACTTATACCATTTCTTGTTTTCCTCTTGCTTATTTTACATTTAAGAAAAAAACTCTATTTTACTTGAGAAAGTAAGTAGAACATTTTGAACCCCTATGTTCCAACTAGTTTTATCTCAACACTTTCAAACTTCATTTCACTTGAGTTCATTCCCAATTGTCCCTAGACAATTGAGGTGTTTCAAATACTTTTCAAATAAGTTCTATTTCAAATGAAAACTCATGCACATCTTATGCACACCTTTGATCTACCACATCGTATTCCCCCATCCTCCAATTCTTGATCAAATGGATGATCATTTGATACTTTCAAATCACTCCCAATTGACCTCTCATTGGAGAACAAGTTATATTTCATCCTACCCATCTCAATCCTCTATTCTTTTCCATTATCACATTGACCTCAGGAATTGATGATTTATGTCACCATATTCATCCTTGTGAGTATATGGTTACTTCACTCACCATCTCTCATAGCCTTGATCTACCATTGTCTAAATCACCATCACCACCATCATATCTTAGACACATCTTTTATCAGGGTAGAATGCCACCACCATCTACTTTAGCACCCTTGTGCATTGTTATCACTTTACCTAAAATTCTATATCTCTTTAGGCCACCATTTTTGTAAAATGTGAGACACTCAACCTTGGGTGTCATGCATGTGTGGCAATACTCTCTTGATGATCACTTGTGCATGGCCACAATCTTGGTCGGCCATGCCATGCATGGCACACAAGCATCATGTTTCTCCATCTCTCTCTCCCTCACATAGTTATTCCACCTTGGGAAGCCTCTCCTCCTTTGTCCCTTCCCAATACCACTAATAAATTCAGCTTGGGTCAAATTCTTCCCTCACAAGCCAGCCACCCACCTTGGCCAATCAAGGAAGAGGCAGCCAACTCCCTCTCCCTCTATAAAAAGGCCTTGGCCGGCTACCCCTCTACCTTTGGCTCTCATTTTTGACTCTCCACTCCTTCCTCCACTCCCCCACACTCCTCTCCTACCTCTTCCCCACGAGCTGAAGCTCCCCCAAGGCTCCATGGCCGGCCATGGCCATGGGAGCACACCAAACCGCAGCTCTCCTCCTCCCTCAAGCTTCCCCTCACCATGAGAGCTTCCCTCTCACTCTCTTCTTCCCTAACCTTTCATGAATCCAGCTCCCTTTCTCCTTTCTCCTCTCACAAGATTAGATCTTGATGCAGGTGCATGTTGGTCCAAGCATGGAGAAGGTTGAGCTATCCTCAGATCTGAAGTTTTTGAGCAAAGTTCGTCCAAAACCTTGCAGTAATTTCTGTAATCTTGCTGTTTCAGATTCTGGTACAAACTTGTAAAATCCACCAAATCTCGTGTGCAGATCCAAATCGAGTGATTCAAAGTTCCGCAGTTATATACGGAAAATATCTACAACTTGGCGTTGGTCTCATCCTCAAATTCGTTACGGATTGTCCGTGATAAATAAAGTTCTGTAAACATGCAGATTCACTGTTTGTTAGATTTGTTCTGTTTTACAAAACCTTTTTGAGCAAACTCAACTGTAGGTGAAAACCCTCTTCAACACCTTTATTTTGGCGTTGGTTTCACTTCGAATGACCTCCTGAAATTGAAATGGTTCACAGATCAAGATCTGGTCAGATCTGACTTTGTCGAATTAAACCAGGAGCTTGCGAACGAGTTTTTGAATGAAACAAATCGGGTAAGAACCAGCCTTTCAATACCTTTCAGATGCAGCTGACCTTATATTTTTATGAGTTATGTACGATTTGTGGTGAATTAAACTTGTTGTGTGTGTTCTGCAGACATGGCTGTTAGCTTTTAAATCACCAAAAATCCATCTTTGAACCAAATTGAGTGATTCCAATTCTGTAGGACTACTGGATGTTTTCTTAATCATCTCAAACAAGTTTCAAACCTTTATCTGTTCTGTAAATCCAGAGGTAAAGCAAATGGTAAAGACATGCAGTAATCTTGTCAATCCATTTGTGAGAGTTTCAGAAATAATTTGAACCCAAATCCAATTGTGTGTGCATCTCTGTTTAAATATCTTTCAAATTCCACTGGTCTCATATTTTTAGGATTTTTCTACGATTTATGGCTTACAGATCTTGTTTTCTGTACAGTCAGATTCAAAGAAATTCCTAACATTGTAGGTTTAATATTTTTGGGTGAATCCAATTGGGTTAGTCTTGTATTAGTACTGGCCATCAAGGAAAAATAGTATTAGTCTCTGTTCATGGACATTTGTTACTGTTAGTAATGTATATGTGTGACATGCATTGTTGGACCAAAACTTTTTGATTCATTTGAAAACCTTTGACATTCTCTTTTATTAGAACTGGGCAACCTTTGTTTTATGCGTGCAAAACAAAACCTCTGTAACTTAACATTAGCCCTATTGTTTTGCTTAAGTTTTCAAATGATGTGGAATATGGTTTGCTTCCTATTTTGGAAGTTGTGTTATGTGAGCAAACTAAGTTAGGAAAGCTGTTTTCTACTTTTCCAAAAATGTTTGAAAATGTTTTGTGAATGTATTTGATGTCAAACTAATGCTCTTGTCCTCTTTATGATGTTATCTACCAGGGGATGTTTGTTTTATAGCATGGTGATAACCGAGAGAGGCAATTGCTAAGTTGTGATACTCTCATACCTTTACTAGGTAAATAAACGGGGTTTTCTAAATTAAAACTCTTAAAGTTGTTTTGTGGTATCTATAGGTCCTTAGTATGTTATACCTTGGCTGCATGGTTAGTTGTTGATTGTTGAATGTTGTCTTGTTAATGCAATGTGATTGATTGTGTTCCTTTTATATTTTCCGGCGATAGATGCGAACAATTCCGGAGAAGAAGAAGTGGTTCGGATAAGGGTTTTATTTATATTGATGGGATTCTTATATTGATGGAGTTGAAGAAGTCCAGGGACAAATAAGCCAAGGCAAGCCATCTCTTGATCTCTGAATGTTGACTCACATTTTGTGGTTACTTTGTTGTTATTCTTGTCTCTCGATATATTTTGTGTGGTATCTACTTATGTTGATGGAGCATGCTCACCATGAGCATGTTGGATTCTCTTTGACACCTCACCTACCATCCCCTTTAGGGAAATGGTGGTCATTATCATGATCTTGGTGTACCCTCTAAGTGTGAGGGGTATGCCCACTTATCTTGTGTGTGTCGACCTCTTGGCACCCTTCTTGAACCCCTTGTTGATGTTCTCGCATACTTACTCTCGAGTATGTTGAACCCCTTGTTGATCTTATGCATGCATACCCCGAGCATGTATGTCCCCTTGACCATCTATATTATCATCTTCTTAGCGGTATGATGATTAACATCTTGAACCTTGTTGAATCTTCCAACTTATGTTGTCCCTATACATGCTTATCCTAAGTATGTATGATCCCCTTAACACCTCAATTATCATCCCCTTAGTGGTATGATGGCTAGCATCATGTCATTGTGACTCTTAGTTCCTTCATAAAACTATAGGTTGGGAACCCCCTTGGAAAAATACCTTGTTGAAAAGAATTTTTGAAAACCTTGGGTGAGTTGGACTTACCCAAGCGTGTGTTTATGAAAGGAAAGGATCTTGGCAAAGATGGTTGAAAAGAAAATCTTGTTTTCGAAAACTTTGGCGCCTAAGTATTCACCCGTGACAATTAACCCGCGCAACCACATTACCCTGGGGTGGGACGGGGCTTAGCCCGTAGTTTGTTCTTCTTAGCATGGGACACCGCACAACTATATAAGGGTAAGGTTACCCGTGAATCCGGATTGTCGTTGGTGGAGACAATAGTATAACGGGAGGCCTTCGGGGCTGACCCGTCCGGAAGACACTATGGGTCTCCTGGCTTGGCGGTGGAGCCACGCTCAAAGTGAGGTGAGCTGCCATGGTGCCGGGGAGGTACATACTCCATAGGGTAGGATCCCGTGCTTAGACGAATAGGCGAAAGGCTATGTCCGAGTTTTTTTCATGGCATAGTTGATAGGCAGGGATGATGCCCACATGATAAATTCGCGGATCTTGTGGGGAAAGTGTGCAAACTCTGCAGAGTCAAATCTATTCGAATAGCCATGTCCGCGGTCATGGACGGTTGAAATGGCTGTTGCTTAGCCTGATGAGTTTTGTTTGAGAAAGTGTTTACCAAAGGAAAAAGGAACTTGTTTTCGGAGTACCGGAAGGGTACTAGAATGGTTTGGTTGACCATGTGGAGATGGTCGGAAAGGAAATAAACTGGGTTACCCCCTTCCTAGTGTTTTATGTTGTAGAACTCTTTTGAAGTATCTTCTTTAACAAAAATATAGAGATGTCATAGAACCCTCTTAGTGTCCCCTTCAACTGCGATGTTGGGATGGTATATCCACAAGAGAAACTGATTCTCTTTCACATGCTATATCCACAAGAGAAACTATCCTTCTTCTCTTGTCTCTTTTAGTTAGCATTGTTAGCACCTTTCTTGATGGTTTGCGAGTACAATTCCAATGTACTCACGGCTTTGTCCCCGGCTATTTACTTGGCCGGACTCGGAGGAACACGATGGATGAAGAAGGAGTTGACGACGTCTATGCGAGCTAGGAACGTCTTCCCGATCGGCTTGCTCGTAGGGTTATGGCAGATGACTTAGGTACTGCTGCTGTCTGAAGTGATGATGCTACTCGATGTTTAGTTAGGCCCTTCGAGGCTATTATGTATGTATTGGTCAATGTGACCATGTTGTAATTTTCTTATTCCGCTTTGAAATGGATGGTGTAATTTGATATCGGTTCGGTTATGTGTTCACGGCGCACCGATCATGGGATCGTGAACTCGTATACATAACAGGGAATTTCGGACAGCTAGTCCGGGGTCCCCACAGAGCTGGTATCAGAGCTATCCTGACTGTAGGAGAACTTAGTTAGCATGGACGTTAGTTAGGAAACAAGTACTTGGGAAAAACTATTTACGAAACAAATTCTTTCTTTAGTCGGAAGCATAGCTTCTACTCCTCTTATTTATTCAAAGCTTCTAAATTCTTATCTCTCCGCTTTATAAAAGGGTTTGAAAATTCTTACTCTATTGTCTCATCCAATTCAAACATACATATTGGACGATGTCCCCGACTCAGACCGGAGATCGAAGTCGAAGATGGATCAACCTTTTATGAAGTCGCACGTATCTCCAACAGTAGCTATTGAAGATTGGAGGCCGACTTAGTCGTGCTCGTGTAGGGATGATAACATCATGTCTTTGGTTTTCACCAAAGTATGTCAAAGATCTGACCTTGTTCCTCCATGGACTCGCACTTTTTGCAGTCGTCAGGGATCAAGTCCTCAGTTTCTTGACTAGTAATTTTTTAGGCCAGCCACGAGAAGATCTCGACTTCGGGAGTACCTCAACAACTACCTCTTCGAAGACCTCACATCCCCGGGATGTTGAGCAAGAAGACTACGCAGTTTTCTCCTCAGCCTCAACATAGAAGACCGAACACCAGGCCTGCTTCGCAACCAACTGCCCCGAAAATCCATGTTGGAATCCATAAGAGCAAAATGAAGACGGCAACATATGTGACCAGCCCCCAAACCTATAGGATGGATAGGACAAACTCAATCGCTTTGATTGAGCTACCCCCGCGCATTAGGAATTTCTGGGTACTTAGAGTACCATGTCTGGTTTGATGATTGCTTGTAGTTCCCTAGTGTGCTGCCTTGAGTGTTTGTATCTGTTTGCTGTGTGCATGTATGTCTTGCTATTTAGACGTTCCCGCCCTTTTTAATTGTTTGAAATTTGTGAAACACAAATTAAAAATGGAAATCTTCCAGTGTACTGTTTTGCTAATAAAAATAGTTTGGTAGCTCTGATTGATGTGATTCCAATTGCACTAGAACCAGTATGAAATTATCTTTAAGACGCCACTGACCTTGTATTTTTAGGATTTTTGTGCGATTTTTAATAAATAAAACTTGATCACTGTTTCTGGTTAGTGTTTTGAGTCTCAAAAATTGAAAAATAAATATTTTTGAATGATTCCAATTGTGTTGATCTTGTTTTGTTACTGTGCATCTAGGAAAAATACCAGTAGCCTCTGTTAGTGGTATTTTGTCTTTGGTTATGGTTGTATGGGTGTCACATGTAATGATAGGATTAAAATTTGCCTCGCCGATGTATTGCTAACTGCTAGTTAGTTGGGTGGATTAACGAAAGACTCTAACTCTAAACCCGTTAGCAGTTGTTTTTTTTAACCGTCAGGAAAACTAACTCAGACCCCTATCTACGCCGACTACTTTCAACGTCATCTGAAGCATCTCTACTACGCCAAGAAAATAGAAGCCCCTACCTTCAAGAGTGACTGCACCCCTGCGAGAAGACATACTTATTTGGTCTAACCTTAGAGCATAACCACACTAACATCGAGGATATCTTCTTGAAATCACCCTCTAACACGCCGTCTAACAAGCTGAGAGGACAATAGCGTCAAAGGCAAGCTACATCACATGGTACATCTGGTCCTCATCAAGTGAAGCTCATGAAGATACCGGGAGACTCGAGATTAAGTGTAAACTGCCCGCTCTCACTTCTTAACCGGTCAACACCGACCCTCAAGCTGAAGATTGTCTCCGATGACCTCTGTTGCTGCTTCATATGGATACCAACTAGGTGTTTCATCAACTTACTAACTCACCGCGCGTCCCACATGGTTGAGTTAACACCGTGAGTGCCTCTTGAAGTAGTGGTCTACACGTCACCCCCGACGATTCTTCAACTAAACAAGGAGGATCGATGACTTCTTCAGAAGCCCCAGATAGGACCACAAGGCAGAAGCTCTGAGTTTTTCCGAAAGCCCGATGAAAAATCTTAAGGGTGGAAGACTTCTGTGGGGACCCCGGACTAGCTGTACGAACTTCCCTGTTATGTATACAGTTCACGGTCCCATGATCAGTGCGCCGTGAACACATAACCGAACTGATATCAAATTACACCATCCATTACAAAGCGGAATAAGAAAATTACAACATGGTCACATGACCAATACTTACATAATAGCCTCGAAGGGCCTAACTAAACATCGAGTAGCATCATCACTTCAGCAGCGCAGTACCCAAGTCATCTACCATAACCCTACAGGCAACTGACTGGGAAGACGTTCCTAGCTCGCATAGACGTCGCCAACTCCTTCTTCGTTTGTCGAGTTCCTTCAAGTCTGGCCAAGTAAATAGCCAGGGACAAAGCCGTGAGTACATTTGGAATTGTACTCGCAAACCATCAAGAAAGACGCTAACAGAGCTAACTAAAAGAGACAAGAGAGGAAGAATAGTTTCTCTTGTGGATATAGCATGTGAAAGAGAATCAGTTTCTCTTGTGGATAAAGCATGCCGGCATCTCAAGTGATGCGGGCACTTTGGTGGTCCTATGACATCTCTATATCTTTATTGAAGAAGAGTTCCTCTACATGAAAACACTAGGAAGGGTCACCCAATTTTGTTTCATTTTCCCCAACCATCTCCACATGGTCGGCCAACATCTTTCCCGTACCCTTCCGGTACTTCCAACACACGCATTTCCTTTGGAAATCATTTTCAAAACCAAAACTCGACACAGCTCGGTAACGGCCATCCCAACCGTCCATGACCGCGGACGCGGCTATTCGAATAGTTTTAACTCTGCAGAGTGTGCGCACTTTCCCCACAAGATCTGATAAATCCGCCGGGATCATCCCCGGTTCGTCATACGAAAGTATGCGAGTCTCGGATAATCAGTCGAAGCCTTTCGCCCATTCAACTTAGCAAGAGGTCCTACCCTATGGAGTATGTACCTCCCCGGCACCGTGGCAGCTCACCTCCCTTTGAGCGTGGCTCCACCGCCAAGCCAGGAGACCCATAGTGTCTTCCGGACGGGTCAGCCCCGAAGGCCTCCCGTTATACGATTGTCTCCAACTACGACAACCCGGACTCGGGGGTAACCGTACCCTTGTATAGTTGTGCGGTGCCTCATGCTAAGAAGAAGAAACGTCAAGCTAAGCCCCGTGCCCACGTTGGAGTAGTGTGGTTGCGCGGGTTAATTGTTCCGGGCGAATACAGAGAACCATGTGTCGTTTTTCTCAAAAACCCAAGTCACACACACATTTCCTCTTTCCAACCATCTTTGTCAAGATCCTTTCCTTTCATAAACCATACGCTTGGGTAAGATTGCCTCACCCAAGGTTTTCATAAACATTTACAACAAGGTAAACCTTGAGGGGTTCCCAACCTATAGTTTCATGAGTTGAACTAGTATTGCACTATGGCCGAGATGAGAGTCATCACGCCATAGATGAGGTATAAAGGGGTAGTGGAGTGGATCATACTTGCTTAAGGTAAGCATGTATTATGACAACACAAGGAGGAATATACTCTCAGATTTGTGGTGCTAACTACACAACTTAGATAGTGGAGTATTACTCTCCAACATATTCTCCAAAATGGTACATGGCATACTCCTCTCAAGTTGAGAATACACCCAGATCATGCAATCGAAACCTCTAAACTACAAAAGTGGTGAGTGTGGTGTAAGTTACTATCTTGAGAGGAAAGATGCTCAAGTTGAGCATACAAGATGACCAAGTGAAATAGCACGGCCATGATACCATGCATCCCATAATCACATGACAAAGGTGGAGTATCACCACTAGGGAGTACCCCACTTGGAAACACACATAGATGACATAAATAGAGAGAATAACACACATAGAATTCAAGGTGCTTTGGACATCAACAAATGACATCCAACTAGACACCAAATCAGAGATCAAAAGATGGCTTGCCTTGGCTTATTTTTCCCTGGACTTCTTCAACTTCATCAACATAAGAATACCAACAATATAAATAAAATCCTTGTCCGATCCACTTCTTCTTCTCCGGAATCGTTCGCATCTATCGTCGGAAAATATAAAAGGAACACAATCAAACACATTGCACCAACAAAACAATAAGCAACAAGCATCAATCAAAAACTAACCACTCTACTAAGGCTAACATATTAAGGACATATAGATATTACAAAGCATCTAGAAGAAACGCCATTTTATTTACTTAATAAAGGTATGAGAGTACCATGCTTAGCAATTGCCTCTCTCGGTTATCACCATGGCATAAACCAAATATCCCCTGGTAGATAACATCATAAAGAGGACAAGTGCATTAGTTTGGCATCACAAACGTTCATATTATAATTTGAAACATTTTTGGAAAAGCGGGAAATCATTCTCTCTATTTTATAAAGCTTACATAACACTACACAAGAATAGTAAGTAAACAACATTCCACATCATTGGAAAACTTAAGCCAACAATAGAACTAAGGTTAAGTTGCAGAGGTGTTGTTTTGCAAGGATAAAACATTGGTTGACCAATTTTTAATGCAAAGAGGTGGTTAAGGTTTCCAAATAAACCAAAAAGTTTTGCTACAACAACCCATGTCACACATACACATTACTAACAGTAACAAAAATGCATGAACAGAGACTAACACTATTTTTCCTAGATGGCCAGTACTAATACAAGACTAACCCAATTGGATTCACTCAAAAAGGTTAATCCTACTATTTTAGGAATTTCTGTGAATCTGACTGTACAGGATACAAGATCTGTAAGCCATAAATCGTAGAAAAATCCTAAAAATATGAGACCACTGGCATTTGAAAGGTATTTAAACAGAGATGCACACACAATTGGATTTGGGTTCAAATTGTTTCTGAAACTCTCACAAATGGATTTACAAGTTTACTGCATGTTTTCACCATTTGCTTTAACTATGGAGTTGCAGAACAGATAAAGGTTTGAAACTTGTTTGAGATGATTAAGAAAACATTCAGTAATCCTACAGAAGTGGAATCACTCAATTAGGTTCAAAAATGGATTTTTGATGAATTAAAAGCTAACAGCCATGTCTGCAGAACATACAGAACAAGTTTAATTCATCAAAAATCATACACAAATCATAAAAATATGAGGTCTTCTGCATCTGAAAGGTATTGAATAGGTGGTTCTTACCCAGTTGGTTTCATTCAAAAATTCGTCTCCAAGCTTCTGGTTTAATTCGACAAAGTCAGATCTGACCAGATCTTGATCTGTGAACCATTTCAGTTTCAGGAGGTCAATCGAAGTGAAACCACCGCCAAAATAAAGGTATTGGAGAGGGCTTTCACCCACAGTTTAATTTGCTAAAAAATGTTTTGTAAAACGGGAGAAATCCAACAAACAGTGATTCTGCATGTCTGCAGAACTTTATTTACCATGCAAAATCCGTAACTAATTTGAGGATGAGACCAACGCCAAGTTGTAGATCTTTTCAATACCTATCTTCAGAACTTTGAACCACTCGATTTGGATCTGCACACGAGATTTGGCGGATTTTACAAGATCGTACCAGAATCTGAAACAGCAAGATAGCAGAAATTACAGCAAGTTTTTGGACGAACTTTGCTCAAGAACTTCAGATCTGAGGATTGCTCAACCTTCTCCATGCTTGGACCAACATGCACCTGCATCAAGATCCAATCTTAGCAATGGAGGAAGAAGAAGAGGAGATTAAACCATCTAGGGTTGGGGAGAAGATGGAGAGGGAGGCTCTCATGGTGAGGGGAAGCTTGAGGGAGGAGGAGAGCTTCATCTTGGTGGCTTTCCATGGCCATGGCCGGCCATGGAGCTTAGGAGGAGCCTCAGCTCGTGGGGAAGAAGGGGGAGGAAGGTATGAGGGAGTGGAGAAAGGAGTGAAGAGTGGAGAAAATGAGAGCAAAGAGGAGGAGGGTGGCCGGCCAAGGGGTTTTTATAGAGGGAGTGGGGTGGCAGCCCCTCATTTGATTGGCCAAGGTGGGTGGTTGGCTTGGGGAAGGGAAATTTGACCCAAGCTGAAATTATTAGTGGCATTGGGAAGAGACAAAGAAAAGAGAGGTTTTCCCAAGGTGGAGTAATTATGTGAGAGAGAGATAGAGATGGAGAGGCATGATGCATGTGTGCCATGCTTGGCATGGCCGGCCAAGTTTGTGGCCATGCACAAGTGATCATCTAGAGAGTATTGCCACACATGCATGACACCCAAGGCTGAGTGTCTCACATTTTGCAAAAATAGTGGCCTAAAGAGATATAGAATTTTAGACAAAGTGATAACAATGCACAAGGGTGCTAAAGTAGATGGTGGTGGCATTCTGACCTGATAAAGGATGTGTCTAAGAGATGATGGTGGTGATTGTGGTTTAGACAATGGTAGAGCAAGGCTAAGAGATATGGTGAGTGAAGTAACCATGTACTCACAAAGAGGAATCTGGTGACATAAATCATCAATTCATGAGGTCAATATGATGATGGTAAACCATACAAGAGTGAGATGTGATGAATGAATGGAAGTTGTTAATTAGACATGGAAATGTACAGAGATGGGTCTCCACCATTATGAGAGTTGATCAGATTATTTGGATAGGGTTTATATTGGACTTGCCTTTGAAATCATTTTGAAAGGGTCAATTGAGGTTTAAAAAAAATGAAATAGGTCTTATTTGCAAAACAAAGCATAGTAGAGTTTTTTTTAAGCCATTTGTTTTCGAAGGTGCAAGGATGGCACATGTACCAAAACCATGCATTTAAAAGAAATGATAAAACAAATACTTTTCTAAAAAGTTATTTTGGGTTGAAGGAAATGAGATGATAAAATACCATCAATAATTTCCTCTTGTAATATGAAGAAACCATTTGAAGAGTTTTATAAAACTAGAAATAGTTTTGTGATCAAAACTAGAGAAGGAAAAACAATAGAGTTTTTGAGAAAGAAAACTAAATTAGGAAGGAGTGTTCTCAAGGGTAGATGGTGGCTACAAAATGTACCCATCATACCTACTCTTGGTTTTGTGAAGATTAAACTTGAATGGAAACAAGAGGTAAAAGTGAAGGAAGTGATCTTGAGGTTAAACATTGGATAGGGTACATGATCAAGTGAATATAAGAGTTGCAAGTGGAGGATGTGACGTGCAAGACGTGGAAGTTGCAGAGGGTGTTGCATAGAGGAGATCCATGCATTGAGGTCACCAAAAACAGTTATGGGTGCTAAGATCTCAACGGCCAAAGTCTGGAATCTTATAAGTCTTGCCGAAACAGATTGTTGACTTGGCTTCAAAATCAACCAGGATAAGTGGGTATAAGAGAAGGATCTAGCAAGGGGTAGATGATACCAAGTTTTGAATTAAGGATGATTTGAGCTAGATTATCACAAAGAGAAATATCAAGATGGTACACTCAAGTTGCCATCAGGAGAAGGGTTCGATGTAGTAAGAAGGAAAACAAGTTTTCCTAAGTCACATATGTGTTTTATTTTGGTGAGTTGTTTGTTTGACCACTAGAGGTGTTGTTCTTTGGGTTAGTTCAAGAAAAAAAACTCAACAAGCAAAACAAGACAATACATCTATCAACAGGTCAAAGAAATTCATTATAACAAAACAGATCAAGGCAATTCATCTAATTAGTTTATAGAAAAAAGTTTTTGTTCCCCCTAATTTTTGCATTAAGGACAAATAATCAAGGTTGCAAAAAGTGGGGTGTTACAACTTCATCTTCCACTAAAAGTTGGAGCTAACCCTAACATTTTAAACCTTTCTAACACACCGATGGAAACGTGGGATGCACTAACCCCTCTTGAAGCCGTGGACTACACAACACCCTCTGAAGGTGTTGACTCAAGACGAGAAATCAATGACTTCTCCAAAAAGCGCCCGACAAGACCCGTGGCTGAGGCTCTATGTTTTCAGGAACCCCGCTGAACAATCTGAAGGGTGGAAGACTTCGTCTTCCACTAGAATCAAGCTAACTCTAAAAAGTTTTCAGCCCTGCTCAAGCACCGTTGGGTGCACTAACCCTCCCACAGCCTTGAATCCCCTCTAGGATCGTTAAGAAACTACAAATCCAACACCTGCACGGAGTAGTCAACCTCTTCATGAAGCTCGCCATCGGTAGGAATCCATCATGTCTCCCAGAAGATGAAGCAACGACCTTCTCTACAATGGCACGTCTACAGAAGAATGGAGTCAGACTTTAGTTAAACCTTATAACCCCTCTAGTTCCACGCTCAGTAATCTCGGGACGAGATTATTTTTAAGGGTGGAAGAATCTGTAACGCCCCACTTTTGCAACCTTGTTTATTTGCCCTTAATGCAAAAATCAGGGGGAACAAAAACTTTTTCTATAGACTAATTAAGATGAATTGCCTTGATCTGTTGTTATGATGAATTGCCTTGATCTGTTGGTAGATGTATTGTCTTGTTTTGCTTGTTGAGTTTTGTCTTGAGCTACCTCATAGAACAACACCCCTAGTGGTTAAACAAGCAACTCACCAAATAAAACACATGTGTGGTTTAGGAAGAATTCTTTTCCTTCTTACTACATCAAACCTCTCTCTGATGACAACATGAGTGTGCCATCTTGATTTTCTCTTTGTAGTACAAGATAGCTCAATCATCCTTAATTCAAAACTTGGGATCATCTACCCCTCATCACATCCTTCTCTTGTACCCACTCATCCTTGTTGGATTTGAGGCCATGTCGACCATCCGTGTTGACGAGCTTAAAATGTCCAGACTTTGGCAATTGATCTCCAAGCACCCACAACTGTTATTGGTGGCCTCAATACATGGATCTCATCTATGCAATACCCTCTTCAACCTCCACGTCTTGCATGTTTCAGACTATCCTTGCATCACATATATTCAACTTGATCTTCTACACTATCTGCTATTTAAAGCACTAGATCGATTCCTCCTGTTTTACCTCTTGTTTTTAATCCAAGTTTAAATCTTCACAAAACCAAGAGTAGAATTGGTGGCTACATTATGTAGTAATCATCTACCCTTGAGAACACTTCTCCCTAAATTAGTTCTCTTTCTCAAAACCCTACTGTTTTCCTTCTCTAGTTTTGAGTACAAAACTACTTCTTGTTTTATTAAAAATTCTCATGAAATTTCTTCAAACAAAACAAAGAACTGAAATAGGTTTTGTTCTTCATCCCATTCCTAACAAGTACTGATTTCTGAAACATTACTTTCTATTTTGTTTTCTTTTTAATAAAAGGCTTGTTGATGGTACTTATACCATTTCTTGTTTTCCTCTTGCTTATTTTACATTTAAGAAAAAAACTCTACTTTACTTGAGAAAGTAAGTAGAACATTTTGAACCCCTATGTTCCAACTAGTTTTATCTCAACACTTTCAAACTTCATTCCACTTGAGTTCATTCCCAATTGTCCCTAGACAATTGAGGTGTTTCAAATACTTTTCAAATAAGTTCTATTTCAAATGAAAACTCATGCACATCTTATGCACACCTTTGATCTACCACATCGTATTCCCCCATCCTCCAATTCTTGATCAAATGGATGATCATTTGATACTTTCAAATCACTCCCAATTGACCTCTCATTGGAGAACAAGTTATATTTCATCCTACCCATCTCAATCCTCTATTCTTTTCCATTATCACATTGACCTCAGGAATTGATGATTTATGTCACCATATTCATCCATGTGAGTATATGGTTACTTCACTCACCATCTCTCATAGCCTTGATCTACCATTGTCTAAATCACCATCACCACCATCATATCTTAGACACATCTTTTATCAGGATAGAATGCCAGCACCATCTACTTTAGCACCCTTGTGCATTGTTATCACTTTACCTAAAATTCTATATCTCTTTAGGCCACCATTTTTGTAAAATGTGAGACACTCAACCTTGGGTGTCATGCATGTGTGGCAATACTCTCTTGATGATCACTTGTGCATGGCCACAATCTTGGTCGGCCATGCCATGCATGGCACACAAGCATCATGTTTCTCCATCTCTCTCTCCCTCACATAGTTATTCCACCTTGGGAAGCCTCTCCTCCTTTGTCCCTTCCCAATACCACTAATAAATTCAGCTTGGGTCAAATTCTTCCCTCACAAGCCAGCCACCCACCTTGGCCAATCAAGGAAGAGGCAGCCAACTCCCTCTCCCTCTATAAAAAGGCCTTGGCCGGCTACCCCTCCACCTTTGGCTCTCATTTTTGACTCTCCACTCCTTCCTCCACTCCCCCACACTCCTCTCCTACCTCTTCCCCACGAGCTGAAGCTCCCCCAAGGCTCCATGGCCGGACATGGCCATGGGAGCACACCAAACCGCAGCTCTCCTCCTCCCTCAAGCTTCCCCTCACCATGAGAGCTTCCCTCTCACTCTCTTCTTCTCTAACCTTTCATGAATCCAGCTCCCTTTCTCCTTTCTCCTCTCAAAAGATTAGATCTTGATGCAGGTGCATGTTGGTCCAAGCATGGAGAAGGTTGAGCTATTCTCAGATCTGAAGTTCTTGAGCAAAGTTCGTCCAAAACCTTGCAGTAATTTCTGTAATCTTGCTGTTTCAGATTCTGGTACGAACTTGTAAAATCCAACAAATCTCGTGTGCAGCTCCAAATCGAGTGATTCAAAGTTTCGCAGTTAGATACGGAAAATATCTACAACTTGGCGTTGGTCTCATCCTCAAATTCGTTACGGATTGTCCGTGGTAAATAAAGTTCTGTAAACATGCAGATTCACTGTTTGTTAGATTTGTTCCGTTTTACAAAACCTTTGTGAGCAAACTCAACTGTAGGTGAAAGTCCTCTTCAATACCTTCATTTTGGCGTTGGTTTCACTTTGAATGACCTCCTAAAATTGAAACGGTTCACAGATCAAGAACTGGTCAGATCTGACTTTGTCGAATTAAACCAGGAGCTTGCGAACGAGTTTTTGAATGAAACAAATTGGGTAAGAACCAGCCTTTCAATACCTTTCAGATGCAGCTGACCTTATATTTTTATGAGTTATGTACGATTTGTGGTGAATTAAACTTGTTGTGTGTGTTCTGCAGACATGGCTGTTAGCTTTTAAATCACCAAAAATCCATCTTTGAACCAAATTGAGTGATTCCAATTCTGTAGGACTACTGGATGTTTTTTTAATCATCTCAAACAAGTTTCAAACCTTTATCTGTTCTGTAAATCCAGAGGTAGAGCAAATGGTAAAGACATGCAGTAATCTTGTCAATCCATTTGTGAGAGTTTCAGAAATAATTTGAACCCAAATCCAATTGTGTGTGCATCTCTGTTTAAATATCTTTCAAATGCCACTGGTCTCATATTTTTAGGATTTTTCTACGATTTATGGCTTACAGATCTTGTTTTCTGTACAGTCAGATTCAAAGAAATTCCTAAAATTGTAGGTTTAATATTTTTGGGTGAATCCAATTGGGTTAGTCTTGTATTAGTACTGGCCATCAAGGAAAAATAGTATTAGTCTCTGTTCATGGACATTTGTTACTGTTAGTAATGTATATGTGTGACATGCATTGTTGGACCAAAACTTTTTGATTCATTTGAAAACCTTTGACTTTCTCTTTTATTAGAACTGGGCAACCTTTGTTTTATGCGTGCAAAACAAAACCTCTGTAACTTAACATTAGCCCTATTGTTTTGCTTAAGTTTTCAAATGATGTGGAATATGGTTTGCTTCCTATTTTGGAAGTTGTGTTATGTGAGCAAACTAAGTTAGGAAAGCTGTTTTCTACTTTTCCAAAAATGTTTGAAAATGTTTTGTGAATGTATTTGATGTCAAACTAATGCTCTTGTCCTCTTTATGATGTTATCTACCAGGGGATATTTGGTTTATACCATGGTGATAACCGAGAGAGGCAATTGCTAAGTTGTGATACTCTCATACCTTTACTAGGTAAATAAACGGGGTTTTTTAAATTAAAACTCTTAAAGTTGTTTTGTGGTATCTATAGGTCCTTAGTATGTTATACCTTGGCTGCATGGTTAGTTGTTGATTGTTGAATGTTGTCTTGTTAATGCAATGTGATTGATTGTGTTCCTTTTATATTTTCCGGCGATAGATGCGAACAATTCCGGAGAAGAAGAAGTGGTTCGGATAAGGGTTTTATTTATATTGATGGGATTCTTATATTGATGGAGTTGAAGAAGTCCAGGGACAAATAAGCCAAGGCAAGCCATCTCTTGATCTCTGAATGTTGACTCACATTTTGTGGTTACTTTGTTGTTATTCTTGTCTCTCGATATATTTTGTGTGGTATCTACTTATGTTGATGGAGCATGCTCACCATGAGCATGTTGGATTCTCTTTGACACCTCACCTACCATCCCCTTTAGGGAAATGGTGGTCATTATCATGATCTTGGTGTACCCTCTAAGTGTGAGGGGTATGCCCACTTATCTTGTGTGTGTCGACCTCTTGGCACCCTTCTTGAACCCCTTGTTGATGTTCTGCATACTTACTCTCGAGTATGTTGAACCCCTTGTTGATCTTATGCATGCATACCCTGAGCATGTATGTCCCCTTGACCATCTATATTATCATCCTCTTAGCGGTATGATGATTAACATCTTGAACCTTGTTTAATCTTCCAACTTATGTTGTCCCTATACATGCTTATCCTAAGTATGTATGATCCCCTTAACACCTCAATTATCACCCCCTTAGTGGTATGATGGCTAGCATCATGTCATTGTGACTCTTAGTTCCTTCATAAAACTATAGGTTGGGAACCCCCTTGGAAAAATACCTTGTTGAAAAGAATTTTTGAAAACCTTGGGTGAGTTGGACTTACCCAAGCGTGTGTTTATGAAAGGAAAGGATCTTGGCAAAGATGGTTGAAAAGAAAATCTTGTTTTCGAAAACTTTGGCGCCTAAGTATTCACTCGTGACAATTAACCCGCGCAACCACATTACCCTGGGGTGGGACGGGGCTTAGCCCGTAGTTTGTTCTTCTTAGCATGGGACACCGCACAACTATATAAGGGTAAGGTTACCCCTGAATCCGGATTGTCGTTGGTGGAGACAATAGTATAACGGGAGGCCTTCGGGGCTGACCCGTCCGGAAGACACTATGGGTCTCCTAGCTTGGCGGTGGAGCCACGCTCAAAGTGAGGTGAGCTGCCACGGTGCCGGGGAGGTACATACTCCATAGGGTAGGATCCCGTGCTTAGACGAATAGGCGAAAGGCTATGTCCGAGTTTTTGTCATGGCATAGTTGATATGCAGGGATGATGCCCACATGATAAATTCGCGGATCTTGTGGGGAAAGTGTGCAAACTCTGCGGAGTCAAATCTATTCGAATAGCCGTGTCCGCGGTCATGGACGGTTGAAATGGCTGTTGCTTAGCTCTGATGAGTTTTGTTTGAGAAAGTGTTTACCAAAGGAAAAAGGAACTTGTTTTCGGAGTACCGGAAGGGTACTAGAATGGTTTGGTTGACCATGTGGAGATGGTCGGAAAGGAAATAAACTGGGTTACCCCCCTTCCTAGTGTTTTATGTTGTAGAACTCTTTTGAAGTATCTTCTTTAACAAAGATATAGAGATGTCATAGAACCCTCTTAGTGTCCCCTTCAACTGCGATGTTGGGATGGTATATCCACAAGAGAAACTGATTCTCTTTCACATGCTATATCCACAAGAGAAACTATCCTTCTTCTCTTGTCTCTTTTAGTTAGCATTGTTAGCACCTTTCTTGATGGTTTGCGAGTACAATTCCAATGTACTCACGGCTTTGTCCCTGGCTATTTACTTGGCCGGACTCGGAGGAACACGATGGATGAAGAAGGAGTTGACGACGTCTATGCGAGCTAGGAACGTCTTCCCGGTCGGTTACTGTAGGGTTATGGCAGATGACTTGGGTACTGCGCTGCTGAAGTGATGATGCTACTCTGATGTTTAGTTAGGCCCTTCGAGGCTATTATGTATGTATTGGTTAATGTGACCATGTTGTAATTTTCTTATTCCGCTTTGAAATGGATGGTGTAATTTGATATCAGTTCGGTTATGTGTTCACGGCGCACTGATCATGGGATCGTGAACTGTATACATAACAGGGAATTTCGGACAGCTAGTCCGGGGTCCCCACATTTGTCCCATGAGCTATATATTGCAAAGACAAAGAATAGAAATTTTAAAGGTAGCACTCAAGTAATTTACTTTGGAATGGCGGAGAAATACCATGTAGTAGGTAGGTATGGTGGACACAAATGGCATGGTTATTGGCTCAAGGATTTGGATGCACGAGAAGAATTCCTCTCAATACAAGGCTAGGCTAGCAAGGTTGTTTGAAGCAAACTCAAGTATAAAAGGTGCAGCAAAGCTCACATATGAACATATTGTAACTATTATAAGACTTTACATTATCTCCTTGTTGTTCAAACACCTCAACTAGAAAATATCTAGACTCTAGAGATCAATCAAGCAAACCAAATTTTAACAAGCTCTATGTAGTTATTCATTAATGGGTACAAGGTACATGATGCAAGAGCTTAAACAAGATCTATATGAGCACAACAATTGCCAAGTATCACATTATTCAAGACATTAAACCATTTACCACATGCGGCATTTTCCGTTTCCAACCATATAGCAATGAATGAAGTAGTTCAAATTTCGCAATGAACATTAAAGATAAAGCTAAGAACATATTTGTTCATACGAAACAGCGGAGCGTGTCTCTCTCCCAAACAAAGAATGCTAGGATCCGATTTATTCAAACAAAAACAAAAACAAAAACAAATAGACGCTCCAAGTAAAGCACATAAGATGTGACGGAATAAAAATATAGTTTCACTAGAGGAACCTGATAAGTTGTCGATGAAGAAGGGATGCCTTGGGCATCCCCAAGCTTAGACGCTTGAGTCTTCTTAAAATATGCAGGGATGAACCACGGGGGCATCCCCAAGCTTTGACTTTTCACTCTTCTTGATCATATTGTATCATCCTCCTCTCTTGACCCCTGAAAACTTCCTCCACACCAAACTCGAAACAAACTCATTAGAGGGTCAGTGCATAATTCATATATTCAGAGGTGACATAATCATTCTTAACACTTCTGGACATTGCAAAAAGCTACTAAAAGTTAATGGAGCAAAGGAATCCATCAAACATAGCAAAACAGGCAATGCGAAATAAAAGGCAGAATATGTCAAAACAGAACAGTCCGTAAAGACGAATTTTAAAGTGGCACCAGACTTGCTCAGATGAAAATGCCCAAATTTAATGAAAGTTGCGTACATATCTGTGGATCACGCACGTAAATTGGCAGATTTTTTTGATTTTTCTACAGAGACTACTGCTCAAATTCGTGACAGCAAGAAATCTGTTAATGCGCAGTAATCCAAATCTAGTATTGGCTTTACTATCAAAGACTTTACTTGGCACAACAATGCTGTGGGGACCCCGGACTAGTTGTCCGAAATACCCTGTTATGTATACAGTTCACGATCCCATGGTCAGTGCGCCGTGAACACATAACCGAACTGACATCAAATTACACCATCCTTTACAAAACGGAATAATAAAATTACAATAAGGTCACATGACCATCTTTACATAATAGCCTCGAAGGGCCTAATCTAATCATCAGAGTAGCGGAATCACTTCAGTAGCGCAGAGCCCAAGTCATCTGCCTTAACCCTACAGGCAACTGACTGGGAAGACGTTCCTAGCTCGCATAGACGTCGTCAAATCCTTCTTCATCCGTCGAATTCCTCCAAGTCTGGCCAAGTAAATAGCCAGGGACAAAGCCGTGAGTACATTTGGAATTGTACTCGCAAACCATCACGAAGGTACTTTGCAAGAGTGCAAGATAACAAGTGCTAATCTAAGATGACAAGAGGGAAGAGCTAATTTCTCTTGTGGAAATAGCATGAGAAAGAGAAATAGTTTCTCTTGTGGATGTAGCATCCCAACATCCCAGTTGAGGGGACACTAAGAAGATCCTATGACATCTCTATATCTTTGTTAAAGAAGATACTTCAAAAGATAGACTACGACATCTATATATCTTAATTGAAGAAGAGTCTCTCTACATGAAACACTAGGAAGGGTCACCCAATTTTTGTTTCATTTTCCTCGACCATCTCCATATGGTCGGCACCAGCCTTTCCGTACCCTTCCGGTACATCCAACACACACATTTCCTTTGGAAATCATTTTCTAAACCAAAACTCGACACGGCTCGGTAACGGCCATCCCAACCGTCCATGACCGCGGACGCGGCTATTCGAATAGTTTTAACTCCGCGAGTGTGCGCACTTTCCCCACAAGATCCGATAAATCCGCCGGGATCATCCCCGGTTCGCCATACGAAAGTATGCGGGTCTCGGATAATCGGTCGAAGCCTTTCGCCCATTCAACTTAGCAAGAGGTCCTACCCTATGGAGTATGTACCTCCCCGGCACCGTGGCAGCTCACCTCCTCTTGAGCGTGGCTCCACCGCCAAGCCAGGAGACCCATAGTGTCTTCCGGACGGGTCAGCCCCGAAGGCCTCCCGTTATACGATTGTCTCCAACTACGACAACCCGGACTCGGGGGTAACCGTACCCTTGTATAGTTGTGCGGTGCCTCATGCTAAGAAGAACAAACGTCAAGCTAAGCCCCGTGCCCACCTTGGAGTAGTGTGGTTGCGCGGGTTAATTGTTCCGGGCAAATACAGAGAACCATGTGTCGTTTTTCTCAAAAACCCAAGTCACACACACTTTCCTCTTTCCAACCATCTTTGTCAAGATCCTTTCCTTTCATAAACCATACGCTTGGGTAAGATTGCCTCACCCAAGGTTTTCATAAACATTTACAACAAGGTAAACCTTGAGGGGTTCCCAACCTAAAGTTTCATGATGGAACTAAGACAACACTATGGCCGAGATGAGGGTCAGCACGCCATTGAGGGTATGAAAAAGAGGTATTGGAGTGGATCATACTTGCTTGGCCTAAGCATGTATTATGACAACATAAGAGGAAAATATACTTTCAGATTTGTGGTGCTATCTAACCCAAATCAATAGATAGGGATGATAATTGACCAATACCAACACCATTTAGGGAATTAGGCATATTCATCACAATTTGAGAATACACCAAGATCGTGGTATTGATACCTCTACACTAGAAGGTGGTGTAGTATGAATCCTGTCCCGAGGGGGAACATGTTCAAGATAAATATAGAAAACCAGTTGGGTAGCAATGGCCATGATACCATACACCCAACCAATTACCAAGTCTTTGACAAGAAAAAACTACTAGAGGTACCATGCTTGCATCCAAGCATAGATGACAACAATATGGAGATTATCACACATAGAACCAAGATGCTATTGATAGCACAAGATGACATCCAAGGAGACATCATATCAGAGATCAAAAGATGGCTTGTCTTGGTTGGCTTATTTTTGTCCCTGGACTTCTTCAACTCCATCGAATAAGAATTTCAATAATATAAATAAAATCCTTGTCCGAACCACTTCTTCTTCTTCTTCTCCAGAATCGTTCGCATCTAACGCCGGAAAATATAAAAGGAACACAATCAACACATGGTACCAACAAAACAACATTCAACAATCAACAATCAAAAGCTAACCACTCTACAAGGCTAACATATTAAGGACTTATAGATACTACAAAGCAACTAAAAGAAAACCCATTTTATTTACCTAGCAAAGGTATGCGAGTATCACGATTTAGCAAATGCCTCTCTCGGTTATCGTCATGGCATAAACTAAGTATCCCCTGGTAGATAACATAATAAAGAGGACAAGTGTATTAGTTTGGCACCACAAACATTAATATTATAATTTGAAATATTTTTGGAAAAGCGGGGAATCATTCTCCCTATTTTAAACAGCTTGCATAACACTTCACAAGATTAGGAAGTAAATGATATGCCACACCATTTGAAAACTTAAGCCAAACAATAGAACTAGGTTAAGTTGCAGAGGTTTTGTTTTGCAAAAACAAAACATAGGTTGGCCATTTTTAATAAAAGAGTTGGTCAAAGATTTTAAATAAACAAAAGTTTTGCTACAACATTTCATGTGATACACCATTCACACAAACAGTAACCAATATGCATGGACAGAGGCTACCAAAAAATTTCCTAGATGGACAGTACTAAAACAAGATTAGCACAATTGGATTCATTCAATAATATTAATCCTACAATTTTAGGAATTTGAAATACTAATCAGAATATAGTGGTCATGTTTAATTCATTAAAAATCGTACAAAAATCCTAAAAATATGGGACCAGTGGCATTGGAACGCTAATGAAATTTCTGGTCTAATTCAATTGGTTTCGTTATATTTGGGTTAGTATATCTCGAGTTATTAGCAAATGAAGCTCACTGGTTTTTAGCACAAAATAACAGCAGCTTTCCAATTTTTCAAACGGTTTTACGGGCGGGAAAATCCTGGGCCACGCAGTGGTGGTGAGTTGGGCCGGCCCAGGCGGTTATCCAGGTGGAGGGAGGAAAAAAAACAAAATAAAGAAAAAGGAGGGGAGAAGGGGCCCGTGGCGGGTGATGACCCACAAGTATAGGGGATCGCAACAGTCTTCGAGGGAAGTATTACCCTATTTATTGATTCGACACAAGGGGAGACAAAGAATACTTTTTTTTTTTTGAAGCTTAACTGTGAGGCAACAGCCCCACAGCATTTTCATTTTATTAAAAAACAGGGAACAAAGAGATACAACAAGGTGTTGAAAAGAAGAGGGAGAAAAGGTCTCACCTATCTACTTCTAGAAAAGAAGGGAAAAAACCTCATCAAGGTAAGCTATGTACCCAAGACAGCAAACTATCTCTATGCTTAGCCTTGATCCTATGTTGTAACAAAGTAATATCATGTACAAAATTACATTTCCACCTTGCAAAGGTTGGCCTTTCATTCTCAAAAATGCGCCCATTCCGCTGCTTCCAAATATGCCAACATGCCGTAATCATGACTTCCATGAAAAAAGGTTTGGCAAAACCCCTCCTAGCCGCAGCAACCGCCGTTTGCAAATCATCCCCCCTGGACCAATCTATCTGCAGGTAATTCCATATCCTATGACTGAAGTTACATGTAAAGAAGAGATGTAATCTGTCCTCATAAGCATGTGTAGGGCACAGCACACAATGCCTGTCATCGATCACCGTCCACTTTCTCCTTACTAATAAGTCCCCGGTATTCAATCTATCATTGAGGAGCAACCAAGCAAACATCTTTGTCTTCATTATACAAGCTGACTTCCATAACCAACGAAATACAAGCAGGGACAACTATATGGGCATGTAAATGAGCATAGAACTTTGAAGGATAGTATTTTTCTCCCCATGTATATTTCCAAATGTCGGGCATTCCGGAAAGTGGCTGAGATATCAAACCTTGTTGAACTCGGCAATACTCTTGATATGCTTCTGCAGATAGGGGCCTATAGAAAAGCTGGGAGAAATCTTCCATGGAAAAGACCTCAGCAGCAGACATATCCATATCAAGTACAAAAGAGAATAATCTCGGGAACCTAGAGGCCAAAGGCTGCACTGAATCCATGAACTTCCACTTATCAGTCCAAAACAGAAATGAATCACCAATTCCAGGCTCAATAGTAGTGACATCAGCAAAATCCCTTGACAGCTGCAAGATATCCCTCCACCAGAAAGAACCACAAGGTCTAGCAGAGTGAGGTACAGAATCAGTATAATAACTATTCCAGATGAGCTGCACCCAAGGTGTATCAGACTTATTATAGAACTTGTCAAGATGTTTGAGAAGCAAAGCAGTATTCTTCTTCTGAAAATTAACAATGCCAAGACCCCCATTTTCCTTTGGTTTACAAACCATATGCCAAGCAGCCAGAGAAGGCTTTGGTTGATCCTTGTCCCTCCATAGACATTGCCTCAAAATTCTGTCCAATTGGGTTACCAAACCTGGTGGCAATTTCAGTGACAGCAAAAAATGCAGGGGCATCGAACATAAGGCGGATGAAATGAGCTGAAGCCTTGCACCTTGAGATAAAAATATGGAAGTGGCAGTAAGCCTCCTCTCCAACCCATGGACAATCGGCATTAAATCCTGGATAGAGGGCTTAGTAGTGCCCAGTGGCAGTCCAAGATATGGAAATGGCAATGAGCCAACCTGACAACCCAAAGCCTCAGCCAACTGAGAAGTAACAGATCCCTCAACATTCAGGGGTACAATTTGAGATTTCTGAAAGTTCACTCTTAGGCCAGTTGATAGTCCAAACCTATGCAGAATATCTTTTAGCGCAAGCACTTGGTCCATTTCAGCAGAAAGCAACAAAATAGTATCGTCAAGCATATCGAACCACTTGGAAACTCGGGATCATTTGTGATGATAGGCGGACGCAAGCACATTGCTATTAAGACTATCATTAATAACCGATTGAAGAAGATCACCCCCACGGACATACAAGCAAAGGTGATAAGGGGTCACCTTGCCTCACCCCTCTCTTGCATATAAATTGCTTGCCAGGCACACCATTGAGAAGAATGGATGATGAACCAGAAGAAAGCACTTCCTTCATCCAACCAATCCAGACATCATCAAAACCCTTATGCTTCAAAATTTGCAAAATGGCTTCATGTTCAATTGTATCGAAAGCTTTTGCAAAATCCAGCTTAACAATCAAGATTGGCTTTTTAGACAGTTGACACTGGTATATGTACTCATAGGTCCATGCAAGACAATCTTGAATTGTCCTTGAACGAATAAACCCATATTGATTCTTATGAATACATTTAAGAATGTGATCCTGCAGCCTATTAGCAGCTAGCTTTGTGAGGAATTTCAGACAGACACTAGTGAGAGAAATTGGCCGATAATCATTAACAGACTCAGGAGCTGCCTTTTTTGGAATGAGAGTTATAAAAGAGCCGTTAATATTTTGCAACCCAACTCTGCCATCATGAAAATCACAAGCCAGCTTATAAAAATCCTTCTTTATAATATGCCAACACTTCTTCAAAAACAAACCAGAGTAACCATCAGGCCCAGGAGCACGATCTGCTGGCATATACTTGACAATATCATCCATTTCTTTTTCCTCAAAAGGTCTTGATAAAACATCCAGACCCTCCACTCTACTCAGTATTCTAGCAAGATCAAACTGCATGGAAATACCTTCTGAAGTCCCCATCCTTTCCTTGTAGGAAGCCCACAACACACCTGCCATTTGATCATGGTCCTTGACTTCCCTACCATCAGATGCAAGTAAAGAAGATATGAAGTTGTGTCTAAATCTTTCAGTGGCTTTAGCATGGAAAAACTTGGTGTTATCCTCCCCCATCTTAATCCACCGAATAGTGCACCTCTTCCTCCAGTAATTGCATTCAGCAAGCAACAGATCCTCCAAATGAAGTTTGACCAGTTGCCTAAAATTAAATTCAGGCACAGACAGGGCCCTTTTATCCTCTAAAGAATCCAGAATAAAAATAGCCTGATTACATTTCTCAATAAGTAACTTTAGCTGTGAAATACCCTTTTGCCAGTGTTTCAAATTATATCTGAGCTTTTTGAGTTTATCAGCAAGAATTGCAGCACTAGAGAGCTTGGCAGAAGGAGTATTCCAAGACTTACTTACACAGTCCATAAACCCCGGCATGTCCACCCAAAAGTTCTCAAATCTGAATATCTTAGCTTTAGGGATCTCAGTATCAATGTTAACAACACATGGAATGTGATCCGATTGAGGTTTAGCCAGAGGTAACACCATTGTGTTGGGAAAAACAGTCGTCCAATTTGGTGTCGTGAAGAACCAATCTAACTGTTCCAAGAGGGGGCTATGTTGCATATTGGACCAAGTGAAAGAACGTCCCTTTAAAGGTAACTCGACCAGACCCAGATGTCCAATAATTTCATTAAAGGTAAGCATATCTTGGACATTGCCACCTGGCTTATTTCGATTGTCGGCTGATCGAATAAAATTGAAATCCCCAAGCAAGAGATGCTTACTTAACGGGTGAATTTCAAAATCATATAACCATGATATGAATTGATCCCTTTCCTCACCCTGGCATGGCCCATATACAGTCGTGAGGGACCAAACTTCAGAATTGTGAACAGACGTAAATTGAATTGAAACCGCAAAACGCTCTATCTGTTGCAAACTACCATTGAATACTGCAGAATTCCACAGAACTATAATACCACCGGATGCACCCACAGAGGGAGAATAAGCAAAAGCATCAAAACGCTTGGGGCTAAATTTTCTAATAAATCTCTGATCAAAGAAATCACACTTTGTCTCCTGAAGACAAAGAATACTTGAAAGCCTTAACAGCGGAGTTGTCAATTCAGCTGCACCTGGAAACAGACTTGCTCGCAAGAGTTTATCAGTAGTAACAGTTTTATAGTAGTAGCAGTAGTGAAGTAACAGCAGCAGAAGTAACAAAGACAGCAGTAGTGATTTTAGTAAACGAGCAGGATTAAAATACTCGTAGGCACGGGGACGGATGACGGGCGTTGCATGGATGAGAGAAACTCATGTAACAATCATAGCGAGGGCATTTGCGAGATAATAATAAAACGGTATCCAAGTACTAATCAATCAATAGGCATGTGTTCCAACTATAGTCGTACGTGCTCGCAATGAGAAACTTGCACAACATCTTTTGTCCTACCAGCCGGTGGCAGCCGGGCCTCAAGGGAAACTACTGGATATTAAGGTACTCCTTTTAATAGAGTACCGGAGCAAAGCATTAACACTCCGTGAACACATGTGATCCTCACGTCACCGCCATTCCCTCCGGTTGTCCCGATTTCTGTCACTTCGGGGCCATTGGTTCCGGACAGCGACATGTGTATACAACTTGCAGGTAAGATCATCAACAACGAATATCATGATGAAATAATAACATGTTCAGATCTGAGATCATGGCACTCGGGCCCTAGTGACAAGCATTAAGCATAACAAGTTGCAACAATATCATAAAAGTACCATCTACGGACACTAGGCACTATGCCCTAACAATCTTATGCTATTACATGACCAATCTCATCCAATCCCTACCATCCCCTTCGGCCTACAGCGGGGGAATTACTCACACATGGATGGGGGAAACATTGCTGGTTGGTGGAGAGGAGTTGGCGGTGATGGCGGTGATGATCTCCTCCAATTCCCCGTCCCGGCGGAGTGCCGAACGGAGACTTCGGCTCCCGCGACGGAGTTTCGCGATGTGGCGGCGTTCCGGAGGGTTTACGGCGACTTCGACTTCTCCCCGTGCGTTTTTAGGTCGAGGCGAATAAGTAGTCCGAAGGAGGGCGTCGGAGGCCAGCCGAGGGGGCCACACCACATGGCCGCGCGGGCCCCCCTGGGCCGCGCCGCCCTATGGTGTGGGGCCCTCGGGCCTCCACCTTACTTGTCCTTCTGGCTCCGTCAGTATTCTGGGAAAATAGGCCCTTTCGTCAAAATCCCGAGGTTTTTCCTGAAAGTTGGATTTCTGCACAAAAACGAAGACACCAGAACAGTTCTGCTGAAAACAGCGTTAGTCCGTGTTAGTTGCATCCAAAATACACAAATTAGAGGCAAAACAATAGCAAAGTGTTCAGGGAAAGTAGATACGTTTTGGACGTATCAACTCCCCCAAGCTTAGCTTATTGCTTGTCCTCAAGCAATTCAGTTAACAACGGAGCGATAAAAGAACTTTCACGAACACATTTGTTCATATGATGTATATATTCTCATGATATGGCTAATACTTAAGCAGTTCATAATAAGGTACATGCAAATAAGATCATCTAACAGCTATGTCAATCATGAAGAGGTACCAACAATTAATAATAAGCATCATGAATCATGTATATAAGGAGGATTGCAATGTTCATAAGAGAGTATGATAAAGTGGTATCTCGCTTGCCTGTATTTGATTGGCAAAACATAAATGCCCGGCACCTCTGGAGTTCATAGAAAGACTAGAAGTAGTGATTGTCAAAGATAAAAGCATCAAAGTTATACCACAATCAATCATATTTTGAGACAAGCATATTATACTTAGAATGACAGTTGTGCTCTCAAGAAAGTTCTCAAAGAAATAATGGAGACACAACATAAAAGTAAAAGATTGACCCTTCGCGAGAGGAAGCAGGGATTAACATGCGCTAGAGCTTTTCATTTGTAAAGCGAGGAGTAAAATTATTTTGAGAGGTGTTTGTTGTTGTCAACGAATGGTAATGGGTACACCAACTACCTCGCCAACCGGACTTTCAAGAGCGGCTCCAATGAATTATTTGCATTTTTATGTGGCACTCCTTCCAACCTTTCTTACACAAACCATGGCTAACCGAATCCTCGGGTGCCTGCCAACAATCATATACCATGAAGGAGTGCCTTTTTAGTTTAGTTTTATTATGATGATGACACTCCCCCAACCTTTGCTTACACAAGCCATGGCTAACCGAATCCTTTGGGTGCCGTCCAACAATCACAAACCATGGAGGAGTGTCTATTTAAGTTAATTAATTCGGGACTGGGAATCCCATTGCCAGCTCTTTTTGCAAAATTATTGGATAAGCGGATGTTCCACTATTCCATATGAGAGTCCGTCAAAAGTAAATGACAAGGTTGAAAGCTAAACACCACATACTTCCTCATGAGCTATGAAACATAAACACAAATTGAGAAGTATTTTGAAGGTTTTAAAGGTAGCGCATGAGAATTTACTTGGAATGGTTTGAAATGCCATGCATAGGTATTTATGGTGGACACTTCTGGAATAACTTGGTTTTCATGTGTTTGGAGGCACGAGCAGCGTTCCCGCTCGGTACAAGTGAAGGCTAGCAAAAAGACTAGGGAGCGACAAATCAAGAGAGCAATGAATCGTCATAATCATGCTTGCGGCAAAATAAATTAACCGAGGCATAAAAGTGATACAAGAACTCCGAAGCAATGAAAATCATTGAGGCTTAATTGACTTTTGTTCAGTCATATGCATGCGTGAGCATGTGCCAAGTCAATATAAATGAACTATTCGAGAGGAGGATACCACAATGCCATACTTACTTATGAATAAAACAATGCAAGCAAACATCCATGACATGCTACTCATATTAATAAATTGGAGCTAATCATGAGAGATCATGAACTACTAGACTTTCTTAAATAACATATACCTCACATGAACCTGTTATCACCAGATTTTGGCTAAATCAGGAGATGGGCCGCGATCAAGATGGGCTTGGAAGATTACACGTGGAAGATCTCTGAAGCGGCCTTGCACGGAGAATTTGGGCTAGATTGCCCGTGTATCTTTAATTATAGTAGATTGTATCTAGATTAAAAGTTAGAGTTTGTCTCGTACATGGTGGGGATTATTCCCCCGTTAGAAAGTCCGCTGGACTATAAATATGTATCTAGGGTTTATGGAATAAACAACAACCAACGTTCAACACAAACAAATCTCGGCGCATCGCCAACTCCTTCGTCTCGAGGGTTTCTCCGGTAAGCACCATGCTGCCTAGATCGCATCTTGCGATCTAGGCAGCACAAGCCTATCCTGTTGTTCATGCGTTGCTCGTGCTGAAGCCTTTTTGATGGCGAGCAACGTAGTTATCTTAGATGTGTTAGGGTTAGCATTGTTCTTCGAATCATATGCTTTCGTTATGCAACCCTTGCACATCTAGCCGCCCTTACACCTATCTTAGGTGTAGGGGCGGCACCCCGCTTGATCATAGTTTAGTAGATCTGATCTGTTACGGTTGCTCCTTGTTCATCAAGGATTAGTTTAACATCCGCAATAGTTAGGCCTTACAAAGGGTTGGAGGATCCAGCGGCGTGTAGGGTGACGTTTGCTAGCCCTAGAAAGGATGTTCCGGGGATCAACCTCGTGTTGGTTTTTAGGCCATGTCTAGGATCGGCTTACGGTCACCGTGCGCGAGCGCGAGGCCCAATCGTGAGTAGGATGATCCGATTATGCGGTGAAAACCCTAAATCGTCGTAGATCTCATTAGCTTTATCTTGATCAAGCAGGACCACCATATATTCGGACACCTCGTTCGAATCATGGGTGGATCGGCTCTTTGAGCCGATTCACGAGATAACCCGAGAGCCGATCGAGGCTCGTATTTAATGTTTACGTGTATGCCATGCAGGAAACTAAGCGAGGCATCATCCAACACCTTCCCGACCAGGTATAGGTCAGGTGGCACGCCCTTGCGATAGCATCGGACGTGTGACCGAGGAGGCTTTGCGGGCCGTCGCTTTGAGGGACCGGGGCCGGCCGCAGCCCTAGTTGTTCCCGGCTCTACTCGTGTTGCCCGTCTCTGCCCGCCGGGGGGTTTCGACGTCAACACATTCTCGGCACGCCCGGTGGGACGACCTTCGACATCCACCACATCGCCATCTACATCCGAGATGGCGGAAGGCACTCCGGTCAACTACGAGGATCTGCCTGATGAGCTCAAGAAGAAACATGACGAGATCAAGGCAACCCTCGAAGCCGAACTCATCGGCTCTTTCCGCAGAGCCCTCTCCCATGGCATCAAGTGGAAGGGTTTCTCACATGAAAGCGCGTTCCAGGCCCGTCCGCCGTTGCCATGCGCATTGGCAGCACCAGGAGTACCGATTTCACCGGTGTCCACCATTAACATGGTGGAGCGTACTTACCTTGAAGGGCGCCAACCAAGATCCCCACTCGACACCAGCGTCTGGGACCTGGACACCGCTCTGGTAAGGACGGAGATGAGGGTAGCTGCTCTCACAGCGACGACATGGAAGGAACCGTTCCACGCGACCAGCTCCGACACTATGTATGGGCAAACGCGGCAAGGCCAATCCGTGAGATTGGCCCCAGAGATCTGTAGAGGAATAACGCCAGACCAGCGTGGACCTGCTAACATGAAGGCCGACTCTAGGAATCGGCCAAAAAATCATCCTCACCATGTTTCGGTCTGGGCTCAACGGCGATCTAATGGGCAACGGGATGCGTCGGCTGAGGCACTGGAAGAAATCCACATTGTTCCTAACAAAGCCGACGTTCACATCGTGGTTTTTTGGCTAGCCATAGAGCCGATATCAGCAATTCCTGGCAGAATCGGCTCGGGGGGGCACCTAATCGGATGGGCATGCGGCGATACCATTGAGCATGTGCGGAGGAATACTGGCGGCCGATAGGGAAATTGACGGAAATTGACGATATATATATATAAAAAAACACAATCAAATTGGCGACGCAACCGGAGCCGATACACCGACGTTGACTTGGACGAGTACAGCAAAGCAAGTTTACAGGCATCAGTTTACACAAGGGGGCCCTACTGAAGAAAAGCATTAAGGGCGTGAAGAGCATCGGCACGGATTCGATCCACCTCGGCGATCTCGGCCTCGTCGTCCTCGTCTCTCCCCATCACCAGCTGGCTGCTCAGGGCACGAATTTCAGCCAGGTCGGTCTTCAGATCAGCTGTGAGACCTTTTGCTTCCTCTTGGGAGCAAGCAATGAGGGATTCCTCGTCCTGGATAAGTTGTTTGGTCTCCATGGCCCTCTTCTCAAGGTCCTCCAGTTCCTTGCGCAAGGTCGCAAGTCTGACGCTACGAGCAGAAGTGGCGGTCTTGGCATCTAAAACGGCTTTCTTCTCATTGAGCCGTTGACATTTGCCTGCAATATCGGCTCTCAACGGGAGTTGGGCGCGGCGAAGAGCAATCCTTTGACGAGCCGACTGCACCCTTGACCTGAAAACTGGCAAAGACACTGCCTGCCAAAGCTTAACTTGCAGCGTTACTGGGAGACGGGGCTGGATGTCCTCGAGGATACCCTTGATTGCCTCAGGGTTCTCGACCAGCGTATCGACCGAGGAGGAGAGCAAGACTTTGAGGCGCTGGAGTGGGCCATCGATCGCGCTAGGATCTGGCTCTTCACCTGTTTTGGAAACGGTAGGCTCGATGGAGTCGGGGTCGAACGTCAACAAGCTTGAAGGATCACACCCCTGACAGACGAGCAAGAGCAGCATGAGCCTACGACAGAGGAAAAGAGCGGGCTTGAGAGAGAGAGAGAGAGAGCTTACCTCTCCCAAAAAAGGTAGGGAAGCCGATGTTGTGACGATCGGCTTTGCGGCAGTCTGGGCTAGGTTAGCTACTTGGTCAGTCACGCTTGGCGAATTGGACAGGCCAAAGGCAGCAGATGGCATCGGCACCTCTTCAACGTCCCCACTAGAAGTCCCATCAGTCTGCAAGGGAAATGGTAAAGCAATCCAATTAGTGGCAAGACGATGTGGAACACGAACTGCTGAGTATATTACATTTGAAACTTCCTGGCTCGGCGAGGGGACTTGCGGGCTTGTACGGGCCCTTTTGACGCATCGACGCTTCATGCGCGACCTCGTTTGGATCGGAACTTGAAGGACAGCCGGCTCGGGAGTCGACATTTTCTGAGAAACCGACGTTGGCGAATCCGTCTGGCTCTGTGTAGTGGACCTTTCTGTATCACCTGAGGAAGAGTCCCTTGGACTGGACTGTGCTCCCTCACTGGAGTTCTCTGCAGTAGAAGCCTAGAAGAAGAGGTACGACCATGTTACAAAGGTTGGGAAGGAAAATGTGTTCGATTAAGACACGGATCAACTTACGTGCAAGCTGTCCTGAGCAGGAGCTTTGCGCTTCAGGGTCTTCCTGACAGCCACCTTCCTTACTGCCGTCCTCGCCTGAGTCGAGGCTCGGGGGGCAACTGGCCCCAAAGTTGCTTTACTCTTGGGAGCCGATTTCGGAGGAATCGGCTGGCTCTGCATTATGACTTTCTTCAGAGATGGCGAGCTCTGGCAGAAGAGAACCACCGGAGCCGGAGGAAGAAATACGAAGGGGGAGCCGTCGGCTTGCTTGGGAACTGGGCCCTCTTGTTGCTGCTAGGAAGATAGAGTCAGGTCACCAGACGATTACCATAAGCAGTTACAAGAAATATGTGAGTAATGTTACCTGGTCTGCGGGGATGTCATATTCGGCATCGAGTTGTCTCAACAGCGGTCCTAAAGCCCTTCTGAAGACATGGGTCTTCCACATGGACCACCAAGTCTCGAAACCGTTGGTAGTAAAGGAGAAACGGAGGTTGTGGGGAATTGGGATGGCCAAAGCATCAAAGAAGGTGTAACACCTTTGGCCAGTAAGTATGTCAGGCAGTTCAGCTCGCTTGCTCGTCGGTGGTGTAAGAAGAAGTGTGGCGGCACCTGCCCGAGACCAAGCTGTCGGGCTACCACTACCGGTTGATAACACTCATAACCAGGCTTGATGATCCGGTTCGAGGTACTCATGCCGACAGGGAGGAAGCAGGGGCGAATCATGATGGAATACAGGTGCTGGGTGCTATCGTCATCGGCAAAGTTATCCAATCGAAAGGAGACTGGATTTTCAAAATTCTCCGGTTCAGTATAAGGAAAGCACAGGGGGTTGTCCAAACCTTGGAAGAAGATCTTGAACCACCCCGCTGCTTCCTTAGGGATCAGCCTGCTGCCTGGGAGACCATACAAAGCTTGGCCATAGCTGGTACATCGGATATCCTTGCCGTTAGCATCTGGGAAGGTGCAGGAGGTCAAAGGTGGGAAGTCCGGGATCCGGTTCTGAAAGTATAGCTGCGCCCATAACCGAATAAACCACCAGGGGACCGCCGGCTTTATCCGTCTTTTGAGAGAACAGTTTGACGGACATCGCTTGAAGAGATCGATAGACCTCTCCAAGGAACAGCTTGCCTAGGCCAAGATGGGTGCCTTTGGCCAGTTCATAGGCTAGGGAAAGGTAATTTTTGGTAGGGGCAAGTGATGGGCCACGAGAATATGAAGTGTTCCAACCAAAAGTTCAGGAAGGCTGTGTGTTCTCTCTCTGTCACAGGGCCTTTGGTCTTCATATAACGATTGAGGTAGGCACCCCAGCTGGTACACTCTTTTTTAGAAGAAAGGGTGAAAGGGACTTTCGGCAGTTTGAATGCAGAAGGGCTTGGGGATGCGATGTCTAGGCCTGTGATCATGGTCACGTCCAGCAGAGTGGGTGTCATAGGGCCATGGCCAAACATGAAACAGTTCAGTGCGTCAGACCAGAAATAGCCGATGGTTTTCAGAATGTTTTCATTCTTCTCAAGAGAAGACAATGATAATGATAGGGCATCGGCTATCCCTATGGCTTCCCAGGTGGCATAATGGGCTTTGGATACTCGTTGTACCATGTGACCCAACCCTCGAGTGGGTTAGGCCAGGCTCGCAGGCAGTCGGCCCAGGAGGTCAGATCTAAGTTTTGATTCACAAAGGGGATCCGGTTAGCTTCGCATGAAATTAAGAGGGCAGGGCTCTCGGAAGAACGAGGACCAAGGCACATAGAATTTGCGAGAGAAGGATGTGGCAGCAGGATGTCTGAAACCTAAAATTGATAGTGGGAGAAAACATTAATTCAGGTGTTTGCTGTTTATTCTTGACGTTGATGCATGTGGCAAGGGGGCCGTTGAGGATTACCTTCAGACCGGAGATCATGGCGTTGGCGTTGGATGATTCCGCCATTGGATGCGCTGAGGGATTGGGACGACGCGGCTGAGATCTGAGATCCGTAGAGCTGTCTGGGCGGCGATTTGGGGATCTGAGTTTCTTAGACGAAGGGCGCAAGTTACCGTTTGGAGGGGCAGTTAGGTAGACCTTGCTTCCGTTTATCATAGAGGCTGATGTGATACCATCGGCTCTTTTGGGGGGCGCCTGACTCTGGCTACCGGCAGGGTTAAGTGAAGACGTTCCTTCATTTTTTAGATTGGTGATAAAGTTAAGGAGGCAAGACGCCATGACATGACCCGATGAGGTATAAGCATAATGATTTTGGAAATGACATTTCCAAAACCAGGGGGGCATGTGTTATCACCAGATTTTGGCTAAATCAGGAGATGGGCCGCGATCAAGATGGGCTTGGAAGATTACACGTGGAAGATCTCTGAAGCGGCCTTGCACGGAGAATTTGGGCTAGATTGCCCGTGTATCTTTAATTATAGTAGATTGTATCTAGATTAAAAGTTAGAGTTTGTCTCGTACACGGTGGGGATTATTCCTCAGTTAGAAAGTCCGCTGGACTATAAATATGTATCTAGGGTTTATGGAATAAACAACAACCAACGTTCAACACAAACAAATCTCGGCGCATCGCCAACTCCTTCGTCTCGAGGGTTTCTCCGGTAAGCACCATGCTGCCTAGATCGCATCTTGCGATCTAGGCAGCACAAGCCTATCCCGTTGTTCATGCGTTGCTCGTGTCGAAGCCTTTTTGATGGCGAGCAACGTAGTTATCTTAGATGTGTTAGGGTTAGCATTGTTCTTCGAATCATATGCTTTCGTTATGCAACCCTTGCACATCTAGCCGCCCTTACACCTATCTTAGGTGTAGGGGCGGCACCCGCTTGATCATAGTTTAGTAGATCTGATCCGTTACGGTTGCTCCTTGTTCATCAAGGATTAGTTTAACATCCGCAATAGTTAGGCCTTACAAAGGGTTGGAGGATCCAGCGGCGTGTAGGGTGACGTTTGCTAGCCCTAGAAAGGATGTTCCGGGGATCAACCTCGTGTTGGTTTTTAGGCCCTGTCTAGGATCGGCTTACGGTCACCGTGCGCGAGCGCGAGGCCCAATCGTGAGTAGGATGATCCGATTATGCGGTGAAAACCCTAAATCGTCGTAGATCTCATTAGCTTTATCTTGATCAAGCAGGACCACCATATATTCGGACACCTCGTTCGAATCATGGGTGGATCGGCTCTTTGAGCCGATTCACGGGATAACTCGAGAGCCGATCGAGGCTCGTATTTAATGTTTACGTGTATGCCATGCAGGAAACTAAGCGAGGCATCATCCAACACCTTCCCGACCAGGTATAGGTCAGGTGGCACGCCCTTGCGATAGCATCGGACGTGTGACCAGGAGGCTTTGCGGGCCGTCGCTCTGAGGGACTGGGGCCAGCCGCAGCCCTAGTTGTTCCCGGCTCTACTGTGTTGCCCGTCTCTGCCCGCCAGGGGGTTTCTGACGTCAACAGAACCAACTAAGCATGCTCACATGGATGAGTATATGTACAAAAATGAAAACAAATAGAGTTCATACCAGCCTCTCACCACAATCAGATTGTCGTAGATCGTCATTATTGCCTTTTCACTTGTGTAGCTTGGATAATATGAAATGAAAACCACGCTCCAGCCACCGAAGACCATTGAACTCATAATGAACTTTACAAACCAAAGAAGAACAGCAAATATTTTTGGTGTTTTCGAATTTGAGAACAAGAACAAAAGGAAACAAGCAAACAAAGCAAAATCTTTTTGGGTTTTCTTATAGCAAACTAGCAATAGCAAATAAAACGAAACAAATGCAAGAAACCAAGATAAACAAATGATGAAGAGAAATAACAGAAATATTTTTGGTCTTTTTGTGTTTTAGAAAAGAAACAAAGTGAAAGCAAGAAATAGCAAACTAAAAGAAACACAGAAAAGCGAAATGGCAGAAATCTGCCAAAACCTGACAGCAGTACAGAAATCGATTTTTACAAAAATCTTACGTTGCTCAGTTCAAAAAGTGTTCAACTAATGAAAGTTAGATAACAACCTGGGGAACATGCAAAAAAATTGGCTTCGCAAAATACTGTTCTGGCTGGGCGCACGAATTTTTACGGTAACAGCCCAGAATCTGTTTTCAGGCAGCACTTCCCCAAATATCATCTTCCTCTCATTAGAAAACCACTCAAACAAACTAAACAAGTATATACAAGTATCCAGCAATCATAATATGCAAAGAATGAGTGATGCCGGTATACCTCCCCCTAAGCTTAGGCTTTTGGCCTAAGTGGAGTTCAACCCCATCGAGACCATGAGGTAGTGTCTCCGTGGTACGACGAAGATGGATCATATTCCGGGTATGTGCTAGAAGAAGCACCCGGATACGTGACGGTGTAATCGTAGGAGGGCTCGGCGTCCTCGGAGTCATGCTGCTGATGGAAATCTTGTATCTTCATATGTTCTTCCACCTCCTCCTTAGTGCGCGACCATGGTTGCCTCGTCAATATCGAACAAACCTGGCTGGGGAAGAGGGATTTCTTTCTCATCCCCGTCAGCAAACAACATTCTATAGGCCATATTATCTAAAGTAGACTCGGTGGTAACAAATTGATGGCTTTTCATAGCAATGATATCAAGCCTCCTAGGGGTTAATGGCACATCATTAGGATCAATAGGAAGCTCTAAATGTGTTAAAATGCGCAGTGCAATAGTTCCTCCAAAAATAGGCCCCTTGGTAGACAAGCGGCGAGCAATAAGAGAACCAAGATGATAAGATGTCCGTCCAGTAAGTGCAATATTCAAGAAAGCAAGATGGTAACTAGAAATATTGCTAGTGTTCTCCCTACCAAGTATGCTAGTGGCAACGTAATATGCAAAATATTTAATGGCGGGGAGTTGAATGTTCCTTATCTTGCCCCGCTGAATGGTGCGACAGGTCATCATTGGTGATCCCTCGATAGAGCTCCAACAAGTCCCGAGGGTTGTTATCGATCCTCCTTGCTGTACCTACAGGGGCAATATCCAATGCACGACAAAATTCTTCCAATTCCATAGTAACAGGAGTACCATAGATCTTGAATGCAACTGTCGGATTATATTCCGTGTTTTGGAACTTGAAGCTCTCGACAAAAAATTTGGTGAGCATGTGGTATTGCTCCCTTTCATCTCCAACGTAGGTGGTTAAGCCCGCCCTGTTGACAAGGGTGAAGAAATCATCCAATATCCCTGCATTTGTCAGAAAATCATAACATGGGAAGGATGAGGCATTAGGAGCCCCATTGTCCTCTTCGGGCGCGAAGCTAGGCGCGATGATGTCCTCATTGTACGACCGCCTAATTTGGGTGGCGGTCCTAGAAGGCCTCCCGGTGCTGGTTGTTCCTTTCTTGAACAATTCTCCAAATTTGAACTTCTTCATTTTCTGAAATTTTTCAACAAACAATATAAAACTTGATTTGGTGACATATAATTGAGGGAAACTACCATAGGAACTTGCTAGAGTACTAATCATGCATCAAAACTAGTTTCTACCACTTAGAACAAGCATGCAAGCTCACTAAACATGTTACCTACAGCAGCAAAATATTCAAGATATACTCAATCAAACAAAATTCTATTTGGATAATCGAAGGAGTCACATACCGGAGAGCAAACGTGCCAAATTTCAAACAGAAATCTGGGCTGAGCAAAGAGATCGAAAAATCCTGAGCTCTTGAGCAAAAACGCGAGTGAGAGAAAGTTGGTTCGAGTTTTTTCGGGAGAGAGAAGATGTTGGGAGAAAGAGATGAGATAGTGGGGCAAGGAGGGGCCCACACCACATGGTGGCGCGCCCACCTCCTTGGCCGCGCCGCCCTGTGGTGTGGCACCCTGTGGTGCCCCACAGGTCATCCTCTGGTGCTCCCAGGTGCCTCGTCGAAAAATAGGACCAACGGTGTAAACTTTGAAAAATGCACATTTCTGGGTATTAAGTTTATTATTACTGGCCAGGAAATTTTTTGAAATCTCAAATCAACTAAGAAACTTTGCAAATTAAAAATGCTACAGCAACTAAAGCAAGTGGAGGAAGAAAGAGATGTTGTTTACCTCCTCTATGCATATAAAAGGTATTTGTTAACAAGGTTGATCAAGTCTTGCCAGCAAATAAATTTTACATAGCATATGAAGAAATAAACCTCAAATCAATCATGTTACCTTGAATTGTATTGATATAGATCCAATCACAAGAGTTTGATATTCTTCTTTAGGCTCATATATAGGACAATCGATGGTTCCCACTTTGATAGTTCTCACATGAGAAATAGTATTAACTCCGCACGCTTTTTCAATCCTCTTGGGGAAATAGACGGTGTGTTCCTTATCATCAACATTGAAAGTAACCTTTCCTTTATTGCAATCAATAACAGCCCCTGCGGTGTTAAGAAAAGGTCTCCCAAGAATAATAGACATATTATCATCTTCAGGCATTTCCAACACAACAAAATCAGTTAATATCAAGCAGTTATTAGTAACTTGAATCGGAACATCCTCACATATACCAACAGGAATAGCAGTAGATTTATCAGCCATTTGCAAAGATATATCAGTAGGTATCAACTTGTCTAAGTAAAGTCTCTTATAAAGAGAAAAAGGCATAACACTAACACCGGCGCCCAAGTCACATAGAGCAGTTTTAACATAATTATTCTTAATAGAACAAGGAATGGTAGGTATACCGGGTCGCCCAACTTCTTTGGAACTTTTCCATTGAAAGAGTAATTAGCAAGCATAGTGGAAATTTCCTCATTGGGGATTTTCCTTTTGTTAGTAACAATATCTTTCATATACTTTGAATAAGGAGGCAATTTAATAGCATCAGTCAAAGGGATTTGCAAGAATAAAGGTTTCATCCAATCACAGAATTTATTATAGTGTTCTTCTTCCTTTGATTTTAGTTTCTTAGCAGGAAAAGGCATTTGCTTTTGCACCCAAGGTTCTCTTTCATTACCATGTTTCTCAGCAATAAAATCTTCTTTAGTATACTTTTTATTTTTAGCATGCTTTTCGGGTTCTTTTTCAACCTCTTCTTTATCGGGAGTATCATTCTTATCATTATCTTTATCATGTTCATTACCACTTTCAGTTTCAGCATCAGAAATAGAAATACTATTAGGATCATTAGCAGGTTCAGAGGATTCTACAACATTTTTATGTTTCTTCTTCTTTTTCTTAGATGGAGCTCTAGGTTCAATGCGTTGAGAATCTTGTTCAATTCTTTTGGGATGCCCTTCAGGATATAGAGGATCCCGGGTAGAGACACCACCTCTAGTTGTTACTTCATAAGCATGTTTTTCTTTAGAATTATTTCCTAGTAAGTCATTTTGCACTTTAGTGAGTTGATCAATTTGAGTTTGAATCATATGAAAATGTTTAACAAGCATCTTAACATCATTGGAGGTTCTCTCCACAATATCATGCAATTGACTAATAGCTTGAGAATTTTCCATCAGATGATTCTCTACTCTCATATTAAAATTTTCTTGCTTAACAATATAATTATCAAACTCATCTAAGCATTGCGCAGGAGGTTTTGAATACGGAATATCTTCCCTAGTAAAGTGTTGAAGGGAATTTACCTCAATCATGGATGAAGGGGGAATTATCTCACATATATCTTCTATTGGAGGTAGATTCTTCACATCTTCAGATTTAATACCTTTCTCCTTGAGAGACTTCTTGGCTTCCCTCATATCTTCATCATTCAATTTAAATAAACCCCTCTTCTTCACTATTGGCGTTGGAGTTGGTTCAGGCGTAGTCCAATCATCATAATTCCGGCCTATTTTAGCCAATAATTCTTCAGCTTCGTCTGGGGTTCTTTTCCCGAAAACACAACCAGCACAACTATCCAGGTATGCCCTAGACTCAATGGTTAGTCCACTATAAAATATATCAAGTAAATCATGCTTTTCTAGATCATGGTCGGGCAAAGCTCTAATAAGAGAGCAAAATCTCGCCCAAGCCTCGAGCAATTTCTCTTCATCTCCCCGATCAAAATTATAAACTCTCCGCAAAGCAGCATGTTGAGCACTAGCAGGAAAGTATTTCCGAAAGAAAACAAGCAAGCAATTCTTTTGGACTTTTAATAGAACTAGGTGGCAAACTATTATACCAAGTTTTAGCGTCATCCTTTAATGAGAATGGAAAGATTTTAGCAACAAAGTAAGTACGCTTCTTAACATCATCAAAAAACAAGCTACTCAAAGTAGATAACTCAGTCATGTGTTCAACAACACTTTCTTTTTCAGTACCACAAAAGGGTGTTTTCTCAACAATAGCTATATGAGATAGATCAAGAGAAAAATCATAATCTTTATCCTTAATGTTTATAGGAGATGTGGCAAATTTAGGATCAGGAGACAGTTTATATCTAACAAGTATGTTCTGCAAGCAACTTTTTAATTTTTCTTGCATCAGTAGTAGCATGGCATTTTTCAATAAAATCATCATAAAGTTCCACATAATCTTCATCAAGATCATCACTAGAGTATTCAAGTTCAGGTGAATTAACAGGTGTAGTAACATCAGGAGTTTCAACATTTTCAATTTGTCTAGACCTAGCAATTTTAGCATCTAGAAAAGTTCCCAATGAACCACTATCATCAAGCACAGCAGACATATTATCAGTATTATGAGAGTTTTCAGATTCAGCGAAGTACCAAGCATTTGAAGCATGTGGCGGTGAAACAAGTTTATCAATCACGAGATGGTGAATCAAGAGCAGCAGAGGTACTCGCAGTTGTACCTTTTCTTGTAGTGGATGGTAATATGGCGACCTTAGTATCGCGAGTTTTACCCATGATGGAGAATTTGCAGCGAACAATATCAATCCAAGTGAACTTCCAAATAAAGCTATGCTCCCCGGCAACGGCGCCAGAAAATAGTCTTGATGACCCACAAGTATAGGCGATCGCAACAGTCTTCGAGGGAAGTATTACCCAATTTATTGATTCGACACAAGGGGAGACAAAGAATACTTGAAAGCCTTAACAACGGAGTTGTCAATTCAGCTGCACTGGAAACAGACTTGCTCGCAAGAGTTTATCGATAGTAACAGTTTTATAGTAGTAGCAGTAGTGAAGTAACAGCAGCAGAGTAACAAAGACAGCAGTAGTGATTTTAGTAAACAGCAGGATTAAAATACTGTAGGCACGGGGACGGATGACGGGCGTTGCATGGATGAGAAAACTCATGTAACAATCATAGCAGGGCATTTGCAGATAATAATAAAACGGTATCCAAGTACTAATTAATCAATAAGCATGTGTTCCAACTATAGTCGTACGTGCTCGCAATGAGAAACTTGCACAACATCTTTTGTCCTACCAGCCGGTGGCAGCCGGGCCTCAAGGGAAACTACTGGATATTAAGGTACTCCTTTTAATAGAGTACCGGAGCAAAGCATTGACACTCCGTGAACACATGTGATCCTCACGTCACTGCCATTCCCTCCGGTTGTCCCGATTTCGTCACTTCGGGGCCATTGGTTCCGGACAGCGACATGTGTATACAACTTGCAGGTAAGATCATAAACAACGAATATCATGATGAAATAATAACATGTTCAGATCTGAGATCATGGCACTCGGGCCCTAGTGACAAGCATTAAGCATAACAAGTTGCAACAATATCATAAAAGTACCATCTACGGACACTAGGCACTATGCCCTAACAATCTTATGCTATTACATGACCAATCTCATCCAATCCCTACCATCCCCTTCGGCCTACAGCGGGGGAATTACTCACACATGGATGGGGGAAACATTGCTGGTTGGTGGAGAGGCGTTGGCGGTGATGGCGGTGATGATCTCCTCCAATTCCCCGTCCCGGCGGAGTGCCAGAACGGAGACTTCTGGCTCCCGCGACGGAGTTTCGCGATGTGGCGGCGTTCTGGAGGGTTTCTGGCGACTTCGACTTCTCCCCGTGCGTTTTTAGGTCGAGGCGAATAAGTAGTCCGAAGGAGGGCGTCGGAGGCCAGCCGAGGGGGCCACACCACATGGCCGCGCCGCCCTATGGTGTGGGGCCCTCGGGCCTCCACCTTACTTGTCCTTCTGGCTCCGTCAGTATTCTGGGAAAATAGGCCCTTTCGTCAAAATCCCGAGGTTTTTCCTGAAAGTTGGATTTCTGCACAAAAACGAAGACACCAGAACAGTTCTGCTGAAAACAACGTTAGTCCGTGTTAGTTGCATCCAAAATACACAAATTAGAGGCAAAACAATAGCAAAAGTGTTCGGGAAAGTAGATACGTTTTGGACGTATCAGCGGGGCCCAAGTGCATGGGCCGACGTGGCCGACCATGCACGCACACGCGGGTCGGGGATCATCTCCCTCTCGCGACCACGCACGCGCTCGGGAAGAAACGGAGACGGACGGGGCGATCCAGAGGCTCACCTGCGACGGTTGTGGGCGGGTCTGGGCGACGACGGAGTTGTGGCGGGGCGGCGCGGAGGCTTGACGCGGACGAGTAGCTCCCCCAGCTCGAGCAGGAGCTTCTCCATGCCGCAGCACGCGCAGCTCCTCCTCGGGCACGTCCTTCGGTGGTCGACACGGCGGCGGCGGCTCCTGACGTTTTGAGGACAAAACGGCAGTGGGTTAGGGCCAGAAGAGGGAGGGGATCAAGGCAGTGCTAAGAGGGAGTGACGAGCGCGACGAGGATGAGCTCGAGCTTGCCCGTCTGCCGCACGGTGACCACGGGCGAGCTTTTCTCCGACGAGCAGCAGCCAAGGGGAGCGCCTCAGTGGCCTTGGCAGGGGACAAGTGAGTGGGTGGGATGGATAGGAGTGCTCAAAGGGAGAGAGGGAGGCTGCGGGTGGCTTTTATAGCCAGGAGGGGGTGCACCGTGGTCATGGTGTAGGGAGAAGGGTGGCGACGAACCATGGATGTGATTGGGTGGAGGGGCGGTGCCATTGAGTAGGGCATCCAGAGCTGGGTCCAATGCCGTTGAACTCGAGGAGAAAGGCGTGCGGAGGTGCTTGCAGCGATGCGATGTTCCAGGCAGACCGTAGGTGTTTGATATGTCACGATCGAAGGAAAGAGCACGCGGGGGAGAGCTGATTAGTGCGTTGGGGTCCAAGTACTATGCCTTTGCAGGCTAGGGCTTTTCGTGTCCAAGGGAGCACTGCTGCTCTGGGAACGCGGGAGCACGCCTAGACGGGGTGACCATCGAGGGGGCGAGCTCGTCCGAGCCAGTAGGGAGAGGAGGCTTTGCCTCGGGACCATGCCCATTGGGTAGAGGGATGCCAGGGCATTACCATGGCGCAGTCTCGGGGGCTGGGGCGGCTGCTCTCTTCTTGACCAAGAATGGGGTGGCCATCAAGGAAGGCTAGAAGAGAGGGAGAAGCTAGGGCTAGCTAGGTAGGTTTTCATGATGTCCTTGGATAGTGTGAGGGCTGGCTGCTCGTCCACATTGAGTGGAGGGAGGAGAGGTAGGCTTCAAGCAAGGATCTCCTCAAGATTTTTCCCAAGTGCATGTGCATGTGTCCCTCCTCTCTTTTACCAAGTTGCAAATTAGTCAAGGGGCACACTCTAGCACTTGTGGAGTCGACCAAAGAGAGACGGTGAGGTGCAAGTATGTGATATTTGGTGGTTTGTCCAAACTAGAGAGTGTAGAGAGGGAGGATTAGGGCACATACACATGCATGCATGCAATACATGGTATGGCCGGTTCACTTTTGGTCAAAGTAGAGCAAGTGATCAAGTAGGTTTAACAAGAGGTGGTGTGGTGCTAGTGATGTAGAGGTTAAGGTGATGATGGTAAATCAAAGATGGGTGCTATGTGGTGGATGGAAGAAGGTTGTTACTTGATATGGAACTTACCTTTGAAATTTTGGGAGAGGTAGAGATGAACATATGAGTAAAAAAAGGTCTTAAAGGCATAGATTATTCTAAGTAGAATATTCTAAAAAATTATACTTGGCAACACAAAGTGTAAGAATGGCATATGTAACAAAACCATGTTTTTTATTTTAAAGCCAAAACAAAATGTTCTATAGCACTAACTTTTTAGGGTGAAAATGGGATGATGTGAAATAACATTCACATCCTCCATTTTAGTTGAGAAAACAATTTTGAATTGATGAAGCTAGAGATTATTTTGTGGCTAAAACTAGAAAAGAATAGTAATAGGGCTTTTGGGAATTTTTCCAAAAGAGAAAATAAAACACTTGGAGGAGTGATCTCAAGGGTGGAGTGGTGGCTACATAATGTACCCCTCATTCCACTCTTGGTTTTGTGGAGATTAAACCTGGAATAAAGATAAACAAAGGATAAGAGAGGAGCAAGCGATCTAGTGCTGAAATGGTGGATAGGGGAGAAGATCAAGTGAAAATAAGAATTGTAAGGGTTGCATGGGACATGCAAGACGTGGAAGTTGTAGAGGATGTTGCATAGATGAGATCCATGCATTCAGGTCACCAATAACAATTGAGGGTACTTAGAGATCATCTTCCAAAGTTTGGACATTTTAAGCCTGCCAAAACATGTTATTGACTTGGCTTCAAAACCAACAGGGAAAAGTGGGTATAAGAAAGATTTAGTTCAAGGCAAGGACATGGTTGGGAAGTGCTCATGATAAGGTAGGTCTAGGACCAAGTGCATTGCCTTAGATGGCAATGGGTAGCTTAATCCAGGGGCTCCAAAATGGAACCAGGAAATAGATTTAGGACTTAGCCAAAATTGTGATGGTTGAGGGTTTTTGACTAGGGTAAAGGAGAAGGATGTAGAAAGGGGTAGATGATCCCAAGTTTTGAATCAAGGATGGGTTGAGGTAGATGGTACCACAAAGATAAATTTTTAGTAAGCACACTCATGTTGCCATAAGTGGAACGGTTTTGATGTAGTAAGAAGGAAAACAATTTTTCCTAAACCACACATGTGTTTTGTTAGGTGAGTTGCTCGTTTTACCACTAGAGGTGTTGTTCTTTGGATTATCTGAAGACAAAACTCAACAAGCAAATCAAGACAATTCATCCACCAGCAGATCAAACCAATTCATATAAACAAACAGATCAAGACAATTCATCTAATTAGTTTATAGAAAAAGTTTTTGTTCCCCCTAATTTTTGCACTAAGGACAATTAAACATGGTTCCAAAAGTTGGGGTGTTACAGATCTTCCACCCTTAAAATAATCTCGTCCCGAGATTACTAAGCGTAGAACTAGAGGGGTTGTAAAGTTTAACTGAAGTTAGACTCCATTCTTCTGTAGATGTGTCATTGTTGAGAAGGTCGTTGCTTCATCTTCTGTGAGACATGATGGATTTCTGCTGATGGCGAGCTTCTTGAAGAGGTTGACTACTCCATGAAGGTGTTAGATCTGTAGCTTCTAAACGATCCTAGGGGGTTCAAGATTAGTGCACTCTAGCGGTGCTTTAGCAGGGTTGAAAACCTTTTAGAGTTAACTTTAAATTTTAGTGGAAGACGAAGTCTTCCACCCTTAAAATTGTTCATAGGGGGGGTTAAAAACTCTAAGCTTCGGCCATGGGTCTTGTCGGGCGCTTTTTGCAGAAGTCTTCTTTCTCTCGTCTTGAAGCATTTTCAGGTAGCGAGGTGCAATCCACAGCTTCAAGGGGAGTTAGTGCATCCCAAGTCCCCAACGGTGTTTTAGAAAGGTTTAAAATTTTAGGGTCAGCTCCAATTTTTAGTGGAAGAAGAAGTCTTCCACCCTTAAGATTTTTCATCGGGTTTTTGGAAAAACTTGGAGCTTCTGCCTTGTAGTCCTGTCTGGGGCTTCTGAAGAAGTCGTCGATCTCCCGTATTCAGTTGAAGGATCTTCGGAGGAGACGTGTAGACCATGGCTTCAATAGGTAAATACGGTGCTTAGTAAGTCGAAGGAACTCCTGGTTAGTCTCCATATGAAGTAGCAACAAAGGTCGTCGAAGACACTCTTCAGCTTGAGGGTTGGCGCTGATTGTTTACCAGCTAAGAAGTGAGCGGGTAAATTACACCTAATCTTGAGTCTTGAGGTATCCTCAGGAGCTTCACTTGATGAGGAGCAGATTAACCATGTGATGTAGCTTGGCTTTGACGCTATTGCTCTCTCAGCTTGCTAGACAGTGTGTTAAAGGGTAGTTTAAAAAAAGTATCCATGAGGTTAGCGCAATTATACTCCAAGGTTAGACCAAGTTAGTAAGGCTCCTTGCAGAGTTGCAGTCAATCTTGAAGATACGGCTTCTGCTTTCTTGGCGTAGTAGAGATGCTTCAGCTGATCTTGAAGGTATTGACTTCTGCTTTGTTGGCATAGTAGAGGTGCTACGGCCGATCTTGAAAGTAGTTGGCGTAGATAGGGGTCTAAGTTAGTTTTTCTGACGTTTGAAATCAACTGTTAGAGTTAGAGCCTTTCTAGTAACTAGCAGTTAGCATTCTAACGGCGAGGTAGATGAGGGTGAAAACATCGTAGGGAGGCTTGCTACGCGGGTTTATTACACTAAAGGTGTTTTTCAGACCTAAAGACCAAGACAAACATACACACAACAAACAGATAAAAGCACTCAAGACAGCACACTAGGAAACTACAAGCAATCATCAACCCAAACAAGGCACTCTAAGCATCTAGGGATGCCTAATACGTGGGGGTAGCTCAATCAAAGCGATCGAGTTTATCCTATCCATCCTATAGTTTTGGTCTGGTCAGATCTGCTGACGTTTTCATCTTGATGACATCTGCTTCAATAAGGACCCTTGTAGCAGTTGGTGGTGACGCATGCCTGATGTTGACTCGTTGATGTTGAGGCGGAGGCGAAAACTGCGTAGATCTTCTAGTCTCAACATCCCGGGGACGTGAGGTCTTCAGAGGTGTTGCTATTGAGGTACTCCCAAAGTCAACAACTTCTGGTAGCTGGCCTAAGAATTACTAGTCAAGAACTGAGGACTTGATCCCAGACAACTGCAAAAAGGTGCAAGTCTATGGAGGAACAAGGTCAGCTCCTTGACAAACTTTGGTGATAACCAAAGACATGACATTATCATTCCTATAAGCATACAAATGAGTTGGCATCCAATCTTCAATAGCTGTTGTTGGAGATTCATGAGTCTTCCCGAGGAATTGATCCATCTTCGGCTTAGAGTCTCCGACCTGAGTTGGGGACATCGTCCAATATGTTTGTTTGAAGTGGATGAGACAATAGAGTATGAAGTTTCGAACATTTATAAAGCGGAGAGATAAGAATTTAGAAGTTTTGAAGTAATAAGAGGAGTAGAAGCTATGCTTCCGACTAAAGAAAGAATTTGTTTCGTAAATAGTTTTTGCCCAAGTATTTGTTTCCTAACTAACATCCATGCTAACTAAGGTCTCCTACAGTTAGGATGGCTCTGATACCAGCTCTGTGGGGACCCCGGACTAGTTGTCCGAAATACCCTGTTATGTATACAGTTCACGATCCCATGATCAGTGCGCCGTGAACACATAACCGAACTGACATCAAATTACACCATCCTTTACAAAACGGAATAATAAAATTACAATAAGGTCACATGACCATCTTTACATAATAGCCTCGAAGGGCCTAATCTAATCATCAGAGTAGCGGAATCACTTCAGTAGCGCAGAGCCCAAGTCATCTGCCTTAACCCTACAGTGCAATCGATCGGGAAGACGTTCCTAGCTCGCATAGACGTCGTCAAATCCTTCTTCATCTGTCGAATTCCTCCAAGTCTGGCCAAGTAAATAGCCAGGGACAAAGCCGTGAGTACATTTGGAATTGTACTCGCAAACCATCACGAAGGTACTTTGCAAGAGTGCAAGATAACAAGTGCTAATCTAAGATGACAAGAGGGAAGAGCTAATTTCTCTTGTGGAAATAGCATGAGAAAGAGAAATAGTTTCTCTTGTGGATGTAGCATCCCAACACCCCAGTTGAGGGGACACTAAGAAGATCCTATGACATCTCTATATCTTTGTTAAAGAAGATACTTCAAAAGATAGACTACGACATCTATATATCTTAATTGAAGAAGAGTCTCTCTACATGAAACACTAGGAAGGGTCACCCAATTTTTGTTTCATTTTCCTCGACCATCTCCATATGGTCGGCACCAGCCTTTCCGTACCCTTCCGGTACATCCAACACACACATTTCCTTTGGAAATCATTTTCTAAACCAAAACTCGACACGGCTCGGTAACGGCCATCCCAACCGTCCATGACCGCGGACGCGGCTATTCGAATAGTTTTAACTCCGCAGAGTGTGCGCACTTTCCCCACAAGATCCGATAAATCCACCGGGATCATCCCCGGTTCGCCATACGAAAGTATGCGGGTCTCGGATAATCGGTCGAAGCCTTTCGCCCATTCAACTTAGCAAGAGGTCCTACCCTATGGAGTATGTACCTCCCCGGCACCGTGGCAGCTCACCTCCTCTTGAGCGTGGCTCCACCGCCAAGCCAGGAGACCCATAGTGTCTTCCGGACGGGTCAGCCCCGAAGGCCTCCCGTTATACGATTGTCTCCAACTACGACAACCCGGACTCGGGGTAACCGTACCCTTGTATAGTTGTGCGGTGCCTCATGCTAAGAAGAAGAAACGTCAAGCTAAGCCCCGTGCCCACGTTGGAGTAGTGTGGTTGCGCGGGTTAATTGTTCCGGCGAATACGGAGAACCATGTGTCGTTTTTCTCAAAAACCCAAGTCACACACACTTTCCTCTTTCCAACCATCTTTGTCAAGATCCTTTCCTTTCATAAACCATACGCTTGGGTAAGATTGCCTCACCCAAGGTTTTCATAAACATTTACAACAAGTTAAACCTTGAGGGGTTCCCAACCTAAAGTTTCATGATGGAACTAAGACAACACTATGGCCGAGATGAGGGTCATCACGCTGATACGTCTCCAACGTATCGATAATTTCTTGTGTTCCATGCCACATTATTGATGTTATCTACATGTTTTATGCACACTTTATGTCATATTCGTGCATTTTCTGGAACTAACCTATTAACAAGATGCCGAAGTGCCGCTTGTTCGTTTTCTCGCTGTTTTTGGTTTCAGTAAATCCTAGTAAAGAAATATTCTCGGAATTGGACGAAATAAAAGCCCGTGAGGCCTATTTTCTCACGAAGCTTCCGGAAGTCCGAAGACGAAAGGAAGTGGGGCCACAGGGGAGCCAAACCCTAGGCGGCGCGGCCCCCCCTTGGCCGCGCCGCCCTGTCATCCGGGGCCCCCGTGCCCCCTCTCGACTTGCCCTTCCGCCTACTTAAAGCCTCCGTGACGAAACTTCCAATACCGAGAGCCACGATACGGAAAACCTCACCGAGACGCCGCCGCCGCCGATCCCATCTCGGGGGATCCGAGAGATCGCCTCCGGCACCCTGCCGGAGAGGGGATTCATCTCCCGGAGGACTCTACACCGCCATGGTCGCCTCCGGAGTGATGAGTGAGTAGTCTACCCCTGGACTATGGGTCCATAGCAGTAGCTAGATGGTTGTCTTCTCCCCATTGTGCTATCATTGTCGGATCTTGTGAGCTGCCTAACATGATCAAGATCATCTATCTGTAATTCTATATGTTGCGTTTGTTGGGATCCGATGAATAGAGAATACTTGTTATGTTGATTATCAAAGTTATGCTTATGTGTTGTTTATGATCTTGCATGCTCTCTGTTACTAGTAGATGCTCTGGCCAAGTAGATGTTTTTAACTCCAAGAGGGAGTACTTATGCTCGATAGTGGGTTCATGCCCGCATTGACACCGGGACGAGTGACGTGAAAGTTCTAAGGTTGTGTTGTGCTGTTGCCACTAGGGATAAAACATTGATGCTATGTCTAAGGATGTAGTTGTTGATTACATTACGCACCATACTTAATGCAATTGTCTCGTTGCTTTGCAACTTAATACCGGAGGGGTTCGGATGATAACTCGAAGGTGGACTTTTTAGGCATAGATGCAGCTTGGATGGCGGTCTATGTACTTTGTCGTAATGCCCAATTAAATCTCACTATACTCATCATGATATGTATGTGCATGGTCATGCTCTCTTTATTTGTCAATTGCCCAACTGTAATTTGTTCACCCAACATGCTGTTCGTCTTATGGGAGAGACACCTCTAGTGAACTGTGGACCCCGGTCCAATTCTCTTTACTCGAAATACAATCTACCGCAATACTTGTTTTTACCGTTTTCTCTGCAAACAATCATCTTCCACACAATACGGTTAATCCTTTGTTACAGCAAGCCGGTGAGATTGACAACCTCACTGCTTCGTTGGGGCAAAGTACTTTGGTTGTGTTGTGCAGGTTCCACGTTGGCGCCGGAATCTCTGGTGTTGCGCCGCACTACATCCCGCCGCCATCAACCTTCAACGTGCTTCTTGGCTCCTCCCGGTTCGATAAACCTTGGTTTCTTTCTGAGGGAAAACTTGCTGCTGTGCTCATCATACCTTCCTCTTGGGGTTGCCCAACGAACGTGTGAAATACACGCCATCAAGCATATTTTCTGGCGCCGTTGCCGGGGAACCGAAGAAAAGCTACACCACAAAGATTTCTAACTCCCACGTCAACTACGCACCAGCATATTTTCTGGCGCCGTTGCCGGGGAGATCAAGACACGCTGCAAGGGGAGTCTCCACTTCTCAATCTCTTTACTTTGTTTTTGTCTTGCTTAGTTTTATTTACTACTTTGTTTGCTGCACTAAATCAAAATACAAAAAAATTAGTTGCTAGTTTTACTTTATTTACTGTCTTGTTTGCTATATCAAAAACACACAAAAATTAGTTTACTTGCATTTACTTTATCTAGTTTACTTTATTGTCTTGCACTCTATATTAAAAATACAAAAAAAAAATTTAGTTACTTTTGTTACCATGTCTAGCTCGAACCCGTTACTTCTTCGCTCGAAGAATTAGTCTTTACTTTTAAACAAGGGGATGAGGAGAGTTTTAAGGATGCCTGGTCTAGAATTTTTACTTCTTATCGTAAAACTGAACCTCAAATGACTCTAAGTTTGCCCCTTAGCAATTTTTATTTTGGTCTTATGGTTCGCTATAGATATGCTTTGGATACTTTAGTGGGAGGAGATTTCCTTCATTGCAATGGGGATCAAGCTTTTAATGCCATAAAGAAGTTGGTTGCATCATATGATTCAGCTAATAACTTTGATTCAGTCCTCGCTAGCATATATAGTAGATTAAATACTCGGAGATAAGTACATCTCGCTTGAATGATAACTATTGCCACGTTCGTAATCGTCTTGAACAAGTCTTAGTGAACTCTAAACTCTCATTGTGGGATCCTTCGTTAAAATTGTTATCGGTGATCGAACCCTCCATGCCTACCTGTGATATTATGTATGAATTTTGCCTTATGCCCGAAAGTATTTATAAATCTTTGAAACTTTGGGGAGTTGAGGAAGGAGGAGAAAAGATAACTCTCATTGATAACTCTACTATAATCCCTAAAGGAATAGCCGCAGGTGTGCATACAACTATTTGTGGAAGAACAATATCTATTGATTATCTTGTTGTTGAAACAGGAAAACTCACACTCGGAAGATCCCTCGCTGAAACTATTGGGAGCAGTCATTGATGTTGGAGAAGGCACTTTGAAATTCACCTCTATACCGGGAGAAACTCGTATATTTCCTAAACCAAAGGGAAAGAAAAACAATAAGAAAGGTAAGGGTAAAGCCCAAGGTAATGTTGACGCACCACCCTTCGATAATACTTGATACACACTTTCGCGCCTAGCTGAAAGGCGTTAAAGAAAAGCGCTTATGGGAGACAACCCATGTTTTTACCTACAGTACTTTGTTTTTATTTTGTGTCTTGGAAGTTGTTTACTACTGTAGCAACCTCTCCTTATCTTAGTTTTGAGTTTTGTTGTGCCAAGTTAAGCCGTTGATAGAAAAGTAAGTACTAGATTTGGATTACTGCGCAGTTCCAGATTTCTTTGCTGTCACGAATCTGAGCCCACTGCCCTGCAGGAAGCTCAGAAAATTATGCCAATTTACGTGCATGATTCTCAGATATGTACGCAACTTTCATTCAATTTGAGCATTTTCATTTGAGCAAGTCTGGTGCCATTTTAAAATTCATCAATACGAACTGTTCTGTTTTGACAGATTCTGCCTTTTATTTCGCATTGCCTCTTTCGCTATGTTCGATGAATTTCTTTGATCCACTAATGTCCAGTAGCATTATGCAATGTCCAGAAGTGTTAAGAATGATTGTGTCACCTCTGAATATGTCAATTTATATTGTGCACTAACCCTCTAATGAGTTGTTTCGAGTTTGGTGTGGAGGAAGTTTTCAAGGATCAAGAGAGGAGTATGATGCAACATGATCAAGGAGAGTGAAAGCTCTAAGCTTGGGGATGCACCCGGTGGTTCACCCCTGCATATATCAAGAAGACTCAAGCGTCTAAGCTTGGGGATGCCCAAGGCATCCCCTTCTTCATCAACAAATTATCAGAGTTCCTCCCCTGAAACTACATTTTTATTCGGTCACATCTTATGTGCTTTTTCTTGGAGCGTCGGTTTGTTTTTGTTTTTGTTTTGTTTGAATAAAATGGATCCTAGCATTCACTTTATGGGAGAGGTACACGCTCCGCTGTAGCATATGGACAAATATGTCCTTGGTTTCTACTCATAGTATTCATGGCGAAGTTTCTCCTTCGTTAAATTGTTATATGGTTGGAATTGGAAAATGATACATGTAGTAATTGCTATAAATGTCTTGGGTAGTGTGATACTTGGCAATTGTAGTGCTCATGTTTAAGCTCTTGCATCATATGCTTTGCACCCATTAATGAAGAAATACATAGAGCATGATAAAATTTGGTTTGCATATTTGGTTTCTCTAAGGTCTAGATAATTTCTAGTATTGAGTTTGAACAACAAGGAAGACGGTGTAGAGTCTTATAATGCTTTCAATATGTCTTTTATGTGAGTTTTGCTGTACCGTTCATCCTCGTGTTTGTTTCAAATAAGCCTTGCTAGCCTAAACCTTGTATCGAGAGGGAATACTTCTCATGCATCCAAAATACTTGAGCCAACCACTATGCCATTTGTGTCCACCATACCTACCTATACTACATGGTATTTTCCCGCCATTCCAAAGTAAATTGCTTGAGTGCTACCTTTAAAATTCCATCATTCACCTTTGCAATATATAGCTCATGGGACAAAATAGCCTTAAAAACTATTGTAGTATTGAATATGTAATTATGCACTTTATCTCTTATTAAGTTGCTTGTTGTGCGATAACCATGTTTATTGGGGAACGCCATCAACTCATTGTTGAATTTCATGTGAGTTGCTATGCATGTTCGTCTTGTCTGAAGTAAGGGCGATCTACACTGAGTTGAATGGTTTGAGCATGCATATTGTGAGAGAAGAACATTGGGCCACTAACTAAAGCCATGATTCATGGTGGAAGTTTCAGTTTTGGACAAATATCCTCAAATCTCTAATGAGAAAAGAATTAATTGTTGTCAAATGCTTAAAGCATTAAAAGAGGAGTCCATTATCTGTTGTCTATGTTGTCCCGGTATGGATGTCTAAGTTGAGAATAATCAAAAGCGAGAAATCCAAATGCGAGCTTTCTCCTTAGACCTTTGTACAAGCGGCATAGAGGTACCCCTTTGTGAAACTTGGTTAAAGCATATGTATTGCGGTGATAATCCAGGTAGTCCAAGCTAATTAGGACAAGGTGCGAGCACTATTAGTACACTATGCATGAGGCTTGCAACTTATAAGATATAATTTACATGATGCATATGCTTTATTACTACCGTTGACAAAATTGTTTCATGTTTTCAAAATCAAAGCTCTAGCACAAATATAGCAATCGATGCTTTTCCTCTATGGAGGACCATTCTTTTACTTTCAATGTTGAGTCAGTTCACCTATTTCTCTCCACCTCAAGAAGCAAACACTTGTGTGAACTGTGCATTGATTCTTACATACTTGCGTATTGCACTTATTATATTACTCTATGTTGACAATATCCATGAGATATATATGTTACAAGTTGAAAGCAACCGCTGAAACTTAATCTTCTTTTGTGTTGCTTCAATACCTTTACTTTGAATTATTGCTTTATGAGTTAACTCTTATGCAAGACTTATTGATGCTTGTCTTGAAGTGCTATTCATGAAAAGTCTTTGCTTTATGATTCAGCTTGTTTACTCATGTCATACACATTGTTTTGATCGCTGCATTCTCTACATATGCTTTACAAATAGTATGATCAAGTTTATGATGGCATGTCACTCCGAAATTATCTTTGTTATCGTTTTACCTCGCTCGGGACGAGCAGAACTAAGCTTGGGGATGCTGATACGTCTCCAACGTATCGATAATTTCTTGTGTTCCATGCCACATTATTGATGTTATCTACATGTTTTATGCACACTTTATGTCATATTCGTGCATTTTCCGGAACTAACCTATTAACAAGATGCCGAAGTGCCGATTCGTTGTTTTCTCGCTGTTTTTGGTTTCAGAAATCCTAGTAAAGAAATATTCTCGGAATTGGACGAAATAAAAGCCCGGAGGCCTATTTTCTCACGAAGCTTCCGGAAGTCCGAAGACGAAAGGAAGTGGGGCCACGGGGAGCCAAACCCTAGGGCGGCGCGGCCCCCCCTTGGCCGCGCCGCCCCGTCATCCGGGGCCCCCGTGCCCCCTCTCGACTTGCCCTTCCGCCTACTTAAAGCCTCCGTGACGAAACTTCCGAGGACCGAGAGCCACGATACGGAAAACCTTACTGAGACGCCATCGCCGCCGATCCCATCTCGGGGGATCCAGGAGATCGCCTCCGGCACCCTGCCGGAGAGGGGATTCATCTCCCGGAGGACTCTACACCGCCATGGTCGCCTCCGGAGTGATGAGTGAGTAGTCTACCCCTGGACTATGGGTCCATAGCAGTAGCTAGATGGTTGTCTTCTCCCCATTGTGCTATCATTGTCGGATCTTGTGAGCTGCCTAACATGATCAAGATCATCTATCCGTAATTCTATATGTTGCGTTTGTTGGGATCCGATGAATAGAGAATACTTGTTATGTTGATTATCAAAGTTATGCTTATGTGTTGTTTATGATCTTGCATGCTCTCCGTTACTAGTAGATGCTCGGCCAAGTAGATGCTTTTAACTCCAAGAGGGAGTACTTATGCTCGATAGTGGGTTCATGCCTGCATTGACACCGGGACAGAGTGACGAAAGTTCTAAGGTTGTGTTGTGTCTGTTGCCACTAGGGATAAAACATTGATGCTATGTCTAAGGATGTAGTTGTTGATTACATTACGCACCATACTTAATGCAATTGTCTGTTGCTTTGCAACTTAATACCGGAGGGGTTCGGATGATAACCTCGAAGGTGGACTTTTTAGGCATAGATGCGGTTGGATGGCGGTCTATGTACTTTGTCGTAATGCCCAATTAAATCTCACTATACTCATCATGATATGTATGTGCATGGTCATGCTCTCTTTATTTGTCAATTGCCCAACTGTAATTTGTTCACCCAACATGCTGTTCGTCTTATGGGAGAGACACCTCTAGTGAACTGTGGACCCCGGTCCAATTCTCTTTACTGAAATACAATCTACTGCAATACTTGTTTTTACTGTTTTCTCTGCAAACAATCATCTTCCACACAATACGGTTAATCCTTTGTTACAGCAAGCCGGTGAGATTGACAACCTCACTCGTTTCGTTGGGGCAAAGTACTTTGGTTGTGTTGTGCAGGTTCCACGTTGGCGCCGGAATCTCCGGTGTTGCGCCGCACTACATCCCGCCGCCATCAACCTTCAACGTGCTTCTTGGCTCCTCCTGGTTCGATAAACCTTGGTTTCTTTCCGAGGGAAAACTTGCTGCTGTGCTCATCATACCTTCCTCTTGGGGTTGCCCAACGAACGTGTGAAATACACGCCATCAAGCATATTTTCTGGCGCCGTTGCCGGGGAACTGAAGAAAAGCTACACCACAAAGGTTTCTAACTCCCACGTCAACTACGCACCACACGCCATTGAGGGTATGAAAAAGAGGTATTGGAGTGGATCATACTTGCTTGGCCTAAGCATGTATTATGACAACATAAGAGGAAAATATACTTTCAGATTTGTGGTGCTATCTAACCCAAATCAATAGATAGGGATGAGAATTGACCAATACCAACACCATTTAGGGAATTAGGCATACTCATCACAATTTGAGAATACACCAAGATCGTGGTATTGATACCTCTACACTAGAAGGTGGTGTAGTATGAATCCTGTCCCGAGGGGGAACATGTTCAAGATAAATATAGAAAACCAGTTGGGTAGCAATGGCCATGATACCATACACCCAACCAATTACCAAGTCTTTGACAAGACAAAACTACAAGAGGTACCATGCTTGCATCCAAGCATAGATGACAACAATATGGAGATTATCACACATAGAACCAAGATGCTATTGATAGCTCAAGATGACATCCAAGGAGACATCATATCAGAGATCAAAAGATGGCTTGCCTTGGTTGGCTTATTTTTGTCCCTGGACTTCTTCAACTCCATCGAATAAGAATTTCAATAATATAAATAAAATCCTTGTCCGAACCACTTCTTCTTCTTCTCCGGAATCGTTCGCATCTAACGCCGGAAAATATAAAAGGAACACAATCAACACATGGTACCAACAAAATAACATTCAACAATCAACAATCAAAAGCTAACCACTCTACAAGGCTAACATATTAAGGACTTATAGATACTACAAAGCAACTAAAAGAAAACCCATTTTATTTACCTAGCAAAGGTATGCGAGTATCACGATTTAGCAAATGCATCTCTCGGTTATCGTCATGGCATAAACTAAGTATCCCCTGGTAGATAACATAATAAAGAGGACAAGTGTATTAGTTTGGCACCACAAACATTAATATTATAATTTGAAATATTTTTGGAAAAGCGGGGAATCATTCTCCCTATTTTAAACAGCTTGCATAACACTTCACAAGATTAGGAAGTAAATGATATGCCACACCATTTGAAAACTTAAGCCAAACAATAGAACTAGGTTAAGTTGCAGAGGTTTTGTTTTGCAAAAACAAAACATAGGTTGGCCATTTTTAATAAAAGAGTTGGTCAAAGATTTTAAATAAACAAAAGTTTTGCTACAACATTTCATGTGATACACCATTCACACAAACAGTAACCAATATGCATGGACAGAGGCTACCAAAAAATTTCCTAGATGGACAGTACTAAAACAAGATTAGCACAATTGGATTCATTCAAAAATATTAATCCTACAATTTTAGGAATTTGAAATACTAATCAGAATATAGTGGTCATGTTTAATTCATTAAAAATCGTTCAAAAATCCTAAAAATATGGGACCAGTGGCATTGGAACGCTAATGAAATTTCTGGTCTAATTCAATTGGTTTCGTTATATTTGGGTTAGTATATCTCGAGTTATTAGCAAATGAAGCTCACTGGTTTTTAGCACAAAATAACAGCAGCTTCCAATTTTTCAAACGGTTTTACGGGCGGGAAAATCCTGGGCCACGCAGTGGTGGTGAGTTGGGCCGGCCCAGGCGGTTATCCAGGTGGAGGGAGGAAAAAAAACAAAATAAAGAAAAAGGAGGGGAGAAGGGGCCCGTGGCGGGGCCCAAGTGCATGGGCCGACGTGGCCGACCATGCACGCACACGCGGGTCGGGGATCATCTCCCTCTCGCGACCACGCACGCGCTCGGGAAGAAACGGAGACGGACGGGGCGATCCAGAGGCTCACCTGCGACGGTCGTGGGCGGGTCTGGGCGACGACGGAGTTGTGGCGGGGCGGCGGCGGAGGCTTGACGCGGACGAGTAGCTCCCCCAGCTCGAGCAGGAGCTTCTCCATGCCGCAGCACGCGCAGCTCCTCCTCGGGCACGTCCTTCGGTGGTCGACACGGCGGCGGCGGCTCCTGACGTTTTGATGACAAAACGGCAGTGGGTTAGGGCCAGAAGAGGGAGGGGATCAAGGCAGTGCTGAGAGGGAGTGACGAGCGCGGCGAGGATGAGCTCGAGCTTGCCCGTCTGCCGCACGGTGACCACGGGCGAGCTTTTCTCCGACGAGCAGCAGCCAAGGGGAGCGCCTCAGTGGCCTTGGCAGGGGACAAGTGAGTGGGTGGGATGGATAGGAGTGCTCAAAGGGAGAGAGGGAGGCTGCGGGTGGCTTTTATAGCCAGGAGGGGGTGCACCGTGGTCATGGTGTAGGGAGAAGGGTGGCGACGAACCATGGATGCGATTGGGTGGAGGGGCGGTGCCATTGAGTAGGGCATCCAGAGCTGGGTCCAATGCCATTGAACTCGAGGAGAAAGGCGTGCGGAGGTGCTTGCAGCGATGCGATGTTCCAGGCAGACTGTAGGTGTTTGATATGTCACGATCGAAGGAAAGAGCACGCGGGGGAGAGCTGATTAGTGCGTTGGGGTCCAAGTACTATGCCTTTGCAGGCTAGGGCTTTTCGTGTCCAAGGGAGCACTGCTGCTCTGGGAACGCGGGAGCACGCCTAGACGGGGTGACCATCGAGGGGGCGAGCTCGTCCGAGCCAGTAGGAGAGGAGGCTTTGCCTCGGGACCATGCCCATTGGGTAGAGGGATGCCAGGGCATTACCATGGCGCAGCCTCGGGGGCTGGGGCGGCTGCTCTCTTCTTGACCAAGAATGGGGTGGCCATCAAGGAAGGCTAGAAGAGAGGGAGAAGCTAGGGCTAGCTAGGTAGGTTTTCATGATGTCCTTGGGTAGTGTGAGGGCTGGCTGCTCGTCCACATTGAGTGGAGGGAGGAGGGGTAGGCTGCAAGAAAGGATCTTCCCAAGATTTTGCCCAAGTGCATGTGCATGTGTCCCTCCTCTCTTTTACCAAGTTGCAAAATAGTCAAGGGGCACACTCTAGCACTTGTGGAGTCGACCAAAGAGAGACGGTGAGGTGCAAGTTTGTGATATTTGGTGGTTTGTCCAAACTAGGGAGTGTAGAGAGGGAGGATTAGGGCACATACACATGCATGCATGCAATACATGGTATGGCCGGTTTACTTTTGGTCAAAGTAGAGCAAGTGATCAAGTAAGTTTAACAAGAGGTGGTGTGGTGCTAGTGATGTAGAGGTTAAGGTGATGATGGTAAATCAAAGATGGGTGCTATGTGGTGGATGGAAGAAGGTTGTTAGTTGATATGGAACTTACCTTTGAAATTTTGGGAGAGGTAGAGATGAACATATGAGTAAAATAGGTCTTAAAGGCATAGATTATTCTAAGTAGAATATTCTAAAAATTATATTTGGCAACACAAAGTGTAAGAATGGCATATGTAACAAAACCATGTTTTTATTTTAAAGCCAAAACAAAATGTGCTATAGCACTAAATTTTTAGGGTGAAAATGGGATGATGTGAAATAACATTCACATCCTCCATTTTAGTTGAGAAAACAATTTTGAATTGATGAAGCTAGAGATTATTTTGTGGCTAAAACTAGAAAAGAATAGTAATAGGGCTTTTGGGAATTTTTCCAAAAGAGAAAAATAAAACACTTGGAGGAGTGATCTCAAGGGTAGAGTGGTGGCTACATAATGTACCCCTCATTCCACTCTTGGTTTTGTGGATATTAAAACTAGAATAAAGATAAACAAAGGATAAGAGATGAGCAAGCAATCTAGTGCTGAAATGGTGGATAGGGGAGAAGATCAAGTGAAAATAAGAATTGTAAGGGTTGCATGGGACATGCAAGACGTGGAAGTTGTAAAGGATGTTGCATAGATGAGATCCATGCATTCAGGTCACCAATAACAGTTGAGGGTGCTTAGAGATCATCTTCCAAAGTTTGGACATTTTAAGCCTGCCAAAACATGTTATTGACTTAGCTTCAAAACCAACAGGGAAAAGTGCGTATAAGAAAGATTTAGTTCAAGGCAAGGACATGGTTGGGAAGTTCTCATGATAAGGTAGATCTAGGACCAAGTGCATTGCCTTAGATGGCAATGGGTAGCTTAATCCAGGGGCTCCAAAATGGAACCAGGAAATAGATTTAGGACTTAGCCAAAATTGTGATGGTTGAGGGTTTTTGACTAGGGTAAAGGAGAAGGATGTAGAAAGGGGTAGATGATCCCAAGTTTTGAATCAAGGATGGGTTGAGGTAGATGGTACCACAAAGATAAATTTTTAGTAAGCACACTCATGTTGCCATAAGTGGAAGGGTTTTGAAGTAGTAAGAAGGAAAACAATTTTTCCTAAACCACACATGTGTTTTGTTAGGTGAGTTGCTCGTTTTACCACTAGAGGTGTTGTTCTTTGGATTATCTAAAGACAAAACTCAATAAGCAAATCAAGACAATTCATCCACCAGCAGATCAAAGCAATTCATATAAACAAACAGATCAAGACAATTCATCTAATTAGTTTATAGAAAAAGTTTTTGTTCCCCCTAATTTTTGCACTAAGGACAATTAAACATGGTTCCAAAAGTTGGGGTGTTACAAATGCAATAAAATAAAGATAAGGAGAGGTTTCTACAGTAGTAAACAACTTCCAAGACTCAAATATAAAATAAAGTGCAGAAGTAAAATAATGGGTTGTCTCCCATAAGCGCTTTTCTTTAACGCCTTTCAGCTAGGCGCAGAAAGTGTGAATCAAGTATTATCGAGAGATGAAGCATCCACATAAGTGTTGGGAGTTTTCTCAACTATGCATTTTATCTTATCTATGTGAGTTTCAGAGGCTCCCTTTTCATTATTCTTAGGTTTGCTATCCTCGTCAAACAAATTTTCAGGTACAAGCCAACCATAGTTGTTTTCTAGAGCGTCATTCATTCCTAGGAGCTTACAAGGTATTGTTGTCTTAATCTCCCCACCATCATTAATATTATTAGTGTACCTTACTCTCTCCATGTCCATCTTTTCAAAGATACTAACAAAATTGGTTTGTTTCGGTACCCCCACATGGCGCTCTGGCGACAACCAAAACCCTAGCCGCCGGTGATCATTTCTCCGGTGATCTGGGGCGTTAAGTCCGGCCATTCAGCTCGGCTGGGCTTCCTCTCGTCGGTAAGCTCCTCCCCTTCTCTTCTTGTTGGTCTCTATGGCGGTTCCGTCATGGAAATGGAGTGTCTCCTATGTCAAAACCCAAGATCTGGATCATGCAACGCAAGATCTAATGATGGGTGGATTGGCCAGTGCAACGCAAGATCCAATAATGGGTGAATTACATCTATGGTCGGACAAGGATTGGTTGGGTCTGATGACAACTAAAGGTACGCCGATCGTGGGCAAGTATTTGAATAAGGGTGATCGGGTTGATGTGGGATCTGTGGTGGTTTTCAAGGGTTTTAAGGTGTCTGTTATTCATTGTGTGCTGTCACCATCTGAGGGTTGTCCTGCATCGGTCCGAGATCTTCTGCGAATGTCTGGATCTGATTCAAACTCTGGGGATAGAGGATGGCATGTAACTTATTCCACTCATCGTGATCTGTGGAGGGGGCGCATGAAATCATATGATGGTTCTTTGCAGTTGCCAGTTAAGGAGAATTGGCTGTTGCTCAGGGATGCTCGAGGAGCGATGGTGGGTAGACGTGGACTTAAAACCACAGATAGTTTCAGTATTGGTGCAAAGCTCTCCTTCCCTAATCATGTGGTGAGGTTGGGGACTCTATGGAAATCTGCTAAGGCATCTGTTTCGTCGTCTAGTCTTCCAAAGAAAGACTTGCTACATAGTCCGGTGATTCCTCCTGAGATAATATTCAAAGAGCAGGATATGAACAACAACTCCACTACAGATTCTGAGTGTGCTTCCTCTTCTGGTGCAAGTTCTTTTGCCAACTCAGTGCATGCATCCTTGTTTATGGGGCTCAATTTCTCTCATGGTATTAATTTTGCAAAGGATGTTAAGCATAAATTTAATGTTGACGTTCATCCTTCTCCTGAGGTAGGACAATTCTCCATGGTGGTCTCCTTTGGTCGAGCAAATTTTCGGATGGAAGAGGATCTGGTTAGTATTGCATTGGAAGCAGTGATTGGGGGTTTCTGTGGTGAATTAAAAGTGACTTTGTTGAGAGATCGAGTTTTCTCCTTCTGTGTATCCACCAAGGAGGTGGGCTTTCACATTTTGAAAATGAGGAGGTTTGCCTGTGCTCAGTTTAAATGTTTCTTCCACCTGTGGGGTCGAGGTGGGCCCAATTGGAGATGGGAATTTAAAAATTGGCAAATGCAATGTGATGCTGATTGGACTTTGGTTAGTCCTCCAAGAGGGGTAGTGAAGAAAGGGTTGGCTGCCTTGCAACAGAAAGCAGGGAGATCCATTATTGCTAAATCTCATAATTCTGCAAAGAAATGTTTGAATTTTGCATCAGAGATTAGTTATGAAGCATGTAAGGGGTATAGTAATCCAACAATTGTGCCAGATGTTCCTGTGGAGTCAGCAATCCAAGAGACTTTGTCTGAGGGACAAAATGTGCAGGACAATGTAATGGTGGGGCCGGATGAACAGTCTAATGGAGATGATGATTTTCAGAGGATGATAGATGATATGGCATATAAGGTTTGCACATGTGGGAGGTGTTTAAATATGGGACATCTTACAGCTGATTGCACTAATGATATAAGATGTCGAGCTTGTTTTAATTATGGTCATGTTCAGAAAAAGTGCTTGACATATAAGCGTAAATCGGCTCAGACATGGATTCCTAAACAGGGTTCAGATTCCATACCCGTTAAGGAAACCGAGGACTCCACCGTTCCCCCTTCTGATTCTTTATTGCTAAATCCCCTGGAAACAAGACAGAGTCGGCAACACATTAACCACAAGCAGCCACCAGACCCTGTTGCTTCGTCTCCTTCCTCGGCGGAGACGATGGCAGTGTTCGAAGTTGATCATGTGCCCTGGTTGCCATGGGGGCATCAGGTCATTGATGGAGGTCCTACGCGTCTGCCGCGCTCATACTATTACGCGGCGCAGGATCCTCCGGCTCGTCATCAGGCCTTCTGCATCGCCACGGTGGACCCGCCGCCGCCGCAAGCGGCTGCTCTTTGGAGAGATCAGGTGCATAATTTCTTGGTCGGGCCGTTGCAGCGTAATGTTGTGTCTTCACAGCCTAGTTTATTCGGAGTGGGATTGTTCGAGATGAGTAGTCCCAACTCGGCCAGCGCTCTTGTGCAGAATGGACAGTTTCAGTTACAAAATCGTATGATTAGGTTCATGCATGTTGGCGAGGCTCCGCAGAATCACAGAGCGGCGTTAGGTTTTCGTCGAGGATGGCTTATGTTCTTGGGGATGCACCCAGATTACCGCAACGATCTGGATATTGCCAATGCAGTGGGCACTTTTGGACAATATCACACCTAGAATAATAATGATCCAGTGCTAGAGAGGGTTTTGGTTTATGCTTCTTTTCCATCTCCTCAACTGGTGCCTAGGGATGTGGTTTTTGGTAAATTTTCTTCAGTTGGAGGTGTCAAGGAGTCATGGACAGCACCTGTCTATATTCTAACAGCAGATTTTGCTGACATCTTGCCTGCTGATGAGGATCAGATTCCCCCAGATGGAAATCCACATCCCCTTCCCGGTCATCTGTTGCACAATAATAATCTATTTTCTAATCCTCAGTTTCCAGAGGTTGGGTGGCATGCAGTGCAGCAAGAGCCTGAGCTTGGAGGTGGCATTATTCCTAATGCAGAGCAGAATGAGCAGGTGGATGTGGGGGAAGTAGAAGTCCAACAGGCACCAGAGTCTATGGTGCTCAATTTGTCTGATAGCTCCAGCTCTTCGGTGAATATGATGGATGGTCATGATGTAAATCAGCATATGCATGTGATGGCCAATAATGTGCTGCAGGTGGGAGTGGTTACTTTGTTTATTGGTCCTCCTCCACCCCCTGATATACAGAGGAACAGATTTCTGAGTTATATGCTGCCATATGTGTTGGTTTAGTTGGTACAGGATAATTTGCCTGATATGTGTTTTGAAAGGTTGATTTATGTGTCTCAAGACATCTGGGGAAAAGCTGATGTAGATGGACTTTATGCAGCCAAGGAGGGAACCAAGGACATCTGTTGTGATTTTATTTCTTTGTCTCAGGGGAATGTGGATGCTATGGTAAGGCCAATCCCTTTGGAGGAAAGTGCCCCTGTTCTCACTCCAATAAGTAAAAGAAAGAAAAGGAATGTGCATGTTGTGCAGTCCTTGGAAAGAAGGTTCACTAGAAGCTGCTTGAATGAAGAGGGATACAGGCCAGCACCAGTCTTGGCTGTGCAGCCAAAAATTAAGAAAATTGCTAGGGCCAAGCTGTTGGTGGGACCTGCTGAAGAGGTACAGATGAGTAAGAAGAAGCAGAAGAAGAAGCTAGCTGATGACCAAGGAGAGCAACAGTCTCAGCAGGATATTCCTGTTACTCCAGTTCATGTGTTGCAGAGAGTGGGCAGGGAGCTGGGCATTGCTTCAGAGAAGCTGACAAAGGATCTACTTGAAGCTGATCCAGGTGTGAAGAAGAATGCAGAAGTTAATGAAGATACAACATAAGATATCTCTGTTCTTTGGCTGGCTTAGTGGTTCCAACTTTGTTAGGATGTGGCAGTTGGTTAGCAGGTGCTTTTGTGGCAGTTCAGTTAGGTTTGCAGTTGTTAGTACTGATGATATATTTTGGGTTGTGTGTGTGGCTCATGTTGCTTTTATGACAGTTAAAGCTTTTGTGGTGGTGGATAGCTTGTCTGATATTACATGTCAGACCAATTTATTTGTGCTTTTGATGTTTCATTAATGAATCGTGTATCAAAAAGAAAATGGCGTGTGTTGTGCTGGAATGTGAGGGGTCTCAATGCTGATACTAGACAAAGGGAAGTGCGATCAAAAATTGAGGAGAGTGAGTGTGACATTATTTGTTTACAAGAAACAAAATGTGAAGTTTGATTGGCGTCTCCTTAGGAAATTCTGCCCTAAAAAATATGATTCTTTCTCTTATGCACCATCTCAAGGAGCCTCTGGGGGTATTTTGGTGGTATGGAATTCATCAGTGTTTAAAGGTTGCCTTATACAGTCACAGAGATTTGGTCTCGTTATAAATTTCACTTCCATGCATAATAATGAGCAGTGGACTTTGGTATGTGTTTATGGTCCATGCAAAGGGGTGGAGCGTGATAATTTTGTTGCTTGGCTTTACAATTTGATAATTCCACCCGGAGAGAATTGGCTAGTCCTTGGGGACTTTAATTTTATCAGATCACATGAAAATAGAAACAAGCCTGGAGGTGATGTGCATGATATGTTTCTGTTTAATGATATTATTGGTCATTTGGGTTTATTAGAATTGCCAATCAAGGGTAGAGCTTTCACATGGTCAAATATGCAGAAAGATCCATTGTTGGAGCAGTTGGACTGGTTTTTTACAAGTTCCCATTGGATCTCTCTGTTTCCCAATACCTTAGTGCTTTCTCTTGCAAAAACTGGGTCAGACCATGTGCCATGTGTAGTTAACATTGATACAGATATTCCCAAAGCTGCCTTGTTTAGGTTTGATAATTACTGGGTTGATCTCCCAGGGTTTAAGGATTGTGTAACAAAGTCATGGAGTACTGGTTCACATAAAAAATATAGTTCTGCCATAGTGGCAGACAAACTTAAGAAATTAAGAGCTGAGCTGAAAAGGTGGCATGTGAGTTTGTCCAAGCTAAAGGACTTAATTCAGAAGTGTAATAGTGTCATTCTTTTTCTGGATACATTGGAGGAGCAGAGGAGTCTGTATAGAGTGGAATTTAATTTCAGAGCCATTGTGAAATTACATCTTGATGAGTTGTTGTTGGCTGAGTGTAATTACTGGAAGAAAAGATGCACCATTAGATGGATGAAGCAGGGTGAGGATAACACCAAGTTCTTTCATGCAATGGCCACTGAGAGATACAGGAGGAATTCCATTGCTATGTTGCAAGATGAGGAAGGAAATGATGTGACTGATCATCAGTTAATGGCAGGAATGTTCTATAAAGAATATAAGGCAAGGATGGGGCATTCTGAGCCCATTTCTATGCAGTTTGACCTTGCCAATATTATGTCACCAGTTCATGGGCTGGAGGATTTGACGAGGCCATTCACTAAGCAGGAGATGGATGATGTGATTAAATTTATGCCAGTAGACAAGGCTCCTGGACCTGATGGATTTAATGGACTATTTCTTAAGCAATGTTGGGATGTGGTTAAAGGTGATTTCTATCAGTTGGCAGCTGATTTCTATAATGAGAATATTCAGTTGAGTAATATTAATGGGTCTTATATAACCCTGGTACCAAAGAAGGCTGCTCCTATTAGAGTGAATGACTTCAGGCCAATATCATTGACCAATGTCTGTGTCAAGTTTCTTACCAAGCTAGCTGCTAATAGATTGCAAGATAAAATTCTTTCATGCATTCATAAGAATCAGTATGGATTTCTTATGGGAAGAACTATACATGATTGCTTGGCATGGGCTTTTGAGTATATTTATCTTTGTCAAGCATCAAAAAAGCCTATCATCATTTTGAAGTTAGATTTTGCTAAGGCTTTTGACACAATAGAGCATGAAGCAATACTGCAAGTCATGGAGCACAAGGGGTTTAATAGTAAATGGTTGAGTTGGGCCAAGATTATTTTAACAACTGGTACCTCTTCCATTCTTCTTAATGGTATTCCTGGGAAGCAGTTTCAGTGTAAACGTGGGGTCAGGCAGGGAGACCCAATATCTCCTTTGTTCTATACTTTTGGTTCTGATTTGCTGCAGTCAGTGGTTAATGCAATGGTGTTAGAGGGTTCTCTATCTTTACCAATTGTTACAAATGATGAAGACTTTCCCATTATACAGTATGCTGATGATACCTTGTTGATTATGCCAGCAGACAAGATGCAAATTCAGGCTCTAAAGGAAACTCTAAGGAAGTTTTCCATGTCTACTGGTCTGAACATTAACTTTGATAAATCACAGATGGTTCCTATAAATGTTCCTGAGGAGTTAATTACTGAATTGGCTATTGATTTTGGTTGTCAAGTGGGTGTGATGCCTTTCACTTATCTTGGCCTTCCATTGGGTTCTACGAGACCAACCATTGCTGAGATGTCGCCTCTAGTATGTAGGCTTGAGAGGAAACTTACTTCCAGTTCTTTTTTTCTGTCCCAAGGTGCACGTTTGCAACTTATCAATTCAGCAGTGGCATCTATGCCTTTGCATTTTCTGTCTACGTTTTAGTTACCTCTTGGGTTGACAGGCCAGCTAGACAGAATTCTTCGACAATGCCTGTGGAGAGACCAAGATGGGGAGCCCAAGCAATCACTAGCAGCATGGGAAATGATTTGCAAGCCTAAGTTCAAGGGTGGTTTGGGTATAGTTAATTTCCAAAAGCAAAATGCAGCCTCGCTGATCAAGTTTTTAGACAAGTTTTATAACAAAAAGGATATCCCTTGGGTGCATTTGGTTTGGTTTGCTCATTATCAAGGGAAGGTACCTCATGAGGAAAATCTATGTGGATCTTTCTGGTGGAGAGATGTGTGTAAACAAGTGGACAATTTCAGAGGGGTTGCTTTTGTCACTCATGGTTCAGGGGAAACTGCATCTTTTTGGCATGATAGTTGGAATATGGCAGGTTCAAAGCAGCCAATGAGCCAACGGTTCCCCAGACTGTTTTCCTATGTGCTGAATGATAAAGCATCTATTGCACATATTTATCAGTTGGAGGATATGATGGAGTTGTTTTATACACCATTATCTACACAAGCTTATCAGGAATTGATTGAGTTGCAGGGTCTGATGCAGGATAATCCTCTGATAGCAGAGAAGGACAGGTGGCAATATTGTTGGGGGGATGCTTACTCATCTAAAGCTTTTTATGATCGGATCCATGCTCATATTAGGGTGCCTCGGGTTTACTCTTGGTTGTGGAAATCTGCATGCATGATGAAATTGAAAGTGTTTGCTTGGTTGCTCTTATCTGATAGATTAAACACTAAAGATTTATTGAAGAGGCGACACTGGAATGTGACAGAGGATTACACTTGTCATTTATGTCATTCACATGTTTATGTGGATAGAGTGCATCTGTTTTTTGAATGCAAGTTTGGTGCAAGAGTTTGGAATTATCTGCAGATTTCTTGGAGTAGTGCTGAGGTGGACATGCAAAGAATTTTGACACTTGCTAAGAAGGACTTTGGTTTGCCATTTTTCATGGAGGTTCTTATTACTGCTTGTTGGAACATTTGGTTAATCCGCAATGCAAAGGTTTTTAGACAAGAGCAGGAGACTTTTGCTAGGTGGAAAAGCCAGTTTGTGCATGATATGACTCTCTTGCAGTACAGAATTAAAGCTAAGCATAAGGACAGGCTGTTATCTTGGATTAGGTCCCTGCCTGAGGTCCCTCTTCCTTTGTGTACATAGGCTTTCTGTTCATTCTTTTTTTGTTTTCTGTTCCCTTGAACCAAGTTCTGTTTTTATTCTTTTATTATAAATGAAAATTTTCTGTGGGGCTTTTTGCCTCACAGTTCCGGGTCGAAAAAATTGGTATAAGAGCCAAGCATCTTATATTTAATAAAGACCTTTCTAGCCTCTCTTGCTACCCCACCAAATTCTTTAAGAAGGGTTTCTAAAACAAAATCTTTCTTTTCCCCTTCTTCCATATCACCGAGTGTGAGAAACATGTGTTGGATTATAGGATTGAGATTAACAAATTTAGTTTCCAACATGCGAACTAAAGAAGCAACGAAGCAATTTCATAAGTAGGAGCAAGTTCTACCAAGTGTCTATCTTCAAAATCTTCAGCGGTACTAACATGGGTGAAAAATTCTTCTATATTATCTCTCCCAATTATAGACCCTCGTCCTACAGGTATGTCTTTCAGAGTGAACTTAGGAGGAAACATGACGAAATAAACTAAAGGTAAATAAATTAAATGCAAGTAACTAATTTTTTGTGTTTTTGATATAGAGAACAAGACAGTAAATAAAGTAAAACTAGCAACTAATTTTTTTGTGTTTTTGATAAAAGAAGCAAACAAAGCAGTAAATAAAATAAAGTAAAGCAAGACAAAAACAAAGTAAAGAGATTGATGTGGAAGACTCCCCTTGCAGCGTGTCTTGATCTCCCCGGCGACGGCGCCAGAAAAAGAGCTGCTGGCGTGCAGTTGACGTGGGAGTTAGAAATCTTTGTGGAGTAACTTTTCCTCAGTTCCCCGGCAACGGTGCCAGAAAAAGAGCTTGATGCGTGCAGTCAACACGTCCGTTGGGAACCCCAAGAGGAAGGTGTGATGCGTCTAGTAGCAAGTTTTCCCTCAGAAAGAAACCAAGGTTTATCGAACCAGGTGGAGCCAAGAAGCACGTTGAAGGTTGATGGCGGAGGAGTGTAGTGCGGCGCAACACCAGGGATTCCGGCGCCAACGTGGAACCTGCACAACACAATCACAGAACTTTGCCCCAACGTAACAGTGAGGTTGTCAATCTCACCGGCTTGCTGTAAACAAAGGATTAGATGTATAGTGTGGATGATGATGGTTGTCTCTCAGATGTAAAGAATAGGACCGGGGTCCACAGTTCACTAGTGGTGTCTCTCCCATAAGATAGCAAATGTTGGGTGAACAAATTACAGTTGGGCAATTGACAAATAAAGAAGGCCTAACAATGCACATACATATATCATGATGAGTACTATGATATTTAATCAGGGCATTACGACAAAGTACATAGACCGCTATCCAGCATGCATCTATGCCTAAAAAGTCCAGTTTCAGGTTATCATCCGAACCCCCTCCAGTATTAAGTTGTAAACAACACACAATTGCATTAAGTATGGTGCATAATGTAATCAACACAAATATCCTTAGACAAAGCATCGATGTTTTATCCCTAGTGGCAACAGCACATCCACAACCTTAGAACTTTCTGTCATCGTCCTGCATTTAATGGAGGCATGAACCCACTATCGAGCATAAATACTCCCTCTTGGAGTCACAAGTATCAACTTGGCCAGAGCCTCTACTAGCAACGGAGAGCATGCAAGAACGTAAATAACATATATGATAGATTGATAATCAACTTGACATAGTATTCAATATTCATCGGATCCCAACAAATACAACATGAAGGATTACAAATAGATGATCTTGATCATGATAGGCAGCTCACAAGATCTAACATGATAGCACAAGGAGGAGAAGACAACCATCTAGCTACTGCTATGGACCCATAGTCCAGGGGTGAACTACTCACACATCGATCCGGATGCGATCATGGCGATGAAGAGACCTCCGGGAGATGATTCCCCTCTCCGGCAGGTGCCGGAGGCGATCTCCTGAATCCCCCGAGATGGGATTGGCGGCGGCGGCGTCTCTGGAAGGTTTTCCGTATTGTGGCTCTCGGTACTGGGGGTTTCGCGACGAAGGCTTTAAGTAGGCGGAAGGGCAGGTCAGGAGGCGCCACGGGGGGCCCACACAACAGGCTGGCGCGGCCAAGGGCCAGGCCGCGCCGCCCTATTTTCTGGCCACCTCGTGGCCCCACTTCGTCTCTCCCTCGGACTTCTGGAAGCTTCGTGTAAAAATAGGACCCTGGGCGTTGATTTCATCCAATTTCGAGAATATTTCCTTACTAGGATTTCTGAAACCAAAAACAGCAGAAAACAACAACTGGCTCTTCGGCATCTCGTCAATAGGTTAGTGCCGGAAAATGCATAATAATGACATATAATGTGTATAAAACATGTGAGTATCATCATAAAAGTAGCATGGAACATAAGAAATTATAGATACGTTTGGGACGTATCAGCCGGTACTACCGGGCTAGGTACCGATCTAGTACCGGCTGGACTCCAGAACTTGCAGAAGCCTTGCCGGTACTGGGCCAGAGGCCCAAGCGGTAGTATCGCCCCCTTTTTCTTTTTTTCTTTTTAATTACAATGAGCAATACTAAAATGTTAACACTGACCCTGAGGACATGGAGCCGCACCAAGTGGCACAACGCGAACGGCGTGCACGCAAGGAGAGCTCCCGATTCCCTGCGAAGGACTGGGCCTGCTGATGACTTGGCGGACAAGGATTGGTCGCCAATATAAGACCCACGTCGACGGACAGATAGGATAGGAAAGTTGTGATTGGCTTCGGCCCAGCCAGTTGGCTTGTATCACTCTCTCTCTCTCCTTCGCTGTTCCTCCAGGAATTCGAATTCAAACCTCTGTGTAAACTCGGCCACACAATCCTGTGAATCTAGTGAGAAATCTGCGTGTGATGTTAACAATTGGTATCTAGAGCCTACCCACCACTCGAATCCGCCGAATTTTTTCTTCCCCTCTCGGAAGCAACGGATCGCGCTGGAGACTCGAGCTCGCCGCGCCGCAGATCTCGCTCGGCAACAGATCATGGAGTCGCTGACCCCGGAAGGCCGCGCGATCTACGACACGCTCACCGCGGCCTCAGCGGTGCAGCAGTAGCAGCGGAAGAAGGACATCGACGACTTTATCACCAAGGCCGTCAACACCGCCGTGGAATCGGCCGTGCGTTCCTCCATCGAGAAGGCAGTGAGCAACATGCAGCTATACGCCGATGGAGTCGAGAACACGCTTCAGCAGCACATCTCTGAGCTGCGGGAGCAAATGGGTCTCGCCGCCAACCAGGACGATCCGGATCAGGCCATCAGGACGCTTGGGGGCGACGCGGAGACCGGCCCGGAGGGGCGCCGTGTGACATCAGCGACACAGAGGTCGGTTGTTGGGGCTGCTGGCCCTTACATACCACCTCCGGAAATAGGTATCCGCCCGCATCGCAATCCCGATCTTCCTCCTCATTCATTCGATCTCAGAGATGAGCGTGCTGATTCACCACCGCGGGGGCGCGTTCCTCGCGTGGATTTTCCTAAATTCGATGGGGAAAATCCACAGCTGTGGCAGATTCGTTGTGAGCATTACTTTGATCTGTTCGACACTTCTTCACACCTCTGGGTCAAGCTTGCTTCCATGCAGTTCACTGGCCCAGCTGCTCGTTGGCTAAACTCCATTAAAACATCCATTAGAAAATTTACTTGGTCAGAATTTTGCCAGGAAGTTCTTCTACGTTTTGGTAGGAATCAACACCAGTCTCTGATTAGACGCTTGTATAAGCTAGTTCGGACAGGAACCGTAGAAGAGTATGTTAACCAATTTGCTGAATTAGTTGATCAACTTGCTGCTTATGAAAATCAACCTGATCCGCTCCACTATGTCACACGCTTCTTATAGGGCCTTAAACCTGCAGTTCGCTTGTTAGTAGCAATTCAGCTTCCTCAAGACTTGGATACTGCGTATACTATTGCTTTGGTGCAGGAGGAAGTTGGTGATGGCATGACCGTGTTGAATTCTTCAGTCATGTCCACAGCTCGAAGAAACCCTGCTACTGCTTCTGTTTATAGCCGTCCTCTGGATGATCGTCCTCAAACTCGATCCACAGAAATGTCCAGGACAACGGACGACAAGATTGCAGCTCTCAGAAATTATCGCCGTGCTAAGAATCTGTGCTTTACATGTGGCAAAAAATACTCACGTGAGCACAAATGTCAGTCTACTGTTCAGTTACATGTGGTGCAGGAAATGGTGGAATGTTTCCAGCAGCCGGATTCTTATCAATGGGAGGGTGTCGATTCAGTAACAAATATGGAATTGATGCAGTTAGCAGATGTGTCCTTTACTGATGAACCTCCTGAGCAGTCTATTGTGCTCCACTGCACTGTTCAAGGATATCCTGCTGTGTTTCTGTTGGATTCTGGTAGCAACAATTCCTTTGTGAATGCATCTCTGGCTGCCAAACTGACTGGACATGTTCCATTACCTACTCCTCATCGAGTTAAGGTTGCTGGTGGTGGTATCCTTACTTGCAATACATATATTCCTCAGTGTGAATGGGCTTGTGACAAGCTATATTTTACTTCTTGTTTCAAAATATTGCCACTCAAGAGTTATGATGGAATTGTGGGCATGGGCTGGCTTTCTTCTCACAGTCCTCAGCTTATTGATTGGCAACAGAAATGGATTGCATTTCAGCACAAGGGGGCTTGGAAATCCAGCTGATACCTTTGCTTGCACTGTGATAGAACTACATATCGTACAAGCTGCTGTCAGTGTCAAGCCTGTTGTGCCTCCTGAAGTTCAGTCTATCCTTGATACATTTTCTTCCATATTTGCTGAACCTGACGGGCTTCCACCACATAGGGCAGTATCTCATTCTATTCCCTTGATAGAAGGAGCTAGGCCTGTCCAAATCAGACCCTACCGCTTGGCCCCTGAACTGAAGAATGAAGTGGAAAAACAGATTGCAGAAATGTTGCAGTCGGGAGTCATTCGTCCTAGTGCCAGCAATTTTGCTTCACCACTAATCATGGTCAAGAAGAAGGATCAGACAGGGCGACCTTGTATTGATTTTCGCCACTTGAATGCTTTAACAGTTAAGAGCAAATATCCTTTACCTGTCATCGATGAGCTCTTGGATGAATTCCATGGAGCTTGTTGGTTCTCCAAGTTGGACATGCGCGCTGGCTATCACCAGATTAGACTGACAGAAGGAGATGAACATAAAACAGCATTTCATACACATCATGGCCATTATGAGTTTACTGTTATGGCCTTCGGGTTAACTGGTGCACCAGCAACTTTTCAAGCAGAAATGAACAGGACGCTAGCTTCAGTACTTCGCAAATATGATGTCGTTTTCTTCGATGATATCCTGGTATACAGTAATAATTATCAGGAGCATCTGCAGCACCTCCAGTCTGTACTTCAGCTACCGCAGGATAACCAATGGAAGGTCAAACTATCAAAGTGCTCATTCGGACAGCCAAGTATACATTATCTGGGACATGTGATCTCGGCTTCTGGTGTGGCCACCGACGAAGCAAAAATTGAAACAGTCAAAGAATGGCCTACACCTTTGGATGTCAAGCAGCTTCGTAGCTTCTTAGGCCTGGCTGGCTATTATCGAAAGTTTGTGCAAGGTTATGGATCTATTAGCCAGCCATTGACAGCTTTACTCGGGAAAAATGTTCCCTTCATATGGACGACCGAAACTGAACTAGCATTTCGGTCCACTGAAGAAAGCTCTCATTGCAGCTCCTGTCTTGGCATTGCCTCATTTCTCTGCTGTGTTTGTTGTGGAGACTGACGCCTGCGATACTGGCATTGGAGCTGTTCTTATGCAGAAGGATCTCAAAAGGATTGTCCACGTACGAAAAAGAATATATGGCCATATTACTAGCAGTTCAACAGTGGAGAGCATACTTGCAGCATAAGGAGTTCATCATTCGAACTTACCATTCTAGCCTTACTCACCTCACTGACCAGCGATTTCATACACCTTGGCAGCATAAGGTTTTGTCGAAGTTAATGGGCATGCAGTACAGAATTGTGTATAAAAAAGGACTGGAAAACAGAGTTGCAGATGCCTTATCACGAAGGCCACACCCTGAACTTGAAGTGCATGCCATTTCTTGCAGTCAACCAGCTTTGATTATGGCAGTTCTCGATGCTTACCAACAGGATGCTCAAGCTAAAGCTCTCCTACAACGATTGTCGATCGCTAAGGAACCAGACGATCAGTTTTCCTTGCATGGAGGTATTATCAGGAAACAAAGGAGAATATGGTTGCCTTCTGATTCAGCAATGCAAGAACAACTAATTCGGGAATTTCATGCGAGCCCTATGGGAGGTCACTCTGGCATTCCAGTTACCCTAAGGCGATTGAAACAGTTATTTGTGTGGAAAGGGATGGCAGCGTCAGTACATCAATTTGTGAAGACCTGTTATGTCTGCCAGCAAGCAAAAGCTGATCGTTCCAAGTACCCAGGCCTCTTACAACCTTTACCAGTGCCTGACTCTGCATTCCAGGTAGTTTCCATGGATTTCATTGAAGGACTGACTCGATCGGGTCGTTTTAACTGCATTATGGTCGTGGTTGATAAGTTTAGTCATTTAGCTCACTTCATCCCTTTAGCACACCCCTTTTCGGCTGCCACTGTTGCCTCTGCGTTCATGGATAATATTTACAAGTTGCATAGTGCTCCAGAGCAAATCATTTCTGACAGAGACAAAATTTTCACCAGTGCTTTTTGGCAACAGCTATTTGCTCTGACTGGAACTACATTAGCAATGAGTTCATCGTATCACCCAGAAACTGATGGCCAAACTGAGAGAGTTAATCAGTGCCTGGAAGCATATCTTCGTTGCTTCACACATGCTTGTCCTACCAAGTGGGTCCAGTGGTTAACCTTAGCGGAATTCTGGTATAACACTAGCCCACACTCTGCTTTGGGGAGATCTCCTTTCGAAGTACTGTATGGTCGCTCTCCTCGCCATTTGGGCATTGTGCCGCAACATTTGTGTGCTGTTCCAGATTTGTAGACATGGCTAGATGAGCGTCAGTTAATGCAAGATCTTCTCAAGCAGCACCTGGAGCGGGCACGCATGCGCATGAAGCATCAGGCAGATAAGAACAGAACTGAAAGAACATTTGCTGTTGGAGATAGTGTTTATCTGAAATTACAACCCTATGTTCAATCGTCTGTCGCGCCGAGAGCACATCATAAGTTGTTGTTTAAGTACTATGGACCATATTCAGTTCTTGAGAGAGTGGGCGAAGTTGCTTAACGATTGGCCTTACCAGCAACCAGTCGCATCCATCCGGTGATTCACGTCTCTCAACTCAAAAAGGCTATTGGACCTCAGGTTCAGGTACAAAAACAACTTCCTTCTCCCCTGGATCAGTTGTTGGTTCCAGCTCGCGTGTTGCAGCGGTGCCTTCGTCAACAAGGACCTGTTGCAGTAGCTCAAGTTTTGGTGCAATGGTCTGGTCAACCGGAGTCGTTGGCTACCTGGGAAGATCATGCTGATCTGAAGCGTCGTTTTCCCAAGGCACCTGCTTCGGGACAAGCCGGCCATCAAGGGAGGGAGAATGTTAACACTGACCCTGAGGACATGGAGCCGCACCAAGTGGCACAACGCGAACGGCGTGCACGCAAGGAGAGCTCCCGATTCCCCGCGAAGGACTGGGACCGCTGATGACTTGGCGGACAAGGATTGGTCGCCAATATAAGACCCACGTCGACGGACGGATAGGATAGGAAAGTTGTGATTGGTTTCGGCCCAGCCAGTTGGCTTGTATCACTCTCTCTCTCCTTCGTTGTTCCTCCAGGAATTCGAATTCAAACCTCTGTGTAAACTCGGCCACACAATCCTGTGAATCTAGTGAGAAATCTGCGTGTGATGTTAACATAAAAAGTGAAGGATAAACTATGAATTTAGAAGTGCAATCTCTCAATACGGTAAACCGAGAAAATCATCCAACTCGAGCATGCACCATGTGATGCATCCGAAATCCGTTTCCGATGATCTAGAACTTGCCATGAGAATGAACACAAGCTCTAAATCATCTCATGGATAAGAACCAACAAAAACCAAGAAACACGATGCAATGCATGCAAGGGTTTGAGTTCTCTCCAAACGATGCGACCAAGTGATTCATCCGAGAGCCCTCTTGATAGAGAGGCCAATTATCCTATCATGAACAAACCTTGACCTTGCGCATTCCACTCGAGCCGGCAAGCTCCGTCTTCATCCCTCTTCACCATTGCACATGTCACCGTCATCATCCAACATACACGCCGCCGCCTTCATCCCTCTTCACCATTGCACATGACACCGTCTTCATCCAATATACACACCACCGTCTTCATCCATCTTCTACATTGCACTTGATCTTATTCATTGCACTTGATCTTCTTCATCTTGCAACCTTGAGACCAACATATGGCTCAATCATTGCCCATGGACACAACCTAAGAGAGAACCTCAATACAACCATTAGTCCATAGGGAATGTCATCAATTACCAAAACAATACATTGGGGCTCCATGTCCTTTCAATCTCCCCCATTTTCGATGACAATCTCTTTGAGAGGGTTCATATAAGGTATTTAGCGAAACCAAGTTGAATATTTAGAACAAACTCCCCATAATATATGCACGTGTGAATGAACTTGAATTTCTTCACATATATTGGCAATTAAAGTCTAGCGGAGTATCCTCTAAATATTCAACCATGCAAAGAAACCAGTTCAAGGAATGAAAGGAAAATGCTTAAGAACCAAACAAAAGCAATTCCCTGAAAACCTCCAAACTTCTCCCCCATTGGCATCGATTGCCAAAATGGGCGAAAAATTAGAAGGCCAATATAGTGAGAGTTCCTCCATAAGGTGTGCATTTCTCATAATGTGAGTGAAATCAAATCCACGTATTCAATGATGAATACTTAGAAGAAATCAAACTATATTGAGGATCAAAGATTGCAAAAGGATAAGAAGGTGAAGAAGCTTCAACAAATGAAGCAAGCAATCAAATGAACCAACAAACCAAATGAAAGATATTATGGTAAGATCAAGAATAATGCTCTAAGTAATATGCGGAAGCTCCCCAAGGTTTGTGCACAAATTAGACAATTTGCATTGAGAATAAGGTGCACAAAAATGGAATCATAACTCCCACAAGATCACTCAAAGCAAAAGACACCAAGTGAAATAAAGATTTATGATAGCCGCAAATGGGTAATTTAAATAAAATGAGGAGGCTCCCCAAGGTACGTGCACAAGTTAGAATATTGCATTCGGATACAACATGCACCACATGGAATCCTCTGTCCCTCATTACTATTTAAAATACAAAAAACTGCAAGAGATATTCGAGGAGTTAAGCATCACTTGGAGCAAACAAATGGTTGAGCATCAAACAAGAGACAACATAACAGAAGGCTCAACCAATAGGATGTGGGGGAGGCATGACAAAGCATATTATAAGACTAATACAAGGATGAGCATTGAGCATCATCATAGTATTTAGTGAATGAGATTGATAAGCATAGCCATACAACACACAAGATTCACTTGGAACAAACAAATGGTTGAGCATCAAACAAGAGACAACATAAGAGAAGGCTCAACCAAAAGGATGAGCATTGAGCATCATCATAGTCTTCAATGAATGATATTTCTAAGCATAGCCATACGACACACAAGATTCAAATAAGATATCAAATGAAAACTAAAAATAAACACAAGCTTAATAAGAAGCTAATAAAATCAAATCTTATGCCAAAACCAAATATGAGTGCGTGAATACGCTAATAGAATAAAACAAGAACTCATAACCAAATTCTTTGTGGAGCCACCAAAGAGACAAACAAGAATAAAAGGATGGACTCCCACAAGAGAGATATCAAAAGGATATGTATCATATCTTATGTATATAATTTTCTCTAAGTGGACAAGATCACAAGGATATTTATCCACAAAGAAACATGTACACATAAAGTAGATACAAAAGAAATAGAGCAAGATATCCAAGATGAAGTTATAAAATATACCAATGAGATATTTGCTTTATAGCACGGCCAAAGGCTCAAATTTATCTTACATTGATGAAATTCAAATACTAACACATCAAAGACATCACAACAAACTACAAGGGAAAGTAGATCATTGGGGTGCTTTGAGAAAACCAATAAGTATCACCAAAAAGAAATACCAAATGGAAGAATCAAATTTTGCAAATTCACCTTTATTGCACATGTGAGTATATTGAGGAAAAGATATGAAATTCAATTGCAAGGTTGACATAGTTGGGATTAGGTGAATCAGAAACATGATTTTTATACTCCCCAAAATATGCTCTCATCTCAACTTCCTCATATTTGCAATAAAGTGGTTTCAACAATAGCTTTTCTAGACCACAACATTTTCAAGCAACAATTCATGCCAAAAATAACCACATGGTTGGATACCAGATAATAATGCACTAAGTGGATAGATACTTGTTACCCGGATGTAATGGTGTGATGTAGTAGATATGAGTTTGCCATAACATCATAGCTCGTCTCCCATCGTCAATTGGCCTTCACTTCTTCCATATGAGTGAGACGAGCATCCAATGCATCTCCAATGTACCTAAGACAAAGCTCAAGCACAAAATGGTCCCCAAACTAATTGGGACCGAGTAGTTAGTGGAACAACAACACATACAACAAACTCCACGTAAATATGTGCATATACATATAAAATTTAATTTCATACACATCTTAGCCGATTTAGAATTATGGTGGAGTTTACCCTATGTATTGGATCAACGAAAGCAAGCATGCCACAAGATAGAAAAAGAGAAAATATGCATGCAAGACTTTCAAGAACCAAATGGAGATATGACTTGACAAAACACAAAATACAACAAGATGGCACACAAAGGTGTGACATGTCAAAAGGCTGTCCAAATCATATCAAAGAATCAAATCAACACAAGATTGACCCCAAAGTTCAACAAATGAACAAAACACAACACAAAGACCAAGATGATATACAAAGAAGACATGCTCAAAGACTTATCTCATTTTAAGAGTCTAAAACCAAATATCAAGTAATGAGATAACCAACTCCCAAAGAAAGCAAGGTTCCCACTAAACCAAACCCTCAACACTTTTCATGATGGCACAAAAATACCAAAAAGAAAAGGATTGTCTTCCAAAGGCAAAAACTTGAAACAAGAGAATGTTCTAACACATATAGGAGAGCCCCCCCCCCCCAAAAAAAATAGTGCACTATTTACAATTTGCATTTGAATACAAAATGCACAAAAGGTGGGATCATCACTCTACCGATATGTATATGAAAACACTAAGAAGGTTCAAGTAAAACAAAAGGGTCCATAAGAAGCAAGGAACACACATGGGAGTCAAACCCACAAAGATAAATTCTTGGCAAGACATAAAGCAATTGAGCACACGAGCCAAATGTAAAGATGATCCAAAAATATACCATATAATATATTACCAATTGTACAAGAACAGGAGATATTTAGGAAATACTTTCCTATGGTAGTTTGAGAATATATCTAAGATCGTATTCACAAGGAAGAAAGCTACCGGAGATTCGTGTCTGCGAAGGAACACAGGTCTCACTGAACCATAAAGGTTCGAACACAAGGGACTCAAGATCACGTCGTCGCCTTACCGACGGTGGGCACTGCAGAGAGAGACACAACAGTTACCAAGGTTCAGGGCCCTCGGAGAGGTAAAACCCATACGTCCTACTTCGGTGTATGTATTGCATGTCACAATGGAGAAAATGACCGTACAGATAGTTAGGGTTTGTGATCACTCTGGATCGTCCACCCCTACGCTAGCTAGGCTAGATTTTTATAGAGGAGCTGGTCCTCTTCCCCTCGAAATATCTTGAGGAGGAAGGGTTCCCACCTCTCCAAAACTGAGGGCGGGAAACTCCCCGCCCTTTACAAGATGGACATAGTCCATGGCTGATTAAAGTGCCAGTCCATGGCGCAGGTGATGGGGTCACCGATGACGCCTCCAGTTTCTGTTTGTGTCATCCACCCAGTCTTGCACCAAAGTAGCACATACAAGGTCTGGTCCTTCAACCCTCATCGAGCCGACTTTAATCACCAAAGAAGCAATGGTACCTCTCCTCCTCGGGAGGGAGCTTTTGAGCTCAGGCATGATGCATGTCACGCCTCTGTGGTTTGTCCGGTGGTCCAGAAAGGTAGCCTTGGATGTCCCTCTAGGATGGGGCCCGTGCGACGAGCATCCGAGGCTTCTTTTACTTGGCGCCTGTCTCAGCTTCTCTTGGAGTGGCGCCTGATATTCCGCAAGAGCTCGACCCTCGTGGAGCCTCACTCCGGAGTTTCCTCACGAAGTGATTGTTAACAACTCTGGGCTCCCATGAACTTAAGGGACGAGGCACCCCGGTTGCCGGTTGTCTCACAGTAGCCCCCGGGCACGTGCCCTGCATGCCCTCCGAGGGAGGTCAGAAGGGACACATGCCCTAATAGTTGCTGGGACTTTGCAGGACACGCATCCAACCTTCATTAGGCAAGGTTGCATCATGGCCGCTCACTCCAACCGGCAGGCCCTGCAGCGCCGTCGGATGAAATAACCGCGGTTTTCGATTGGAGTCCACCTCCTAGTATATGGTAAGGGCGGTTTCACCCGAAGTTATTGCGTCTTCTTACTCCTTTGAATTTCAAGCTTCGCTCCTCAGCCTCCTTCTCCCTACCAGATCTAGCCCCTGCACTGAGCCCTTTTTCCGATGCAATGGGTCCCAAAAAGAGATCCCTGTGCTCGGATGGCGCTGCGTCGATGACAGCGAGCCTGGCGGGTCCTTTGTTTCCCTCGACCATCTCAACACCGACGGTGATACTGAAGTTCAGCCACCTACTAGAAACAGAGTGGAACGAGCATGGGGCCTCGAAGACCTGGCCTGGTTCGGTGTCTTGGGTATCTCCAGCGGCGAAGGCGTTCCCGGTCCTCTACCACAGCACAGTCGCCGGGGTTGTCCCGCCGTTCTCGGCGTTCTTCCTGGGGCTTCTCGCGCACCTAGAAGTCCAGGTTCTTCACATCCACCCTAAGTCTCTCACCGTCCTGGCGATTTTTGCCTTCTGGTGTGAGGCGTTCGTCGGGGTGAGGCCCTCCATATCCCTTTTCCGCCACCTCTACATTGCCAGGCTCAATGACGGCGGCCTTCGGGCCGGGTGTGTGACCTTCCGTGTGGAGAGAATGTGGATTGACATGGGCTGGGAGAAGAAGCTGGATGATTTCCGCCAATGCTAGATCTTCATGGACCTCGGCAACGAGAATCTACGCTTTGCGGCTCCTCAGCACCCCGTGGTCGGGAACGATGACGCGTGGGCGACCCGCGAGCTGAGAAGCGCAAGCTACTCTAAGCTTTGGGACCAAATCAAGGCCCTTGACAGGACCGGTCTCTCCGGCGTGATGGTCGTGACGGAGTTTCTTTGAGCTCGCGTCGCACCCCTTTAGAGGAATCAGCACGGGTTGTGGGATCTCGACCTCTACTCCAACATGTCCCTGGGGCGAGGCCCCTTGGAGGACGACGTGGTCAGCGTAGAGCTCAACCGCCTCGTTCACACATGCATCGTGGTGGATCTTCCGGAAAATGCCCCGTCCTGGAGGGGCTTCCTGAGTTCAACGGTCAAGGGCTGCTTAACTCCGCGCCCATGAGCGAAAGCTCTGGATCCGAGCTCCCAGAGCCTCAGCTCCCTCGGTGGCAACTGCCTCCCATCAGGACGCCAAAGCTGAGGACGACGGCGAGAGCCACTGCACCGCAGAGGAAGTGAAGAACCCGCGAACCCCCTATGCGCAGGCTTTCTCCTCCTCGACCGCCACCGCTAGGGCATGCCCTCAGCCAGGGGTTGGGGGCGCACACCCTTGTCCACGGGGTGGATCTCCGAGGCCTCCGACGAGGATGGGTGAGTTCGCCTGTAATATCCCAGGTTTAGAGACTACAAAAATAGAGAACACAAAAGTGTGCATTGCATTCATGCATAGAAAATCCGGGGAATTTTCGCGCTTTCAAATAAAACTTGTCACAGTAACTGAAGTTTCACTTGACTTGCTGGAATTGAAGTAGATCATCAAGTCAAGCGCTATAAACTTCACTGTGATCTTTGCTAAAACCTTGTTTTGGGTAGACATAATTTGATCCATAGATTGGATCAAAAGGAACTAGAATTATTACACAACACTTTAAGTGAGGATCAAATACCAAATCCTATAAAGGATCATAGCAAGATTCCTTACAACAACACATTCTTTCAGAATCAAACCCTAACTTATTAACACTTAAAAGTTAGCAACTACCTTTGTGTGTAATTTAATTCACTTCTAAACTTATTACCAAATAAGGTAAACCACAGGGTCTAAAGTGCATAAAAGCCACACATTCTTATTTAATACATAACTTGTTAAATATATGGAATATCACAAAACTAAATTCGTTTACATTACGAATTATAGTTCAAACTATTTGAATAGAGTTAACTATGAGTATTTTGAAACTCATATGATCATGCCTTGGTGAATTCAAACACCAACTATCCAAAATTGAGAAATAACCCTCTATCTTGACCTTTTGACCAATATTATAACATAAATCCAATCATACATGATATGGTGCATTATTCACAAGTATAAAAGCATTCGCAAGATTTTAGTAACAAATGCCACTTGGCTATCCAAAAATAAATCATATGAGAGGATAATGATCATGCCACATAGGATGAAAATATATACATGATTTGCATCCCAAGATATGCCACCTCATGCTCAAAGGATTTCTATGGATGAGGGCATGACAACCAAGCACCTTACTCATCAAACCAAAACAAGAGTCACCCACCTATGTGTCATGATACTAGAGCTTGCCCAAGCCTATAAAAGGAGCCACACCCTTCATCCATTTGATCATCTTGTAGCATGATACAAGGAAACAAACACATAGAGCCACTCCATGTGAATTAGCTTGGATACATTTCAATACATGTGTGAATCAAAAATTGCATTCTCTTCAAAAAGGAATATGCCGACTTTGATAATTGCCCCAAGTGCAGCGAGTCAAGATGGAAAAATGTTGAAGCAAAGAAGGCTCTGCAGAAAGTGTTGAGGCATTTTCCATTGATAACTAGGCTGCAGAGGATTTTTTCTACGACAAAATCATCAAATGAAGCACGGTGGCACAAGTTATAAAGAAAGCGTAAGGAAGGAGAAGATTTGGGAAATGAGCCATCCAGCTGACGACGAGGCATGGGAAGACTTTGACAAAAATTGTCCAGACTTTGATGCAGATGCCAGGAACATTAGACTTGGACTTGCTACTGATGGGTTCAATCCCTATAACAACATGAGAAAAAGCTACAGCATGTGGCCTGTCTTTGTTATTCCATACAACTTTGCACCTTGGGGTTGCATGGAGCAGTCAAATTTCATGACGTCCTTGCTGATTCTAGGCCCCTGAATCACCTGGGAAGGACTTTAATGTCTTTCTAGAGGCTCTTATGGAAGAGTTACAGTTACTTTGGAAAGGTGTAGATACAGTTGATGCTCTATCAGAAGTTGAGGATAAAATGTTTTCTCTTAAAGCAGCAGTTCTTTAGTGTATTCACGACTACCCGGTTCTGTGCATTCTTTCAGGACGTACTACAAAAGGCTATGCTGCTTGTATTCACTGTGATAAAGATCCTCTTTCAAGATCACTAAAAGGAAAAATTGGGTATTTTGGGAACTTTCGTTTCCTTCCAAAGAAACATCGTATGCGCATAGGAAATATGTATCTAAAGGCTCATAATAATCATCAGAAGTCAGGTCGTTTCACTGCAGTTGAGCTGAAAGAATTGTTGGAGAAGGTTAGACAGCTTTCGCCCAAGGAATTACAAGTGGCAGCCATGAAAAAGAAGGCACAAGAAGCCATGAAAAGGAAGGAAAGTGCATCCATGAAAAAGAAGCAGAAGTCAGCCAACCAGCAAGATAAAAATAAAGAAGCAGACAACAGTAAAAGGAAGCGATCCTGCCACTCTGAGCCCCAGGGCAGCCCACCAAAAACAAAGAAAACTGATCCCAAACGTGCGCCAATTTGGGGCCAGAGGATGAGTTTGTGGGACTTGGAATACTGTCCCACCCTGAAGCTGAGACATAATCTTGATGTCATGCACATTGAGAAAAATATTTGTGACAATCTTCTTGGAACAATTCTCAAAATGGATTTGAAAAATAAGGACAACCTTAATGCTAGGTTCGACATCACGAAGAATAAGTTGAATCTTCTAAAACATCTACAAATGATGAAGGAGGACTCGCATGGCTACAATGAGTGGCCAAAGGCTCCATATGCCCTTTCTCGAGAACTTGCGCGTGCATTCTACAAATTCCTACAGGAGTTGAGGTTTCCAGATAACTTTGCAAAATGTGTAAGTCATGATGGGACCAAGGTACAAGGCCTAAAAACACATGATTGTCACATTCTTTTGCAAACTATCTTAGCTGCTGGATTGAGAGGACAAGTAAGTAAGGATATATATGAGGCAATTGCTCAGTTAGGCAGGTTTTTCAGGGTACTTTGCAGCAAAACTATAAACAAGACCGTGCTGAAAGATCTAGAGGTACAGATCCCTGAGATCTTGTGCGGGCTAGAGTGCATTCCCCCCCAGCTTTCTTTGATGTGATGGTGCACCTAGCAGTGCATTTACCTGAAGAGGCACGCCTAAGAGGTCATGTGCATTATGGGTGGATGTACCCAGTTAAAAGGTGGCTGTACACTTTGAAACGCTATGTGAGGAATAGGGCACGACCAGAAGGTTCTATTGCTGAGGGATATGTTGCGTATGAATGTCTCACATTTTTCTCGAGATACATGGATGATGTCCACACCATGTATAACAAGGAACCAAGAAATTTAGCTTTTGAAGATCTTGATGCCTATGATGTTGAAGTTTTTGGGCACGGAGTTAACAACAGGCGATTATGATGTTGAAGATCATGCAGAAGTTAAAAAAATGGTGTGGTATGTTTTGCACAACAGTGATGAAACTGACAAATATAGACGGTATGTTTTCACATATTAGCTAGCTTGCCTACTTTTATACATTCATACTTAACTATGTTTGGATAGCTGGCTTAAAAAACCAGTCGATACAGAAATGAATTAACCTAACAAATGGTTCGAGACATCGACAGAGCAATGAGATATGATTTGCGGACTGGTTCAAGAAAGAGGTTAGTTTTCGCTCTTCGTTCACATGTGCTAGATCTATTTTGATATCTATTGTCACTACAGATTTGTCATATATTTCTTTACTTGTGGTGTTGCAGCTTAAGGAGGAATGAAAAGAGGGATTAATGTAGATCCAGATCTCTTCGCGTTGGGTTGTTCTCTGGATTTCAGGGTCAAGAAATACACAGCGTGCATAGTTAATGGGGTTCGCTTTAGCACTACCAGCCATGATGCGAATAAGATGACACAGAATAGTGGAATCATGTTACCCGGTGCCAGAAATCCCACAAACAATGATCACAGTGATTACTTTGGAACCCTTAAGGAGATTATTTGTTTATAGTACCATGATAACAGGTCAGTTGTTATTTTTAAAGGTGATTGGTTTATGCAAGGAAAAGATCGGATCAAAAATGATGGGTACTTCAAGAGCATCAATGTGGGATGATGATTATATTCTGGCTACTCAGGCTAAAAAGGTCTTCTATTTGACTGACAGAGACCCAGCTATTAAGGGTTGGAAAATTGTCCAAACATACGACCATCGCCATCTCTACAATATTAGTGAAAATGAAGGTGTCAGATATGATGCAGATGCCTATCAAGAGCAGGAACAAGTTGGTCGGCAACAAAGATATGACACATACGATGTAGGAACAGCACAAGTCATACCTACTGCAAATTTAAGAACAGAGCCACTCCGCCGGTTATGATTGACCTGATGAACAAAACTGAAATCCCTGTTGATAATGACAATGGAGATGAAGTTCATGACACATGTGACAATTACATAGATGAGCATGACCCTTTTCCAGATATCGACAGTGACGAGGAGTAGCTTTTCCCATTGTATAAGTAATCATCTTGTTGCAATATGGCTAAACTTGCTTACCATGTATGAAACTTATGTAATTTTCCCTTATGATGCCTAAACCATGTGAGACTAGATCATTTCATATGCTTATCACATAGTATGTTGTCATTGCCTGATGCACTGTCGCATTAATTGATAATCAGTGGAGGTTATATGCTTATCACATAGTATGCTGTCATTGCCTGATGCATTGTCGCATTAATTGATCATCAATGGTGATTCTTACTTGACAACCGTGATGAAAAATACTACCTCCGTCCAGTTCATGGGGCTTGCAAGGACAATAGTTGCTTGCCATCATCCAGGAGTATAATGTTGATACCATACAAAAATATATTGCATTATCTATCTAATAATATTGATTTTGTATTTTGCACGTTAATGATTTTTGGTAAGAACATAGTCAAACTTGACATAGTTTGATTTTCTTAAAATAGATCTCCTTTAATTCATATGATAGAAAAATCATTTTGATCATTAGAGCACGTGTCCAAAAGATGATGTATTTATCAAAATCAGTTATATAAATCACATTAGCCCCAAAAAATGAGCAAAAGCAGATGATGTAATGTACAAAACGTCCCCAAAAAATTATATTGCGATGTATAATTTGCACCACGTGATGCAAATATACATAACCTGCAACGCCCAGCCGCCGGGTGATTCCGGCTCGCCTCCGCGCCCTATTGGCAGACAGTCACTGACGCTCAAGGCGAGCCACGGGAGCATAAGTTTCTCCAAACGAGATATAAGCATGATGATTGCTAAAGTTAGCCAATTGCCTTCTTGTTGAAACTCTTCCTCTTACATCACTTAGGACCTTCTCATGAGTGTGTTCAAGAATTTCCAAATTCCTATCTCTTCTGGCAAGACGAGACATCTTCGAACTTAGTTGTTCCTGTGCCCAGCCAGGAGCTTCAGGTTTATAATTGCACAGGTGATGTACATCATCTGGATTCCAAAAACAAAATCAGGCGATGTGAAAGCCCAAAAAAATCCCTAAACAGGTGATGTATAATTGCTTTGGTGCTTCTCTACGCCACCCTCAATGTCTTTTCTGTTAGAGTCTGCCTGGAAGAGACACCATAAGCATTAATTCTGTTACAAATTCAGGAGTTTTGCGTTCGAAACAAACAACATTTCTGGTTTTACAGGTTAAGCAAATATTTACATCTATGCGAAAAACTAATAATGTAGTAGTACAAAAATGGCTGGCTAGATAAAGTTTCCATGAAATATAAACATACCCAGGTGAGAGAATAGGGGATGCAGACGGACAAATCTCTTCCGTGCAGTGTCACCGAAATGGGCGACTCCCGACATGGCTGAGCAAAAACAAAACAAATATTTTATATTTACAATGGCAATGCAGAAAACCCAGTTGATCGGCAGTTTGGCATGACGGTCGGTAATACAATGCTTTATACCTTCAGTCGGCGGGAAGTCGGGATCTGGAACATCCGGTACAGTGCCTCCCGTGGATAGACACGCCGGTGATGAACCGTTGCGCGCACGACTCGCCCTCCTCATCGACTACCTGGCCACCTCCTCCGTGCCACCAGATCTCGCGAAGGGAACACGAGGAAGCGTGCGAGGAAGAGCCGACGTGCCCGCGCACATGCCGAATGAGCCCTGGCGCCGGAACTGGCAACTTAGGCAACAGATCAACGTCTGCGTGAGCAGCGCCGCTGACAAGGTATTAAGGGCCAGTTCTTTTCAGCTTATTAGAGGGCTGAACTACAAAATTAAGCCTAAGCCCAAAAGAACTCAAAAAATGGGTGGGCTTAATTTATCAGCAACCGTTCCTCACTGTGTAGTTGCGAGAAGCGATCGTAGTGTAGCTTCCCGCAGCTTCCCGAGCTTCCTGGTTTATGCAAAATCTAGTTTGCCCAATATACCCCACAGACGAACAGTTATTACAGCCACAATGCCACCACCTATCTCCCTATGCCCTACCCGGAACGAATCGTTATTCTGTCATGTGTATCACACACAAAACGGACGGATCCCAAGTCCCTGCCGCCACCAGCCCACCACTATACGGCGCGCCGCCTCCACTCTCCAGCCCTCCGCCGCCACACTACGCAGATACGCCTCAAATCTACGGCGCTCCGACGCCGCTCTCCATTCCGCAGAACCTCCCGCGACATTCCATCGACGAGCGCAGGCGGCCACTCCCAGCATCGACCAGCAACTCGGCCAGGAGGCTGCTCGCGTCGACCAGCAGTCCAGCCGACAGGAGCTCACCTTTACGGCTCGAGCAGGAGCAAGCTACGAGTCTCGGCATCTCGAAGTGCAGCAGTCTCGCCGCTGTCTGGGCTGTACGACCCATGCAGCTGTGTTGCTAGCTAGGCAGTGGATGTGCAGCGTGTGTTTGCAAGTCGATTGTTAGCGCGTGTGCTGCTAGCTAGTAGATGTGCTAATTGTTTTGCAAAAATAGTAGAGGTCTAATTGATTTGATCTGTACCATTTTAACGAGCAAGTGAATTCTAAAAATGTAGCATTTTTTTGCAGGTCTGAAACAGTATCATATTAATTCATCTGTAGTATGTTCGTTTGTAGCGTGTTTAAAAGCCGTATCATTTTGTATGCTACAAGTTTCGTACCACACTTTCACAATATAGTGTGTCGTAGACATTTCACCAGACAACTCAGAAAATAAGCTCACGCAACAGAAACAGAAAAGAACTGGGCTACAGTTTCTATGAGACTTATTTTTGCCACAGTTTCTCTGAAGAAGTTAAGCTTAAGCCGTTTCTTCACAAGCTTAAGCTGAAAAGAACTGGCCCTAACTTGTCAATGCCTACGAGTTGTAGACTAGGGTTTCGTTGGATGTAGAGGGCAAGTAGATCTCGAAGGTTTCAGCCGAAAATTACTCGACGATATAAAAGCTAGGGTCTGTGAAACAATGATTCGATCCTCTCTTTGTCCCTCGACTCCCCCTTATATAGGAGGTGGAGCCGAGGGATTCGTGACACACAAGTTTACAGAGTTCGGGAGGGTTTCTAACCCATGCCGCAAGATTACAAACAATGTTTTCTATTACAACTCTAGCTTTCCTTAATAGTATCTTGGGCTTCCGAATCTCTTTATCCTTCGGGTCGTGGGCCTTCATTAAACCCCGGGTACCTTCTTCGGCAGGCCCATTGGGGATGCCTATGTCAGTAGCCCCCGAGATTTTGCTTGAATCGCAGAGTCAGAGAAAATCTCCACCTTTATACTTATTCAATAACTCTGAACTTTACCACATATCTTTGCATACGAATTTCTATATTGTACAGGGATAATGGTAGTTGGGGCTAGTTCATCTGACGGATCAGGTACTAGTTAACTGCTCTAGTGGCAATCCGCAAAAACCTACTTCAAGATCACGTCCCTGGACATGATCTCGGGATACTCGGTGTAAACTTCGACAGGTGCCGCTTAAGGTCTTACCATTCTGTCGAGTCCCAGTCATATTTATCGGGTACCTAACGCGTCCGTTAGGATTTTTCTTCGTATCTGTTGATACGGAAAAAAGTAGCAAACCGACGTCAGAGACGATGCCACGCCACACAGAACGGATCTGGGGTCTTACCTTCGCAAAATTTTGCGGCATTCAGAAATTGTTCGCAACTTTGGCGCTCTGAGAATATATTGTCGAGTGCTTTTTCGGCTGCTGGAATAGCACATTTTATTGAGTCAACGGATGACTTATTTTGCCTTCCCGATAGGAGTATATGTAGAGTTATTTGTATAACTCGAAATATACTCACTTCTTCCTTCTGTCTCTCTTCTCTTTTTTTCTTTTCTCTTCTTTTTTTTATAATTTTATCGGGCACGCGAACAGCGTTCCCGATGGGAGTAGCCCCCGAGGCTACAGCCAAGGACTAGTGCTTGGTTGTAGGCTCAACACTTTAATGCCTCATGTCTCTATATTGTCACTCTTTCTTGAATTCTCATATATATCGGGTGCGCGAACAGCGCTCCCGATGGGAGTAGCCCCCGAGGCTATAAACAAAAGCTTGCGTTTGGTCATAGGCTCTCGCCATTTCTATTTTGCCATACTCGAATTTTTCTTTTTTTCCAAAGTAGCCCCCGAGCATTTGGGCAAAAACTTGTATTTGATCAAAGGCTCTCGAAATAATCAACAATCTTCTGTTGTCGCCATTTTTACGAACCTTCGTAGCCAAGATTTTCTCTTGCCAAGGTAACATCATTGCTGACAATAGCCACAATCACTTTATCGGGAAAACACGAGAACTTCTCTCTCACTGTCTTGCGGGCCCAAATTACGCATCGTATTGACACGTCGTGCAAGTGGGGGACACACGTCCTCCGCTTTTCCTGGCGCACGTACTGTAGCTCCTGTGCTTTCTCGTCTATATGAAATTACTTTTTACCCCTTGTCCACGTGTACACCATCTGTCCCACAATCTCTCAATCCAATGGCGCGTCGATACACCGCACCTCTATATAAAGGCATCGTCTTCCTCCTCTAGTACTTTCGCTTGCGCCGCACCTCTGCTTCTCTGCAAAATCCTTCATTGCTCCTATTGCCTCAAACGCTGAACTACACTTCGCACTTTGCTCCGGCGCCATTGTTGATGCCTCCGCGCAGACTCACCAGGCACAACACACCCGAGTCTAAGATGGCGACCGAATATCTGGGGAATATGGAGTGGGAGAGATCCAAAATCTCCCCTCAGGACATCAACCTACTGAAGAAACTGGGGATCAGCAAGAAGGAAGGCGCGCTTCGCTTCCCCAGCGAAGAAAGCTACCCAATCCCTCCAATGGAGTATCGGGTCAGTTTTGTCGATCACCTCATCGGTGGTCTTTCCGCCCCCATTCACAATTTCTTACGGGGGTTGCTTTTTTATGTACGGACTACAACTGCATCATCTTACTCCCAACTCCATCCTCCATATCTCAATCTTCATCACGCTTTGCGAAGCTTTCCTTGGAGTCCAGCCTAACTGGGCTCTATGGAAACGCATTTTCCTCTGTCGCCGTAATGGCTCTCCCAATGTTTCCTACAACATTGGCGGCGGCGTCATCTGCGTCCGCCCTGACGTTGAGTACTTTGACGTCAAATTCCATGACTCAGTACAAGGGTGGCGCAAAAAGTGGTTGTACATTCATGAGGAGAATCATGGCTCTGTTGAAGACAACATCCCTCCTTTTGATGGTACCGAGAAAATCTGTCGCCGTCGTTCTTGGGATGCAGATGCTACCGACGAAGAAAAAGCGGCGACAGAAGCCTTGATGACACGCATCCACCAACTCCAAAATACCCGAGGACAAGAACTGTCGGGTATCCAAATCACGGCGTACTTCCTTAGGATTAGAGTGCAGCCTCTGTAAGCTCGCAAAAATCCCCTCTGGAAGTATGCTGGCGACAAAGATGTGGATCGCTTGTCAGTGGATTTGTCGGTCAAGGATTTAGAAAAACTTGTCCGAAAAATCTCCTCCCTCAACAAAAAAGATCCTGTCCCCTCGTCTTGTCGCGTAAAGCCATATAGCGTCACCAACGCACTCCCTGAGGTAATTTTTGTATGAACTATTTTTCTCGAGTACGTATTTTTGTTGACATCCTTTGCCTAACTTGTTTTTTGTCGACATTCTTCTTTTTGTAGAACCATCCAGATCTTGTTTCTTTTCCTCCCCTTCCTGAAGGTGGAGAGGTTGAAGAACGGGCCGTTGTCACCGACGACAAGCAGGGTACTTCTCGCCCTGAGAGTGAAGCCGCGGGTTCTCAAAAATCTGCGGTATCCTCCGAAAAGGAAGTTGACTCCGAGGCTACCGGATCAGCACAGTCTCCTCCCCGAGCTGTTTCTCCCAAGAACAAGAGAAAAAGGGAGGAAATTGTCGACTCCGGCCCTTCCAAGACCGGCACACCTCCTGCCGAAGAGGTTGCTCCTACTGAAAAAAGGACAACTTTTGACCCTTACACCGATGCTCTTATCAGCTCGTAAGTTCTTGTCGCTGTTTATTGTTTGCCATTGATTGTTTCAACTATATTTTCTTACTGTCTTGTCGCCTTTTTGTAGTGATGACGACGATGAAATTCAATCTATTGACACGACTGCTCGAACGAGTACGTCTCGTACTTTAGTTGTTTCTGAAGCTCATGGGGATGAAACTTCGCCTCCTCAACGAGATGAAGAGCATCCCACTCCGATTGCCAGCCCCCGAGCCTCTTCGCCAAAGAGAGCTAGGGTAGAAGCATCCAAGGAACCTCTCCTGCTGGCTAGTAGTTCCACGACTTCGCCATTGGATGATGTAAGTTTTCTCTATTCTTTTTCCAAAGATTTCAACATTTGTCGACTCTCCGTTGTTTCTTGCATAAGTTCTGTCGAACTTTTCCTTCCTACATTGACTTTTCTTTTTTCTTTTGTTTTCTCTTCAGCCTGTGATGAAGGAATTTATTCGCCGCGGTACCCAATTCGTGGGGTACCGTGATCATGCGAATAAACTTGAAGGTACTATTTTTCCTTGCCCTCTCTGCTGTTTTTACTCATTTATTGTTTTGTCGTGACATTTACCATTGTTTATTTTTTCCAGAAACTCTTGCCGAAGCTCTCAAACGCGCTGACGCTCTCGCTGTTAAGTTAGAGCAAAGCGAGGCAGCTCGAAAGAAAGCTGAAGCTGATACCGCCGCCGTCGAAGACCTTCGAAAAAGGCTTCATGAGGCGGAAACTACCTTAAGCGACAACATATCCGAGCAAACTGTTCGTGAAGCTGAAATCCTCAGTCGCTTGCAATCGCAAAGTCGATGTTTTGTCAGTAAGTCCTTAATCCTTTGCTACTTCTTCGGGTTGTCTAATTTATCCTTGCGCAATTTTTGACGATCTTCCTTTTGCTTCTTTGTAGGGAAAACACATCAGGATTTTGACTTGGAGTGTCCTGAAGGCGATCAGCTGCTTGACGAGCTTTCCCTTCTTGAATTTCATGCGAGAGGAAGCACGCGAAGGCCTCTGCCGACGCGAGCAGGTCTGTCGCGTATTTTCCCTTATTTCTTCCCGAAGACACAGGAGCCCAAGATTTTCACAAAACTTGCCAAGCACTTCAACTCCCAAGAAGATCTTGGGCTCAAACTTCGCCAAGAAGGTTTGAAAGTTGGCGTCGAGGGCACTATCGCCTTGGTCGCTGACAGCCAACAAGATGTCGACTGGACGAAAGTTGGCGACACAATGACAATGGAAACGAAGAGGTGGCAATCCTTGATCAAAGATGCCAGGCCTAATGCGAAGAAAATCCTTGCCTACCTCGGATGCAAGCCAACTCCTGCTCCCAGCTCATCCAAGCCGGAGGTCAAGTAGACCACCCTTTCTTTCCTTCTTTTTTCTTTTTCTTTCTTCCTTTTGATGCTTTCGCCAAAGTAGCTTTTGGCGACACTTATCCCACTAGCTCGTTAGGGTGTCCTCCATTGTAATGCCTTGTAAATATTCTGAAAATCAATGGAATTCTATTTTGCTTGATGATTGATGTCGAACCTTTTGTTTTCAGTTGATATTTGATAACTATACTCCAACTCCTGCTCCTTCCGATATTTTGCCTACTTCTTCTCGCTCGAAGAAAGCGCTTGTTAATACTGAACTTGGTGAAGATTCCTCGAGTAAGAATTTATCGCAAGACTTGGAAGAACTTCGTCAACAGCTTCAGTATGCGAAGAAGCAAACACTTGTGATGATGGAGAAATCCCGCAAGGCATCCGAAAAAGAGAAAGTTGCACTTCAACAAGCTCAAGAAGCCATAGCTGCCAAGGAAGCCGCCATTTCTGAAGCTGAAAAGGCAACCACTCGAGAGAATTTTATGCTCGAATTGATGAATGAAGCCAGTGTGGATATGTCAGGTATGCTTTTACAAATCAAAACTTCTTCTATCTTCCTGCTGTATCCTTTTTTAAGATTCTTGTGCCGTCGTAAAATAGGTTCCTTTCTCGATGCTGCTGCTGAAGACGAAAGGGTAAATGCAAGGACAAATATTCTCGTTAACCTTTCTCTTGACCATGGTTCTCTGTTCTGGGCCACCCCGGAGTGGACCCGACAAATTGTCAGGTTTCAAGACCGCGCCTGTCAGGTTCGCGAGTTCCTTGATTTCTGCACGAGAACATTGTCCCTGGTTTACATGACGATGTTTCCTCGGAACGAGGCGCCCGACACTCTTCTTGGTTTAATGGAAAAAATTTGGGATGCTCCTCAAATCCATGGGTTTGTTCGGGCCCAACTATCTGCCGGCGCCAGGTTTGCTATGATGATGATCAAAATCTGCTATCCCAAGTTTGACATGAGTAAAATTGTGACTAAGTGCTTGGCCAAGATGGCGAAAACGAAAAGGGATGTTGGCAAAATTGATGATCATGTGACCCCTGTAGCAGAAGATATGATGGATGAACTTCTTCGGATGGACGCTGAGTTCTTCGTGAAGGGCAGCTATGCGGAACACAGTACTCGTACTGTAAATCGGATGACCACAGATAATATACTAGGCCACAATTGACTTTCTTTTTCTTTGAACTCGTTGAGTTTTCTCAGGAATTGCCTCTTGTATGTTGCAAACATATTCTATATTGTAAAGTCAATAAATGCTTCTATTTTTCCTCATCAAGCCCCCGAGTGTCTCGGTGGTGAATTTCTTTATTGTATGTGCGAGGTTTTAAACCAAGGCAACTAAATTATATCGAATATGCTATATTTGCGGGTACGAGCCCCCGGGCCTTGTTGTTGATCGCTATTTTGTATCTTCGTTTATTTTGCGTGGTGTTTTTTGCACCTAGGCGAAATATTTTCGGCAATATATATTGTAAATCTTGAGCACAAGCCCCCGAGCCTGTTGAAGAAAAAGATATATATCTCGACTATCTTTATTATATTGCAGCACCGCGAGCCCGCCTCATCAAAAACCTTTTCCGGCCCCACTCGGTGTCCTGAAGGCGATCAGCTGCTTGACGAGCTTTCCCTTCTTGAATTTCATGCAGAGGAAGCACGCGAAGGCCTTGCTGACGCCAAAGCAGGTCTGTCGCGTCTTTTCCCTTATTTCTTCCCGAAGACACAGGAGCCCAAGATTTTCACAAAACTTGCCAAGAACTTCAACTCCCAAGAAGATCTTGGGCTCAAACTTCACCAAGAAGGTTTGAAAGTTGGCGTCGAGGGCACTATCGCCTTGGTCGCTGACAGCCAACAAGATGTCGACTGGACGAAAGTTGGCGACACAATGACAATGGAAACGAAGAGGTGGCAATCCTTGATCAAAGATGCCAGGCCTAATGCGAAGAAAATCCTTGCCTACCTCGGATGCAAGCCAACTCCTGCTCCCAGCTCATCCAAGCCGGAGGTCAAGTAGACCACCCTGTCTTTCCTTCTTTTTTCTTTTTCTTTCTTCCTTTTGATGCTTGTCGCCAAAGTAGCTTTTGGCGACACTTATCCCACTAGCTCGTTAGGGTGTCCTCCATTGTAATGCCTTGTAAATATTCTGAAAATCAATGGAATTCTATTTTGCTTGATGATTGATGTCGAACCTTTTGTTTTCAGTTGATATTTGATAACTATACTCCAACTCCTGCTCCTTCCGATATTTTGCCTACTTCTTCTCGCTCGAAGAAAGCGCTTGTTAATACTGAACTTGGTGAAGATTCCTCGAGTAAGAATTTATCGCAAGACTTGGAAGAACTTCGTCAACAGCTTCAGTATGCGAAGAAGCAAACACTTGTGATGATGGAGCAATCCCGCAAGGCATCCGAAAAAGAGAAAGTTGCACTTCAACAAGCTCAAGAAGCCATAGCTGCCAAGGAAGCCGCCATTTCTGAAGCTGAAAAGGAAACCACTCGAGAGAATTTTATGCTCGAATTGATGAATGAAGCCAGTGTGGATATGTCAGGTATGCTTTTACAAATCAAAACTTCTTCTATCTTCCTGCTGTATCCTTTTTTAAGATTCTTGTGCCGTCGCAAAATAGGTTCCTTTCTCGATGCTGCTGCTGAAGACGAAAGGGTAAATGCAAGGACAAATATTGTCGTTAACCTTTCTCTTGACCATGGTTCTCTGTTCTGGGCCACCCCAGAGCGGACCCGACAAATTGTCAGGTTTCAAGACCACGCCTGTCAGGTTCGCGAGTTCCTTGATTTCTGCACGAGAACATTGTCCCTGGTTTACATGACGATGTTTCCTCGGAACGAGGCGCCCGACACTCTTCTTGGTTTAATGGAAAAATTTCGGGATGCTCCTCAAATCCATGGGTTTGTTCGGGCCCAACTATCTGCCGGCGCCAGGTTTGCTATGATGATGATCAAAATCTGCTATCCCAAGTTTGACATGAGTCAAAATGTGACTAAGTGCTTGGCCAAGATGGCGAAAAGGAAAAGGGATGTTGGCAAAATTGATGATCATGTGACCCCTGTAGCAGAAGATATGATGGATGAACTTCTTCGGATGGACGCTGAGTTCTTCGTGAAGGGCAGCTATGCGGAACACAGTACTCGTACTGTAAATCGGATGACCATAGATAATATACTAGGCCGCAATTGACTTTCTTTTTCTTTGAACTCGTTGAGTTTTCTCAGGAATTGCCTCTTGTATGTTGTAAACATATTCTATATTGTAAAGTTAATAAATGCTTCTATTTTTCCTCATCAAGCCCCCGAGTGTCTCGGTGGTGAATTTCTTTATTGTATGTGCGAGGTTTTAAACCAAGGAAACTAAATTATATTGAATATGCTATATTTGCGGGTACGAGCCCCCGGGCCTTGTTGTTGATCGCTATTTTGTATCTTCGTTTATTTTGCGTGGTGTTTTTTGCACCTAGGTGAAATATTTTCGGCATTATATATTGTAAATCTTGAGCACAAGCCCCCGAGCCTGTTGAAGAAAAAGATATATATCTCGACTATCTTTATTATATTGCAGCACCGCGAGCCCGCCTCATCAAAAACCTTTTCCGTCCCCACTAGGTGCCCCGAAAAAGGAAAAGAGTGCGTCTGAAAACTCGCGGGCATTTCAGTACATTGTATTTTTACAAGGAGGACTATATTTCGACACTAAGCGTAAAAACGCCTTAGCTGTGCCAGGTTCCAGGGGTTTTTCTCGGGAACCCCTGACTTCTTATCCTTGATCCTGTATGCTCCTCCTTCGATGACTTCCGTGACGATGTAAGGGCCAAGCCATGGTGACTCGAGTTTTTCAGTACTCTGTTGATTGAGTCGTAGAACTAGATCTCCCACCTGAAAGGACCTTGGTCTCAAACGTCGACTATGATAGTTTTTCAAGTCTTGCTGATACTTGGTGACCCGTGATAGTACTTCGTCTCTGGCCTCATCCAATGCATCGACATCGTCTTCCAATGCCTTTCTAGAAACTTCTTCATCATACTCCGTAACTATTGGGGAATCATGCTCTATCTCTATTGGCAATACTGCCTCGGCTCCATGGACTAGAAAAAACGGAGTTTCCTGTGTCGCCGTATTTGGTGTTGTTCGAATACTCCACAACACACTCGGCAGCTCCTCTGGCCAGGTGTGTCGAGCTTTTTCCAATGGTCCTAACAAGCGCTTCTCGATACCGTTGCAGATGATACCATTGGATTTCTTGACTTGGCCGTTGGTTTGTGGATGTGCGACTGACGCGAAGTGCAATTTGATGCCTACCTCTGCACAGTATGCCTTGAATTCCTTGGATGTAAAGTTACTGCCGTTGTCCGTGACAATGCTGTGAGGTACTCCAAACCGAAAAACAATGCTCTTCACGAACTTTATTGCAAATGCTGCGCCTGGTGAATTTATCAGCTTGGCTTCTATCCACATGGTAAATTTGTTGACACCGACGAGCATATACTCGAATCCTCCTGGCGAAGCTTTATGTAACTTCCCCACCATATCGAGGCCCCATTGAGCAAAGGGCCAGGACAATGGTATTGGCATCAGCTCTGCTGCCGGAGAATCAGGTTTCGCGGCAAATCTCTGGCACGCGTCACAAGTTCGTACTATCTCCTTTGCATCCTCGAATGCTGTCAACCAGTAAAATCCAGCTCGAAAAACCTTGGCGGCAATAGCTCGACTGCTCGTGTGATGACCACATATTCCCTCATGTACGTCCTTCAAGATTATCCTTCCTTCTTCAGGTGTTACGCATCGCTGTAACACACCCGAAATACTGCGTTTGTACAACTCCCCTTTGACCACTGTGAAGGCTTTGGACCGTCTCATAACTCGCCTTGCTTCAACTGGATCGTCGGGTATTGTTTTCCTTAAGATGTATGATATGTACGCTTGCATCCATGGTATTTGCACCATCAATACTAGATCCTATTCCTCTTCTTCTTCTAGTGTTTCTTTTGCAGACCCCGCGGATTTTTCCTCCTTCTCCTTCTTCTTCAATTTCTTCGGCTTTGTTGATCTCTCTGTTATTTCCTCCCAGAACACTCCTGGTGGAATTGTGAGGCACTGCAACCCGATATTTGCAAGAACATCGGCTTCATCGTTGCTCAGTCTGCTTATATGATTTACCTCGCATCCATCAAATAATTTCTCGAACTCGTTGTACACTTCTTTGTATGCCACCATGCTATCATTGACTGCATCACATTGGTTCATGACTTGCTGGGCCACCAATTGTGAGTCACCAAAATTTTTCAGTCGGGTTGCGCCACAAGCTTTCGCCATCTTCATCCCACGTATAAGAGCTTCGTATTCTGCCTCATTGTTAGACGCGTTTGGGAATGTCATCTGTAAGACATATTTTAATTTGTCGCCTTCAGGTGATATGGGTATCACGCCTGCTCCAGCTCCCTCTAACCTCTTGGACCCATCAAAGTTCATAGTCCAGGTTCTCGATAGATCCGGGGGTCCTGTATTTTGCAGCTCCATCCACTCTGCGATGAAATCTGGCAGAATTTGCGACTTTATTGCTTTTCTTTTTTCATACGTGATGTCCCGAGGAGAAAGTTCTATTCCCCAAAGGGAGACACGACCTGTAGCTTCTGGATTGTTTAGTATATTGGATAAAGGCGCCTCGTTGACCACTATTATCGGATGCGCCGAAAAATAGTGTCACAGTTTTCTTGCGGTTGTAAACACTCCATATGCTAATTTCTGGTACTGCGGGTACCGCTGTTTGAAGGTGATAAAACTTCACTGACGAAATATACCGGCCTCTGCACTCCATGAAGTTTTCCTTCTTCTTCTCTTTCGACAACGAGTGCCGTGCTGACCACTTGGGGTGTAGCCGCAATATATAACAGGAGGGGTTCCTTCTCTTTAGGCGCCACCAAGATTGGTGGTGTCGAGATTGTTCGTTTAAGATCCTCGAAGGCTCTATCTGCCTCTTCATTCCACTGGAACTTCTCTCCTTGTCTGATTAAGGCGTAAAACGGTAACGCCTTTTCTCCCAACCTGGCGACGAATCTGCTTAAAGCTGCGACTCGCCCAGTTAGCTGCTGTATTTCTTTCAACATTGTTGGCTTCCTCATCGTTACGATAGCTTGGATTTTTTCAGGATTTGCTTCAATCCCTCTTGCTGAAACTAAGAACCCGAGAAGTTCTCCTGCAGGGGCGCGGAAAGAACACTTCGTCGGGTTCAGCTTGAGACAGAACTTACCGAGATTGTCGAAAGTTTCCTTCAAGTCCTCGATTAGCGTGTCCCCCTTTTTTGATGTTATGATGACGTCGTCGATGTACACTTGTACATTTTTCCCGATCTGTGTTGCTAAGCACTGCTGCATCATCCGCTGATATGTTGCTCCCGCGTTTTTCAAACCAAAGGGCATTGTTCGATAACAAAACACGCCGTAAGGTGTGATGAACGCAGTTTTGACCTCGTCCTCTTCTTTCAGTCTGATCTGGTTATAACCAGAGTAAGCATCCAGGAAGGAAAGACGTTCACATCCTGCCGTGGAGTCGATAATTTGATCAATCCTCGGGAGGGGAAAGTGATCCTTTGGACAGTGTTTGTTGAGACACGTAAAGTCGACACACATGCGAAGGACTTTAGTGTTTTTCTTCGGGACCAGCACTAGGTTTGCTACCCATGTGGCCTATGTATGCAGCTCCTTAATGAAACCAGCTTCTCTTAATCGATCAATTTCTGACAGCATAGCTTTGCGGTTTGGCTCCGAAAAACGCCTCAGAGGTTGTTTTATTGGTCTTGCTAGTGGATCCAAGTTTAGATGGTGCTCGGCAAGTTCCCTGGGTACTCTTGGCATGTCAGCTGGACACCATGCGAAGATTTTACAGTGCTCACGGAGGAACTCGACGAGCGCGCTTTCCTATGCGAGGTCCATATTTGTCGCGATAGACGTCGTCTTCTTTGGATCTGTCGGGTGAATCTGCACCTCCTTGGAATCCTTTGCAGTGTTAAAAGTTGGTTCCTTATTAGGCCTCCCTACATCTGGCAGTACATCATAATCAGTTGTAAGCCTTGACTCCATGTATTTTGCTTGCATCCCGAAAGTTTCTGACAGTCGATGAAAATATTTGTCACATTTATCGGCTAGCGCAAAGCTTCCTTTGACTGTGATTGGTCCCTTAGGTCCAGGTAATCTCCACAATAAGTATGTATAATGTGGTACCGCCATAAACCTGGCATATGCTGGCCGTCCCAACAAGGCGTGGTACTGTGATGGGAAATCCACGACTTCAAACTCCAGCCTCTCTATCCTGTAGTTTTCTCGGGTCGCAAACTGAACATCGAGATTGATCTCCCCAATGGATAACTTGGCTTCTTCGGCGTAATTCCATGGAAACGCGTATCGGTTGGCTTCAGATTTGCTAGAGATATGTTCATCTTCCTTAGTGTATCTGCATACATAAGGTTTAGGCTGCTTCCTCCATCTATGAATACTCGCGATACGTCGAATCCCGCGATTACTGCTGGTAAGATAAGTGTTGACTGCCCTGGTTGAGGAACTTGCTGCGGATGATCCGCTATTGTGAAGCCAATATCTTGCCCTGACCAATTGAGGTACTCAATTGTTGGTGGAGGCATCTTCTCTGCCATGAACACCTGTCGCGAGATTACTTTCTGAGCTCTATTGGATGGTCTACCTTTCTGAATCATCGAGACCGCTCCATTGGAGTTGGGATCAACGTAAGGTGGTGGCGCTGGTGCTACCGCTATTCTGAGCTGAGGTCGATTTTCGTCCGTAATTGCGGGAGGAGGTGGCAAGTGAATCTCACTCCTGGGCCCTTGCGGGTTTCTATTTGTCGCCTGGGTATTGGCGTGCCCTGTCCACCTTAGCATTACCTGAAAATTTCGGCAATCCTTTTGCAGGTGTCCTGGCTGTCTCTTTCCATTGTTGTCGAGATAAAAGTGCATCTGGCATGGCCCGTTCATCATCTCCTCAGGGGACACGAAAGGTCTCTGGAACCTAGGCCCATTATTTGGCCTATTATTTCAGGAGTCGTCTCTATTGTCGCATCGCTGCTCGTTGCTCCTTTGATAATCATCTCTATTGTTTCCTCCAGCGCTTGCTCGAAATCCAGCCGAGATTTGGCCAGGTGCATCGTAGTTTGAATATTTCCGAGAAAACCGGCGTTTATTTTGAAAATTTCGACTGCGGTCCTCCTCTGGTGACCTGTGTCATTTATTATGTACAGCATCCTCGCCATCTGCCCATCTGTTTGCTATTTCCATTAATGCTGATATTGTCCTTGGGTTAGTTCTTCCCAAGTCGTCCACAAAATCTCCTCGTCGAACTCCTGCTACAAACGCATCTATCGCTCTCTCGTCAGATATATTTTCTGCCGAGTTTTTGATGATGTTCCACCTTTGAATGTACTTCATCATTGATTCATCATGCTTTTGTCGACATGATCTCAACTCCTCTAGTGTCGCAGGCTTTTTGCAGGTTGATCGAAAGTTCTTGACAAACACATCCTCAAAACTGTCCCAGCTGTCGATGGAGCCTGGGGGAAGCTTCTTTATCCACGATCTTGCGGCTCCGCTCAGGTGTATTTGAATGCTCTGCATGGCTGTTGCTCTGGTTCCACCTATCAACTTTACCGTCTCGAGGTAATCGACTAGCCAATCCTCGGGATCTTGCAGGCCATCAAATTTCTTGAAACTATCGGGAAACTTGAATCCTGATGGGACTCGAGTTTTTCGGACCCGTCGCGTAAAACACGGGAGTCCACACATATCTTCTTCAGCAAGTTCTGGTGAATGTCGATGTTCTCTTCTATCTTGTCGCGCTCTATCTACCCTAGCCTGAGTCACCGTATCTCTGACTCCACTTGCTCTTGGTGGATCTTGCACTGCTGCAGTAGATCTCGGGCTATTTTGTCTTGCAGTTCCTTCGGGAGGTGTGGTTGCGAACGCTGCTCCCATGGCTCCACATCCTGCCATGGCCATGTTGTACAACGCCTCTCTTGGATCCCCGGGAGGTGGCCTGGACGCTAGGATGAAAGCTTGCGGTGCCATGTATCCTGCTTCCGGTGTTTTTGGAATAATATTCCCCCTCGTGTCGATTGACATAAAAGACATATCGAGGTTTTGAATTAAAGTCTCTCCTTCAGCTTCAGGTATATTTTGCAGCCGAGATCTTGCTCTCCTTCGAGCTTCTCTGTGGCTATCTCCCGAAGTTCCTGATTGTCGACTTAACTCCGCTCTTCGCCTGCTTGATGCTGAAGCTGCCTCCTTTCTTCTGTTCAAAGCAGCTGTCTGTTTTTCCAATTCTCTTCCAGCTCGAGCGAGCCTATATTGGTAGGCCTGCAATTCTTCAGTCGTAGCAGTTGTCGCCATTGGTTCTGAACCATCCATAGCTCTTGCGGCTCTATCCCATGCTGATTGTGGGAGTTGGACCCTGACACGTGGTGTAGGCCCGACATATTTATTGCCCAAACATCGCCTTAAGTCAGAGGGATCGACATATGGATTTCCCAATTCATCGAAAACCTCTGATGTCTCCTCCTGATCGCGACTTGCTTCTCCAATGGCGTAAATCTGATGATATTTTGGATTCTGAACCTTGCTGGGTTTGGTGACACCATCATAGAGATTGGTGAAGACCTTTCCAACAGTGATGGATTTGTCGATGAAGTTGAAGCTGTCGGTGTCACTCGAATCATCGCTTATATAGGAGTCCGCGGATGACTCAAAGGACATGTCGCTGAAGATCTTGGCGAGTTTTTCGCTTGCCTTGGTGCTGATGAAGCGTGGCGATGAAATCTCCTCGTCGCCTGACTCGATGGATGATGCTGAGCTTGAAAAATCGGGATCGACCGCCGATAATCCCGACGAGATCGGAGCTTCGAGACGATACACTCCTTCTTTCTCGACACGGAAGTGGATCTTTCCAAACATCATCTCCATGGGCTCCTCCAGATACGCATATGCATCCAAATGGGAGGGCGGGTGAGGAACAAAATCGACTAGACCAGTTTCGATCTGTTTACCTCTGTCCAAAGCGTTGCTTGCAATTGATGAAGTCGACTATCTTGAACGTGCCATCGAGATCAGCTCCTTGTCGCCTCTAAATCCCACAGACGGCGCCAATTGACAAGGTATTAACTTTTCAATGCCTACGAGTTGTAGACTAGGGTTTCGTTGGTTGTAGAGGGCAAGTAGATCTCGAAGGTTTCAGCCGAAAAGTACTCGACGATGTAAAAGCTAGGGTCTGTGAAACAATGATTCGATCCTCTCTTTGTCCCTCGACTCCCCCTTATATAGGAGGCGGAGCCGAGGGATTCGTGACACACAAGTTTACAGAGTTCGGGAGGGTTTCTAACCCATCCCGCAAGATTACAAACAATGTTTCCTATTACAACTCTAGCTTTCCTTAATAGTATCTTGGGCTTCCGAATCTCTTTATCCTTCGGGTCGTGGGCCTTCATTAAACCCCGGGTACCTTCTTCGGCAGGCCCATTGGGGATGCCTATGTCAGCCGCCAAGTCTAATCCTGAGAGAGTGGGAAGAGAGCGAAGGGCTAGGGTTACAGGGCAGTCCATGTAAATAAATGACTATATGAGATATTTCCAAGTCGGCTCTCCACAGTGTGGCCGGTGACCCAAAAGGACAAAACTTAAAAGGTTGGCACCTAAGCAGCGAAGCCCTGACACAAAAATTGGGCACCGACCACCACAATGTAGTTTTTTGGTAGCTAATGCCTGTACAATAATGTGAGGTCCATCTATGGATTAGAAAATTTGCCTGAGCCAATTTATATTGCCATTAGTTGATTCGGGAGCTATATACATGCGACTTCATGTCCAATATCTGTACTATGCCTTCTCCATCTACACGCCTCTGTGCTAATTAATTATATCCCAATGCCTACATCCAGCCCAAACCTCTGTCATTGCAGTTGTTACTCACCTCAACCATTAGAGCCCAGACACAAGAGAAAGCTCAATCTCAACCAGAGAGGCCTCTTTCGTTAGCTATCTACAACTTGATGTCTTACTAAAACCATGCCTCTCATAGATATCACCTCGCTGGTGTAGCAATGGCTGCTAGCTGCTAGCATGAGCGAAGGGGATAAGGAAGAAAAGATAAAAATTGTGGTGGGACCTACAAGCAGGAGAGCTGGCCCAAATCCAGCACATAGCGTAGGTACCAGACCAAAATATTTTTCATTGTCTATGTTTTGATATTAATTTTATATTTTGCATGATAATTATTTTTGGTAAAATCTTAGTTTACCTTGACGTAGTTTGACTTTCTAAAAATAATATAAGCCTTACGCTTTGGGATGGAGGTAGTAGTATTTAGCATAATATGGTGTCTTATTTACTACATGCACTTAGTTCATTGGAGGTGGAAAAGTTGAAGAGGTGAGAGATGGCCGATGACAGTTTCCCAATGTAATAATAAAATCCTTAATATGCCTTGAAAACCCAAACATACGCTCTTTCTATGACGGAGGCAGTATGAGGTAATGCGCCCACGCGCTGTCCATCTGCCCGTTCATGCTATGTCTCCCAAATCTCCAAATATCATCAGTTATCCATTTCACGTCCCCACTTCTCCCTCTCTCCGCGGACTAGGAAAAAACCCTCTCTTCGCTTCCCCTTCCCATTGCACCGATGGAGAACCCAACCGACACCGTCGATGCAGCGAAGGCGATGGCCGCGCGGCTGTCCTTAGCCACAGAGGAGGCGGCCAGAGCCGCGACCGCAACACGCATGGCCGCAAGGGCAGCGATCATCGATGCAGCGGATGCCAAAGACGAAGCGGAGGCCATTACCGAAGGTTGGGCCATCAGTCGCTCATCAACATCCGATCCTGTTAGTAGATGGGTCCACTCTCTTGGGAAGCATCCGCTAGATGACGAGGACGAGGTTGATCTCATCTTTGAGCCGCCTCTGCCGACCTTCGACGATAATATCATCGACGATGAGGAGGAAGTATGTTCCGATTCACCTCTCCCCCTTATTCAACATAGCCCTGGATCGATTTGCGCTATGGTCTCTTCCTTGTTGTTTTTTTTCCGCTATAGGGTTTTGAATTAGCGTCAGAATCTTTTTAGGATTCATATTCAGTATTAGTTGCAACTGCTACATATTTGCTTCACCTGTTTATTTGGCATGTATCAGGTTGCTACTGATGATGTTGACAGCGATGTCCAATTGCGTCATAGGAAGGCCAGGGCCACTCTCAACAAGCTTAAGACGGGGAAGTTCGACAAGTATTGGAGTGAACCCTGGACTGGTGCCAGGAACAGCTTCCCCTTTTGCACTAGGAGCATAAAGGTGGACTTTCAAAGTGTCCTGCAGCATGCCGAAGGCTGTTGGTCCGGATGTGTCAATGTTGGGGAAACTGTTAACCGATCTAGCTTCATAGCCAACCACATGGCCTATGGGCTATTCTTATGGAAGAAATTGAACCAAGATATCGAGACCGGTCGTGTGCCTCCTCCCAAGTCCAAGCCATCGAAGGTTAAAGGTATGGCAGCAAGAAGCAGAAGAAGCGGGACCAGAGGAGGCAATATAAAGAAGATAGTAAATAACTATTGTGCATGTTTATCTCTGCTACTGCTTCAAAAGCAGCATATTTTATTGAACTCTGTTTATGTTTGCTGCTCAGCAGCGTTTATGGTGAACCTGTTAGCTTAAGTAGGGGTTGTTGAACTGTTTGTGTTGAACTGTTGGCGTGGGAAGAGGGGCATGATGCTACCCTGAATTTGCGGGATGCCCAAAAAACTTGCAAATACGAGCGATGCATCCAAAAGGAACAAACTCATCCCCTCAGTTTTATACCAAATTTAATTGGGAGGAAGGATACATGAAATACAATTCAAAAAAGGTAAATACGTGGACATGCCCCCAAAGATGCGTGAAAGCCAAAAAAAATCATGGCCAAACATGCGCGTGCGCTGCATCCAAGTAGAACACATAGCAGATACCGATAGTTTGACCAATATTTGAAATCAAGCCAAAGATGGTTCGACAAAATCATAAAATGGCAAAGCAGAGCAAGAAGTCAAAAATTTGTGATGTACTATACATCCGTTAGGGATATTACAAGGCAGACAAGTATACCTATGTTGTAAAATTTACCAACATAATAGACGATATATATTACACAAAATATAAAATTAAAAAGTTCCAATGGTCTAGTCTATAATGATATAATATTGTGTCGTAAAATTCATATTATGTCGTAATTAAATTGATGATCTAGGGATGCGTGCTGGCATTATAATCCCTAATGGAGGGAGTAAGCACTCTAGCTATGAAAATTACCAAACAATGCATACCAAAATGATTTTTTAGAGGAATAGTAGTTCAACTTATTTAATTTTCTATTACTAGGCCAATCGAACCCCGTAGTTGGATTTTTTTAAACTTGATCTGTAGTACTGGGCAAAACACTAGTTTAACCTATTTAATCATGGATTCGTAGGTCGATTTTTTTTCTTTTTTATTATTACTATGCATCACATGTGTGTTTGCCCGTCTAGTGAAACTCGGAGGAAGAGGGCACACGGAAGGAGACGAAGGGAGAGAAGTAATGGGGCCGCTGTTATTTATGGTGTCTCCCCTTTTTCAGGTGATGTTGACTGTTGTGCAGGGTTTGTCAGTGCACAGCAGGTGCGAGCGAGTGAGTCGAGCGATGGTGCTTACTCGTTGGGAAAATCAAGTAGATGGGAATGTCATGTTTAGGGCAAAACATGCCCTCCTTGGGCAAATCAAGTAGATGGGAATGTCAGAATGAGATAGATTTTTTATGAGAGAGCGATAACCGAACGGATCCTGAAGGAATCAGACTTGCAATACGCATCAGTGCACAGTTTACAACATGACACAAGATAAACAGGAAATTACATCTAAGTACCTAAATTTTACATGGTGGACCCTAGGTTGAAAGCAAGAAATGCGATTGGGTCACTACAAGAAATCACTTGGCGCGACCAAATTGCCATGGCTACAAAATCTGCTCACCATGCCCTCCGAGCTGAGCTAGAAACGCCCTGCCAAAACCAGCAGCAAGCGGAGGTGGATGATTGGAGAGAGAGAGAGTCTTGATGGGACTTTGTGCACCTACCGCACGTGACTTGTGCTCACTGAAGTGTGTGACCTCACGCATGGGAACCACACGTAAGTGACAGACCTGTTGGGTAGCGGATTGAAAAAACAGGGAACCGGAGTGTGTAGATGAAGTATAGTTGAAACAAGAAATTGAAAAAATACAGATGCATTGAGTGAGTACTGCGTAAAAGATAGTGCTGGCCTCTGGAGAATCATTTTTCAGCTAGGAAGCGGGGTTGGACTCCAAAAGAAAAAAAGCTAAACATTTAAATTGTAGCAATAGTTTATTTCAGAACATGATGCACATGACAGATGAAAGGACCCCACAACCTGACCACCCACTAACATGGCTGTCTCGCAATGGACTTATCGGCCATGCCGGTGTCGAAGCAAGCCCATCTATCTCTCTCTGACAAAGACAGCTCTGTAGTACGCTGCTTGCTTGCGCCAAAAGCAATGTTAGTGGAAGCCAGCCCTAACAAAAAGCCAGTGGGTCTCCCACTTCATCCAAACAGGTGAGGCACGAGGCGAGGAAAATGGAAGTTTCCATGCTACTTCTCGGCTGCGAGAACTACAAACGTTGCCACATCGGGTCCAACAGAGGGAAACTTGCATAGCCAATGTATCTGGTAGATGGAAAGATTTGCTGGTTTTGTTTTATGAAAACATGGAAAAAATCATGTACATGAACCAAATAATCTGAAAATGCTTGAAACTTACTGTCTTCCTATCTATAAGTTCTCACTTTTTCTGAGATTCAGGCAAACTTGGTCCTACAGGTTATTACTTGGTCCTACAATTCCCAAAAAATGACATATTGTGGCCATATTTGTGGCATAGCTTGTTATAACGTGCCCAAATGGTACCTCTGCATTTTTCAGGTAAAGTAGGCCACATTTAAGTGGCAATTGCCAAGTGTTGCGAATTTTCAGGATTCGTAGCTAGTTTCGCGCATTTAAATGACTTTATGTTGATTTATTGAAAGTAATTCAAATTTGAACTGTAGGTGTGTTATAACTTGGTCCTACAAGTCCCCGAAAATCTTATTTACATGCATATTACTTAGGGATTTCTATTTTCGTGCCCTCGGGTCCTTAGTTGTACTCAGTTTTCCCCAGCTCCTTAGTTTTTCCTCAGTTTTCCCCAACTTCTTGTCTATAACCCGCAGAAAGAGCTCGGACGGAAGGAATCCCGTTTAGTTGACGTTGGTTGGTGCCGGCAAGTGGGGCCGTTGTTGGTGCCCCGCGGTGGACACGTCTCCACTTATCCGGATCATCGTGGGACCCACAACTTGTCCACGTGAGAGCGCCGGACCCACAGCTTACCCGGGTGACCGTTGCAAAATGGGAGCCCGAGCTAGCCCCGCGCCCATGCCCGTGCCATTGCTTCCCCTTTCTTTCTCCGCGCCCCATTGTTCTTCTTCTCCGCCGGCGGCAGCCCTTCTCCGGCACGCGGGTGATGTCTAGTTTCTCTTCGACCTCCCGTTCTTCATGGCCGCAGTATGGACCCGTGCCTTTGACAAGATGCCCCGACTGCCCACGCCGGGAGCCTGCGAGGCGGTCGATCCGTAAGACGGACGAGAACGGCAACCGTGGACGTGAGTTCGTTGCATGCGAGAGCTTGCCATATAGAGAGGGGGATAAGGTTAGATCTCGCTCCAATTTCTCTGTTTTCTCTCGATTTTCTTGTTATTCCCTCGAATTTGGGATTTAGGGTTCACGTTGTTGTTTTCGGATCTTGAAGAAATGCAGGCATTTCGAGTGGATCGATGTGTACGTTCGGAGGCTTCGGTTGCAGGAATCAATTGGCGCTATTGGGGGCGCAATTTGGGAGGGGGGGGACTTGATGTAGAGAATGCGGCGGAGAGAGGAGCCGTTCCGATTAGGGACCTTCCGATTATGCCTAATGCTCCCAATGCAGAACTAGTGGAAGTGAAGGGAGAACTGAAGAAAATGAACAAGCAGTTAAGGCAGCTGATCGAGTTGAAGAAGCAAGCTAATCTGATGGCTGGTTGTTTTTTTTGTTGTATAATTACGATCGGATTCTTATCATTGCTCACCGGCGCTAGAAGTTGTTACAAGGGATACCTAGTTACAAATCCATTATTCAGTTGGGATGTACTTGTAGTTGTTTTCAAAGTTAGTGTGTGCATTCACCGAAATTACCAAACTATATTCCCTAAAAGAAAAGGACAGCTAAAGATAGTTGATAATTGTTAGAGGGGTGACAAATAATGCAATCGCCGAAATTCGCAAAAATGTATGCCTCATGTTTATAACAAAATTATACCACTTTTAGGCCGTTTCAAAATACCAATACTATATCCCAAACTATATTCCCTAAAAGAAAAGGACAGCTCAAGATAGTTGATAATTGTTAGAGGGGTGACAAATAATGCAATCCCCGAAATCCGCAAATATGTATGCCTCATGTTTATACCAAAATTATACCACTTTTAGGCCTTTCCAAAATACCAATACCATATCCCAAACTATATTCCCTAAAAGAAAAGGACAGCTAAAGATAGTTGATAATTGTTAGAGGGGTGACAAATAATGCAATCGCCGAAATCCGCAAAAATGTATGCCTCATGTTTATACCAAAATTATACCACTTTTAGGCCTTTCCAAAATACCAATACCATATCCCAAACTATATTCCCTAAAAGAAAAGGACAGCTAAAGATAGTTGATAATTGTTAGAGGGGTGACAAATAATGCAATCGCCGAAATCTGCAAAAATGTATGCCTCATGTTTATAACAAAATTATACCACTTTTAGGCCGTTTCAAAATACCAATACTATATCCCAAACTATATTCCCTAAAAGAAAAGGACAGCTCAAGATAGTTGATAATTGTTAGAGGGCTGACAAATAATGCAATCACCGAAATCCGCAAATATGTATGCCTCATGTTTATACCAATACTATATATTAAGTGGCAAACTCGTCATTGCATTCTCCACCGACAGAGAGAGAGAGAGAGAGATGGGTGGCCACGAAGAGAGAGAGAGAGAGAGAGAGAGAGGTTGCCACGAAGAGACGGATAGGGGTATACTGCCCGTTAGATCAGTGGATCAACGGTTCGTGGAGTCGATCCGTGTGACAACGGCTCAACCAATCAGGATAAGTTTGGGCTTCTCAGAGCATTTGTGACAGTACTTGAGGGCAAAGCTGAGTAGTACTAAGAATCCAAGGGCACATAAATAGTAAATAGACTAAGGGATTCAAACAAAAGAATTACAAAATGAAAAATGTGTGTTTTGTACAATATAATTCATATTGGGCTACATCAAATTATTTGCAATTCAAATATACATGAGTGTGACAATTATGGCATCATTTAGACAAACTATGTTTGCAAAGGGGTTTGGGTGGAAAACCATGCATCTTCATAGCTACACTAGTGATTCTGAGAAGTGGCAATTTGTGGTAAAACTTGATTTATATATGTTTGTTAAGGTTTTCTAGGTGGCAGGTTGCGTAGGAAGACTCCATGAGTAGTTGCCACTATGTTTTTATTTTTTTGGATTTTTTTGCGCATGAAATGACTCAATTAGCTATGTTAATCTCATTTGTTGACTCTCCGTTGACCAGCTACTTGAGGGTAAAACTGAGTATATTGCACTTGCCGGTCTAAGTCCTCGAGGGGAAAACCGAGTACGGATAAAATTTCCGTATAAGGCCTGAGGTTATAACCGAGTACACCAAACGTCCCGGGGTTAGACTCGGGTAGCGGTGCACGCTGCAGCCGTGCATAGCGGACGCGTGTTGCGGTACACGCCACCTTCGTCTTTATAGAGCCCCTCTTTCTCTCCCTCGACGCACGTTCTCACCGGCTCACCGCAACCGCCTCTCCGTCCCATCATCTTCTCCACAACCGAAGAAAAACCCCGAAGAAAACCGCCGGCGATGGAGAAGAATGAGATGCCCATTGTCGGCACATCAGCCGCCGCCCCCGTCCGGGCCCCCGTCGCTGCTTCCATCGTAGCGGCCGGCGCATCGGCCGCCGCCCCGTCCGGGCCCCCGTCGCCGCTTCCAACGTAGCAGCCGGCGCATCGGCCGCCGCCCCGTCCGGGCCCCTGTCGCTGCTTCCAACGTAGCAGCCGGCGCATCGGCCGCCGCCCCCGTCCGGGCCCCCGTCGCTGCTTCCAACGTAGCAGCCGGCGCATCGGCCGCCGCCACCGTCCGGTCCCCCGTCGATTGGGACCCGTACGAACCGAGTGCAGTACGACGCGCCGGAGAACCCCTACGACACCACCATCGTCGACAACGAGCCGGAGGTAACCCTTTGTTCCCTAGTTCTTATCTCATTTCAATCATTTTGTGTTAGATCTACCGTTATTACGGTTCGTACTGTTCCTAGTTCAATCCTTTTTTGTTAGATCTTGCGTTATTATCGTTCGTCTGTTCCTAGTTCGATCCTTTTGTGTTAGATCTTGCGTTATTAGTGTTTGTGATTTGCTTTTGTTTAAGATTTGTGCCGATGATGATGAATATTTGGGCATAAATTGATTCGAGGGTTTGGTCGAGTAAACAATTGGTGTGTACAAATTTGTTGTGCATGATCTTTGGTTTGCTCGACTCAAATCCTCGGATATAAGTGTGTCCAATGTAACCGAGGCTACCTCTTTTTTCGAGCCCATATTATCATGCATGATTTTTTGTTCACTCTCTGTTCCATCATCGTTGCAATTGACTCCGTGTTTTTTGCACGATCTTTGGTGCTACGTGACAGAGTGCGAGCGACGACGTCGACGGCGACGACGAGTCCTTCCACACCAAGACTCGTCACGTCCTCGGGAGGCTGCAGTCCGGCCATTACGATGGCCCTTTTGCTCGAGGCATTTACAAGTGCCCCTTCCGCAACAGGAAGCTCCGCGCCACCGACTTCAACTCCCCGGTGAACCATGCTGAATCCATTGGCGGATGTGGCGCTAGAGTTGGAAGGACCGTGAACGTGCATGCGTACATGGCCAAACACAAAGCACTTGGGATTCACCTGCGCAACCTCCAAGCGAGTCACACGCGCTACCTGGAGGCGTTGAACGTGCCTACTTGCACTCTCCGTATGTGATCTGCTCTATCCGTAGAGCAGACTTAATTTCATGTAAATTGTAGCTTATGTTGGATCTATCGGTACTACTTTTGGATCTGTCCTGAATATATCTATGCTATGTTGGTTGCTTGTATGCAGCTTATCCTATATTTTTTCTCTGGATTTGTGCCCTAGATTTCCTACCTGATTGGGTAAAAACGAAGGCATAAAGAAATGAATGGCGTTAAAAAACAGAAGGAGAAGCTGCTCTAGATTTGCTACCAATTTGGGCTATCAAATATGAATGAGATCGAGCGATAGAGAGGAAAAAGGTACATTGAAAACTGCTAATCTGGGCGGAAGAGACAGAAACCACTCGTGCCCCGTCCCGGACCCACACGGCTCCACATGCTACGGCCCCACACGCTACGGCCACACAAACACGGCCTCGTCCTGTCCCACGCGGTCCCACACGACGCGACCCCACAAACGACACGACCCCACTCGTCGGCCACGGAACGGTCAACTTAACGGATTCCTTCCGTCCGAGCTCCTTCTGCGGTTCAGACAAGGGCTTGGGGAAAACTGAGGAAAAACTAAGGAGCTGGGGAAAACTGAGTACAACTAAGGACCTGAGGGCACGAAAATAGAAATCCCTATTACTTATTACATAGTGAAACCGATGATAGTGCTAAAATATTCAACCCCTTTCTATGAATAATCATGTCGACCATTTTGACCCGGTTTTGAAATGATTAAAATAAAATGAAGAAAACCTCAAAAAATGTAATCCTTTCGCATGGAGTGCTAATATGTATACTAGTTGACAGTGAGAATAAGAAACCTGTAATAGGGTAATAAGAAATAGATTTTACTCACTGAACGGACTATCGTGCATGAAGATTCATAGCTTTCAAGCCAAATGACATAGTTTTGGCCATATTTGTGGCATAGGTTGCTTTAACGTGCTCGAATTGCGCATGGTGGTGCATCTTGACATTCCCAACAATGTTGCAACTAGAATTTTCAACATTTTGGTATAAATAAAATCATTTGTCATTTTCTAGATGATGAAATAGGTTTATTTTGTGAATGATATACAAAAAATACGGTTCCAGAAGGTACCTCTACATTTTTCAGGTAAAGTAGGCCACATTTCAGTGGCAATTGACAACTATTACGAATTTTAATGAGTCGTAGCTAGTTTCACGCATTTAAATGACTTTATGCCGATTTATTGAAAGTAATTCAAACTTGAACCGTATGTGTGTTATAACTTGGTCCCACAAGTCCCAAAAAATCTTATTTAGATACATATTACTAATTACATAGTGAAACCGATGATAGTGCTGAAATATTCAACCACTTTCTATGAATAATCATGTCGACCATTTTGACCCGGTTTTGAAATAATTAAAAGAAAATGAAGAAAACCTCAAAAATCAAATCCTTTCACATGGAGTGCTAGTATGTGTAATAGTGTTGACAGTGAAAATAAGAAACCTGTATACAAAAATATTTTATTCGCGGAACGGATTATCGTGTACAAAGATTCATAGCTTTCAAGCCAAATGAGATAGTTATGGCAATATTTGTGGCATAGCTTGGTATAACGTGCCCGAATTGCGCATGGTGGTGCATCTTGACATTCCCAACAATGTTGCAAACTAGAATTTTCAACTTTTTGGTACAAAGAAAATCATTTTACATTTTCTAAATGATGAAATAGGTTCATTTTGTGAATGAGATACAAAAAAATACTATCCCAAATGGTACCTCTACATTTTTTTAGGTAAAGTAGGCCACATTTTAGTGGAAATTGGCAACTATTACGAATTTTAATGATTCGTAGCTAGTTTCACGAATTTAAATGACTTTATGGCGATTTCTTGAAAGTAATTCAAATTAGAACTGCAGGTGTGTTGTAACTTGGTCCTACAAGTCCCGAAAAATCTTATTTAGATACATATTACTTATTACATAGTGAAACCGATGATAGTGCTGAATTTTTCAACCCCTTTTTATGAATAATCATGTCAACCATTTTGACCCGGTTTTGAAATAATTAAAAGAAAATGAAGAAAACCTCAAAAAATGAAATCCACCGGCTTCAACAACAACGTGGAACCTGCACACAACAAAACCAAAGTACTTTGTCCCAACTTGAAGTGAGGTTGCCAATCTCACCGGTTTGCTGAACACAAAGGATTAGACGTATCGAGTGGAAAGAGATGTTTGCAGAAAGTAAACAGAACATGATTGCAGTAGATGAATTTATCAATGTAAAGGAATGATGACCCACAAGTATAGGGGGTGTATCGTAGTACTTTCGATAAATAAGAGTGTCGAACCCAACGAGGAGCAGAAGGTGTTGACAAGCAGTTTCGATGAAGGATTCACTGTAAATGCTCACAGACAAGTTTTAGGGGGTTTTGATATAGCAGATAAATAAAATACAAGTAAGTAAAATGCGGGAATAATAATTGCAGCAAGTGGCCCAATCCTTTTTAGCACAAAGGACAAGCCGGTTTGTTTACTTATGATAACCAAACGTTCCTGAGGACACATGGGATTTAAGTCTAGTGCTTTCGCTTCATATAGTTGATTAATCTTCATTGTTTTGATAAGTGTTGTGTGGGTGAACCTATGCTAATGCACCGCCCTTCCTAGGACTAATACATACTTGTGATTAAACCCCTTGCAAGCATCCGCAAATACAAGAAAGTAATTAAGATAAATCTAACCACAGCCTTAAACTCTGAGATCCTGCAATCCCTCATGCATCGGTATACCAACGGGGGTTCAGGTTGCTATCACTCCGGCAACCCCACAATTAGCAAACGAATACAAGATGCATTCCCTAGGCCCATAAAGGTGAAGTATCATGTAGTCGACGTTCACATGACACCACTAGAAGAATAACACCACAACTTAAATATCAAACCATTAAATATTACTCAACATAGTTCACTACTAACATTTAGACTTCACCCATGTCCTCAAGAACTAAACGAACTACTCACAAGACATCATATGGAACATGATCAGAGGTGATATGATGATGGATAACAATCTGAACATAAACCTTAATTCAACGGTTTTACTCAATAGCATCAATAACAAGGAGTAATCAACACCGGGAGAGTTTCCCCTATGAAATAATCAAGATTCAACCCTAGATGTTACAGCGGAGACGAGGTGCAGCGGTGGACATGACGGTGTCGGTGGTGGAGATGATGATGATGATGATCCCAATGAAGTCCAGCTCGATGACGGTGATGATGGTGACGTTTTCCCCCTCCGGGAGGGAATTTCCCCGGCAGATTTCAGCCTGTCGGAGAGCTCTTTTCTCTCTGGTGTTTTTCCGCCCCGCAGAGGCGGCTATGACTATCCTCGATGTTCTCACGCACCTTAGGGTTTCTAGGAGATGAAGTACGCGAAAGGGCGATGGCCGAGGGGGGTCGTGGGCCCCCTCCCCACATGGCGGCGCGCCAGCCCTGGTGGCCGCGCCGGCCTATGGGGAGGGCCCATGGAGGCCCTCCTCGGCCTCCCCTTTTGGCTGGCTCCGTCATCTGGGAAAATAGGAGCTTCGGTATATTTTCCGTCAATTGTTGATCTTCAGAAATATTGTATCCTGATGGTGCTTTTTCCGACAGAATTCGACTCCGGTGAGTAATTCTCCAATAATCATGAAACATGCAAAATAGGTGAAATAACATAAGTATCATCTCTAAATATGAAATATATCAATGAATAACGAGTAAATTATGATATAAAATAGTGATGGAAAATGGACGTATCAACCCCCCCAAGCTTAGACTTCGCTTGTCCCCAAGCGAAACTGAACTCAGTAAACAAGACCACATGTTTATGGAGTGAAGAGTCGATAAATAAAATACGGACAAGAAACATCACATTTATTAATTCACCCAAGACATTCTAGTAAACAATTTCCTCATATAACTCAACTTGAGACAAGTAAAGGGAAATCACAAATAAAGGTGCATAGGAAATCATAATTGGTGATGGCAAACTTCGTTCTTGGTCAAAGAACAATTAACAGATTGTACTTATCTTTCGAGCAGAGCCTTTATATTAGAGCTTATATGGCAGATCTTACATGCTCAATCATAACAATCTCCTCATAATCATTGATAACCTTCAAAGTCATATTCATTCAGATAAAATTTGTACTAAACAAGGAAGAATAAAAGACATGATTAAATAGATCACAATATAAATGGTTGGATCACAACAACTCAATTGCTTGCTTGAGATAGAGGGAAATAGGTTTACTGACTCAACATAAAAGTAAAAGATAGGCCCTTCGCAGAGGGAAGCAGGGATTAAATCATGTGCTAGAGCTTTTCAAGTTTTGAAATCATAAAGAGAGCATAAAAATAAAGTTTTGAGAGGTGTTTGTTGTTGTCAACAAATGGCAGTGGGCACTCAAACCCCCTTGCCAAACAGACTTTCAAAGAGCGGCTCCCATGAAGGACGTTATCTCCACCAGCAAGGTAGATCATCCCTCTTCTCTTTTGTTTACACATGTACTTTAGTTTTATTTATGGATGACACTCCTCCCAACCTTTGCTTACACAAGCCATGGCTAACCGAATCATCGGGTGCCTTCCAACATTTCACATACCATGGAGGAGTGCCTATTGCAAAATTAAGTTGCTTACTGATGAATCAAGGCAAAACATGTGAAGAGAATTATTAATGAAAGTTAATTAATTGGGGCTGGGAACCCCGTTGCCAGCTCTTTTGGCAAAATTATTGGATGAGCAGATGTGCCACTAGTCCATTGGTGAAAGTCTGCCCAACAAGATTGAAAGATAAAACACCACATACTTCCTCATGAGCTATAAAACATTGACACAAGTAAGAGATAATAACTTTTTGAATTGTTTAAAGGTAGCACACGAAGTATTTACTTGGAATGGCAGAGAAATACCACATAGTAGGTAGTTATGGTGGACACAAATGGCATGGGTTTGGTTTAAGGTTTTGGATGCACGAGAAGCATTCCATCTCAGTACAGGTCTTTGGCTAGCAAGGTTGGTTAGCAAGCATAAGGGTTGAGGGAAACAAACAAATATACATGTGATAGAAACAATCATGCATCTTTCTTGTAAGCACAAACAATTTTAACTTCAGAATACTAAACTCGTTAGCTAACAAGAAAGAAAGATAATGAAATAATATATCTACATGTATTTCCCTCTTTTCTACTTAAGCCTCAAAGTATTGTTGCTATTGACCAATGCTAAGTTTGCCAAAACCAAATATATTTACTTGATGCTCCCAAAGTGATACCGATACTAACAACAAGATCAATCATATAACAAAAATTGCAAACTAAAATAAGGTGTGTAAAACGTAAATGATAAAACTTCTCATTAATATTAAATAACGATAACTCACAACAAGGGATACATAGATAACCAACTAAAAGAGAGATACTTCCACATTGCAACCATCTTATATGATAACTTCCCTACTCATGATATGACACTACTTGCTAGTAAAAAGGTAAAAGATAGTGATGATGTGATACCACGGCACTCCCCCCAAGCTTGGAACAAACCAAGGGGGCGCAAATACCAATGATGAATTACTCCTTCGGTGGTGATGGTGAATTCTTGATAAGCTTCTTAACCAGCTCTTTTAGCTCATCGATCTCGTAAGTGAGGTTGCGAATCAGCTCCGAGTTGTGCTCGACGCGGTTAAGAAGTATGTCAGACGGTGAGTCCCAACTCTTAGCGTTGTTTCCCCACTCCTCAGCTTCAGGTTTCATCCTTCCTGCAGTGTTAGAACGATCCATATCCCAACTACTAGGCAATACTGCCTTAGGAATCCTTTCAATTTGGCTATTATGAATTAGAGTGTGGAAGGGGTTATCGATGCCTGGAAGAGATGTCCTTGGAGCTAGGAAGCGACGTGGGACTTTTCCTCCGGTGCTAATTCATGCGCTTCTCTTGGGGTTGAACGGATTTGCCACCACCCCGATGCTTGCGACGGTGGCGCGCGGGTATACCCGCGGGTCTTCCTCCACTTCTCCTTCATCTTCACTCTCGACTTCTTCTTTTAACTCGGGATCTTGAACATCTGTTATCACCAGAATTTGACCAAGTCAGAGGTGGGCCGCGATCAAGATGGTTTGAAGAAATATATATATAGAAGGAATACGTGGATCGGCCTTTTATACCAAGTTGGGCTTAATTGCCCGTGTATCTGTAACATATTAGATCGTATCTTAGTTTAGAGATAGAATCTTACTCGTGCACGGTTTGGTGCACGCCCACATTAGAAAGTCCCGGGACTATAAATATGTACCTAGGGTTTATGGAATAAACAACAACTCACGTTCAACCCCAAAACAAACCAATCTCGGCGCATCGCCAACTCCTTCGTCTCGAGGGTTTCTATCAGGTAAGCGACATGCTGCCTAGATCGCATCTTGCGATCTAGGCAGCACAAGCCCCACGTTGTTCATGCGTTGCTCGTACTGAAGCGCTTTTGATGGCGAGCAACGTAGTTATCATTAGATGTGTTAGGGTTAGCATTGTTCTTCGTTTAAGCATGCTTACGTAGTGCAACCCTTGCATATCTAGCCGCCCTCACGCCTATCTCGGGTGTGGGGGCGGCACCCCGCTTGATCATTATTTAGTAGATCTGATCCGTTACGATTGCTCCTTGTTCTACAAGGATTAGTTTAATATCTGCAATAGTTAGGCCTTACAAAGGGGGAGGATCCGGTGGCACGTAGGGTGGCGTTCGCAAGTCCTAAACAGGATGTTCCGAGGATCAACTTCATGTTGGTTTTTAGGCCTTGTTTAGGATCGGCTTACGAGCACCGTGCGTGGCCGCGAGGCCCAACTCTGGAGTAGGATGATCCGATTATGCGGTGAAAACCCTAAATCGTCGTAGATCTAATTAGCTCTATCTTGATCAAGCAGGACCACCAAGTATTCGTGCACCCCGTACGAATCATGGGTGGATCGGCTCTTTGAGACGATTCACAGGATAACCTGAGAGCCGATCGAGGCTCGTATTTAACGTTTACATGTATGCCCTGCAGGAAACTAAGCGAGGCATCCCCATCACCTTCCTGGCCAGGTATAGGTCAGGTGGCACGCCCTTGCACTTCGCATCGCCGCGTGTGACCAGAAGAGCATTGCGGGCCGTCGCTCGGAGGGGTCTCAGCCAGCCGCAGCTCTAGGCTCTTCCCGGCTCTACGGTGTTGACAAGGCCGCTGCCCGCCGGTGAGTTTTGGCAGTCAACACATTCTGGCACGCCCGGTGGGACCATCGTCTACATCAACCACATCGCCATCTACATCCGAGATGGCGGACGGCACGCCGATCACCTACGAGGAGCTGCCCGACGAGCTCAAGAAGCAATACGAGCGAGATCAAGGCCACCCTCGAAGCCGACCTCATCGGCTCTTTTCGAAGAACCCGTTACCATGGCATCGGATGGAAGGGATTCTCACCGCAAGGTGCTCTCGATGGGATAGACCTCTGCGCCCGTCGGAGGAACGCACCGGGGGACTGCGGCGGGAGATCAACTACTTGGTGGCTCACTCGCTACATCGCCACTGCGAAAACTTGGTCAACGTGTTGGAGCGTGTCGCTCCGCGCGTAATCCGAGGAGATCATGAGCCACCGGTACTCGCCGTCGGGACCAGCTCTCGGGACTCATCAAGGAGAGTTGCCATCCCCAGTCCCGTCTACCAAGCAGAGGAAAGCCGATGGCGAGACTTCGGCTGATGCGAACGCATTGCTCGTCCTCCCGACGGAGCCTAGTGCTCCAGATTTACACGAGGGGAATTACGGTACCTTCATGAGAGGGCTTTGACCCAGCGAGTCGGCTAAGATTATGTTCACCACACGGTTTGCTTGGGTCCAACTGCGATCTAAACGAACAGCGACCACGTCGGCTACACGAATCCCAACGGAGCTGACGTGCGAGTACAGCGCCTTGGCGTAACGCAAAGCCGATATCTGTAGTTACCAGACAGATTCGGCTCGAGGGAGGCATATGGTCACCACACCAGACAGATGGTAAATGTTAACCGGTGGAAAATCGGCCAGTAAAAAAAAAACAAAAAGGAGAGAAGCAAAAACGTTGCAAACGTAGCAATTACAGAAAGATCATCTGTCTATGAAGGCCCTACTGAAGAAACACACCAAGGGCGACGATGGCATCGACACGGATGCGTTCCGCCTCAGCGATCTCAGCCTCGTCATCTGCGTCTTTGCCCGTCACCAGCTGATTGCTCAGGGAACGGATTTCAGCCAGATTGGTCTTCAGATCGGCTGTGAGGCCTTTGCTTCTTCTTCAGAGCGGGCAACAAGGGCCTCCTTGTCTTGGATGAGCCGTTTGGTCACCCTTACCCTCTCTTCAAGGTCCTCCAGCTCCTTGTGCAGGGTCTCGAGTTCGGTGCGAGTGGCAGAAGTATCCGTCTTGGCGTCCAGAGCAGCCTTCTTCTCATTGAGCCGTCGACACTTCTCGGCGATGTCGGCTCTCAGCGGAAGTTGGGAGTGGCGAAGAGTAATCCTTTGGCGAGCTGATTGCACCCGTGACTTAAAGACCGACAGGGTGACAGCGGGCCAAAGCTTCACTTGCAGGGTCATAGGGAGATGAGGATGGATATCCTCGAGGATGCCTTTGACTTCTTCGAATTCTCAATCAGAGCCTCAATAGAGGTAGAGAGCAAGTCCTTGAGGCGCTGGAGCTGGCCACGGACCGTGCTGATATCCGGCTCCCCACTTGCCTTAGAAGAAAGGGGATCGATGGATGCTGGGTCGAACGTAAGCAAGCTCGAGAGATCACAACCCTGATAAGGCAAACACAGTGAGTTTAGCAGGTGACGAGGGACTGATGGAGCCAAGGAGGAGAGACATACCTCTCCCAAGGGAGAAGGAACAGCCGACGCAGTAACGATCGGCTTTTCTGGGGACTCGGTTGGATCAGCCACTCGTGCAGCCGCTGGCGTCGGGGCAGCTAGATCCAGGGTAGCGGACGGCCTCGGTACCTCCTCAACATCCCCGCTAGAAGTTTCGGCGGCCTACAAGAGGAAGTGATTAGCCGATCCAAATGATAACGGGACAGCATGAAAGCGTGACCACGAAGATAATTACATTTGAGACCTCCTGGCTTGATGAAGAGGCTTGTGGGTTCTTACGAGCCCTTTTGACACAGCGGTTCTTCGTACGTAACCCTGATCTGGTCGGGGCCTGAGGAGCAGGGGTTCCGGTGATCGACTTTTTCTTGGAAGCCGGCGGCCGGCGGCCGTCGACTCGGGTAGTGGACCTCTCGGAATCACCCGAGCTCGAGTCTCCCCGGCTGGTTTCTTCGGCTCCGCCGGAGGATCCTTCGGTGGAGGCCTGTAGGAAAGGATACAAGCGCGTCATAAACAAATTCTTTGAAAAAAGCGGACAAGCGCCTGCAGGGTCTGAACCAACTTACACGCAAGCTTTCCTGGGCCGGAGCTTTACGCTTCAGGGTTTTCCTGGCCGCTACCTTCCTCACCGCCGTCCTCGCCTGAGTCGAGGCTCGGGGGGCAACGGGCCCCGAAGATGCTTTACTTTTGGGAGCCGATTTCGGTGAAATCGGCTGACTCTGCATTATAACTTTCTTCAGGGGAGGCGAGCTCTGGCAGAAGAGAACCACTGGTGCCGGAGGAAGAAATACGAAAGGGGAACCGTCGGCTTGTGTAGGAGCTGGGCCATCTTGTTGCTGCTAGGAGAGTCAGGTCACAGACAATCACCATAAGGCAGTTACAAGAAATGCTTAAGCGACGGTACCTGGTCGGCAGGGGGATCATATTCGGCGTCAAGCTCCTTCAGCTGCGGTCCTAGTGCCCTCCTGAAGACGTGGGTCTTCCACATAGACCACCAAGTTTCAAAACCATCGGTGGTGAAGGAGAAACGGAGGTCGTGGGGAATTGGTATGGCCAAAGCATCAAAGAAGGTATAGCACCTTTGGGCGGTGAGGATGTCAGGCAGTTCAGCTCTACTTGCTGTCAGGTGGTGTAGGAAGAAGTGTGGAGGCACCTGTCCGAGACCAAGCTGTCGAGCCGCTACTACTGGTTGATAACACTCATAACCGGGCTTGATGATCCGGTTCGAGGTACTCATGCCAACAGGGAGAAAGCAAGGACGAATCATGAGGGAGTACAAGTGCTGTGTGCCGGCGTCATCGGCAAAGTCGTCCAATCGGAAAGAGACGGGGTTTTCAAAATTTGCCGATTCAGTGTAAGGGTGGAACAGGGGGTTGTCCAAACCCTGGAAGAAAATCTTAAACCACCCTGCTGCTTCCTTGGGGATCAACCTGCTGCCCGGGAGACCATACAGGGCTTGGCCGTAGCTGGTGCATCGAATTTCTTTGCCATTTTCATCCGGAAAGGTGCAGGTGGTCAGCGATGGGAAGTCCGGGATTTGGCTTTGGAAGTATAGTTGGGCCCACAACTGAATGAACCACCGGGGGCCGCCGATTTTAACTCGTCTTGCGAGTGAACAGTTTGACAGACATCAGTTGAAGGGATCGATAAATCTCTCCAAGGAATAGCTTGCCTAGACCAAGTTGGGTGCCTTTGGCGAGTTCATAGGCCAGGGAAAGGTAATTCTTGGTAGGATCAAGTGATGGACCACAGAATATGAAGTGCTCCAGCCAGAAATTCAAGAAGGCTGTGTGCTCCCTCTCTGTCACAGGGCCTTTGGTTTTCATGTAACGATTGAGATAGGCACCCCAGCTGGTACACTCTTTTTTAGAGGAGAGAGTGAAAGGGACCTTTGGCAGCTTGAATGCGAAGGGCTGGGAGATGCAATGTCTAGCCCCGTGATCATGGCCACATCCAGCGAGGGTCGGAGTCATAGGACCATGACCAAACATGAAACGATTCAGAGTGCGTCGGACCGAAGTAGCCGATGGTTTTCGGGATGTTCTCATTCTTCTCAAGAGGAGACAGCGATAATGACAGGGCATCGGCTATTCCTATGGTTTCCCAAGTGGCATAGTGGGATTTTGATACCCTACTCGTACCATGCCACCCAACCTTCGGGGGATTGGGCCGGGCTCGCGGGCGGTCGGCCCGGAAGTCAGATCTAGGTTTTGGCTCACAAAGGGGATTCTGTTAGCTTCGCATGAGATTAACAGGGCAGGGCTCTCAGAAGAACGAGGACCGAGGCACATCGAATTTGCGAGAGAAGGATGTGGCAGAAGAATGTCTGAAACCTAAATTAGTAGCGGAGCGAGGCATTAATTCAGGTGTTTGCATTAATCCCATGTCAAAGTCCAATGGCGAGAAGAGGTTGAGGATTACCTTCAGTCCGGAAACCGTGGTATCGGTGTTGGCTGATTCCGCCATGAGATGCGTTGAAGAAATTGGAAGCCGCGCGGTCGAGATCTGTGTAGGGGGTGGTGGATTGGAACTGCTCAGGCGGCGATTTGGGGATCCGACTCTGTCTTTGCGAGATGGAGGTCGCGGGTTACCGTTTGGAAGGGCGGCTAGCTCGACGTTACCCAGTGTGTTTATGAGAGAGACCGATGCGGCGCCATCGGTTCTTTTTTGAAGATCGTGTGACTTTGACTATCAGCAAAACGACTGGCTGGAAACGCTTCTTCAGTAATAAAGGAGTGTTTTTTAATAAAGAACCGATTGCTCAAGGAGAGCCGATTGCTTGCATACCACTGATGCCATGTTACTAATCCTCGCTGCCCTCATTATCGGCATCATGGCTCCTCACTGCAAAATATGAGGAGACAAAGGATACTGCAACGGTGATGCCACGACATGACCCGACGGGAGAAGAGCATGATGATTTTGGAAATGATATTTCCAAAACCAGGGGGGCATGTGTTATCACCAGAATTTGACCAAGTCAGAGGTGGGCCGCGATCAAGATGGTTTGAAGAAATATATATATAGAAGGAATACGTGGATCGGCCTTTTATACCAAGTTGGGCTTAATTGCCCGTGTATCTGTAACATATTAGATCGTATCTTAGTTTAGAGATAGAATCTTACTCGTGCACGGTTTGGTGCACGCCCACATTAGAAAGTCCCCGGGACTATAAATATGTACCTAGGGTTTATGGAATAAACAACAACTCACGTTCAACCCCAAAACAAACCAATCTCGGCGCATCGCCAACTCCTTCGTCTCGAGGGTTTCTATCAGGTAAGCGACATGCTCGCCTAGATCGCATCTTGCGATCTAGGCAGCACAAGCCCCACGTTGTTCATGCGTTGCTCGTCATCGAAGCGCTTTTGATGGCGAGCAACGTAGTTATCATTAGATGTGTTAGGGTTAGCATTGTTCTTCGTTTAAGCATGCTTACGTAGTGCAACCCTTGCATATCTAGCCGCCCTCACGCCTATCTCAGGTGTGGGGGCGGCACCCGCTTGATCATTATTTAGTAGATCTGATCCGTTACGATTGCTCCTTGTTCTACAAGGATTAGTTTAATATCTCGCAATAGTTAGGCCTTACAAAGGGGGAGGATCCAGTGGCACGTAGGGTGGCGTTCGCAAGTCCTAAACAGGATGTTCCGAGGATCAACTTCATGTTGGTTTTTAGGCCTTGTTTAGGATCGGCTTACGAGCACCGTGCGTGGCCGCGAGGCCCAACCTGGAGTAGGATGATCCGATTATGCGGTGAAAACCCTAAATCGTCGTAGATCTAATTAGCTCTATCTTGATCAAGCAGGACCACCAAGTATTCGTGCACCCCGTACGAATCATGGGTGGATCGGCTCTTTGAGCCGATTCACGGGATAACCCGAGAGCCGATCGAGGCTCGTATTTAACGTTTACATGTATGCCCTGCAGAAACTAAGCGAGGCATCCCCATCACCTTCCTGGCCAGGTATAGGTCAGGTGGCACGCCCTTGCACTTCGCATCGCCGCGTGTGACCAGAAGAGCATTGCGGGCCGTCGCTCGGAGGGGTCTCAGCCAGCCGCAGCTCTAGGCTCTTCCCGGCTCTACGGTGTTGACAAGGCCGCTGCCCGCCGGTGGGTTTTGGCAGTCAACAACATCTTCCTCCAAAGGCCCCTTGCTCTTGTTGTTGGAGACCATGATGCTTCTAGATCAAAAACAGATCCTGGCAGAAAACAGCTCGAAACGAAACACGATGAGAAGACGATATACGAACCTCGGGGGGATACGGGGGATTATATAGCAAAAAATTTCACGACAGAAGGAAACTACTAGGTCGAACCAGAGTGGAAGAGGGACTCCGAGGAGCCGTCCCCATATGGCGGCGCGGCCAGGGTGGGGCCCGCGCCACCACGTGGGGACACGCCATCGTGCGTCTCCTCCGCTCCGATTCGATTTCGTAATTTTTCATATTTTCTAAAAATAACAAAAACATTGTTCGGAAAGTTAAACGCGGATTTTTTTTTACCAAAACGGTTACCTATTCGAAGTCGAACTCTGCAGAACTATCAATTTGATCCTTGATGAAAGTTTCCGGAGTCACCACTCGAATAAAATCAACATCTTCATTATAAGAATCTCCAGAAATATAATGCTTGAGTCTTTGTCCATTCACCACTTGTGTGGCATCACCTTTCAGAGAACCAATTTTTATTGCCCTTGAACGATACACCCCCACGATGACATATGTTCCTTCCCATTTTGAGAGTAATTTCCCTGCAAAAAATCTGAGACGAGACCGATACAATAGGACTTTATCTCCAACATTAAATTCTCTTTTAATAATTCTTCTATCATGCAATTTCTTAACTTTCTCCTTAAAAAGTTTAGCATTTTCATAGGCTTCACTTCTCCACTCATCTAGAGAACTCAATTGTAGCAACCTTTTCTTACCGGCAAGTTTCAAATCTTTATTAATTTCTCTTACAGCCCAATAAGCTTTGTGCTCTAGCTCTAAAGGTAAATGACAAGCTTTTCCATAAACCATTTTATAAGGAGACATACCCATAGGATTTTTATAAGCAGTTCTATAGGCCCACGACGCTTCCTTCAACTTACTAGCCCAATTTTTTCTAGATTTATTAACAGTCTTTTGCAAGATAGGTTTAATTTCTCTATTTGATAATTCTACTTGCCCACTAGTTTGAGGATGATAAGCGGAAGCAATCCTATGATTAATACCATATTTAGCAAGAGTTTTTCTAAAACCACCATGAATAAAATGGGAACCTCCATCAGTCATAAGATATCTTGGTACTCCAAACCTAGGAAAAATAACATCTAAAAGAATTCTTAAAGAGGTCTCTGCATCAGCACTTTTTGTGGGTATGGCTTCCACCCATTTAGTAACATAATCAACAGCAACCAGTATATGAGTGTTACCTTCTGAAGAAGGGAAGGGACCCATGAAGTCAAATCCCCAACAATCAAATGGTTCAATAACAAGAGTATAATTCATCGGCATTTCATTGCGTCTAGAGATGTTACCAACTCTTTGACATTCATCACAAGATAAGATAAACTTCCTTGCATCTTTAAAGAGAGTTGGCCAATAAAAACATGACTGTAGAACCTTTTGTGCGGTTCTATCTCTGGCGTGATGTCCTCCATAAACACTACCATGACACTTACTCAATATCTCTTGTTGTTCATATTCGGGGACACATCTTCGCATAACACCATCCACTCATTCTTTATATAAGTGTAGGTCATCCCAAAAATAATGCCTCAAGTCATAAAAGAATTTCCTTCTTTGCTGAGCTGAAAAGGTTGGAGGCAAGTACTTGGAAACAATAAATTCAACCCTAGATGTTACAGCGGAGACGAGGTGCAGCGGTGGAGATGACGGTGTCGGTGGTGGAGATGATGATGATGATCCCAATGAAGTCCAGCTCGATGACGGTGATGATGGCGACGTTTTCCCCCTCCGGGAGGGAATTTCCCCGGCAGATTTCAGCCTGCCGGAGAGCTCTTTTCTCTCTGGTGTTTTTCCGCCCCGCAGAGGCGGCTGTGACTATCCTCGATGTTCTCTCGCACCTTAGGGTTTCTGGGAGATGAAGTACGCGAAAGGGCGATGGCCGAGGGGGGTCGTGGGCCCCCTCCCCACATGGCGGCGCGCCAGCCCTGGTGGCCGCGCCGGCCTATGGGGAGGGCCCATGGCGGCCCTCCTCGGCCTCCCCTTTTGGCTGGCTCCGTCATCTGGGAAAATAGGAGCTTCGGTATATTTTCCGTCAATTGTTGATCTTTAGAAATATTGTACCCTGACGGTGCTTTTTCCGACGAGATTTCGACTCCGGTGAGTAATTCTCCAATAATCATGAAACATGCAAAATAGGTGAAATAACATAAGTATCATCTCTAAATATGAAATATATCAATGAATAACAGTAAATTATGATATAAATAGTGATGAAAAATGGACGTAGAGATGAAATTGGGGATTGTGGGGGTCAAATCGTGGCAACCAAGAGCTGCTGATACCATATGATGAGACCTTAGGTCTAGGGGTGGCCCAATACCATGAAATTGAACAAACTTGTGGATGAAAAGGACGTGAAAGAAAGAAGAACACACCAAAAACCAAACCAAACTCACACACTGACAAGGGATTAACTTGTCAATGCCTACGGATTGTAGACTAGGGTTTAGTTGGAAGTAGAGGACAAGTAGATCTCGAGGGTTTCAGCCGGAAAAGTGCTCGACTATTAGAAAACTAGGGTTGTCTTGACAATGAAATCGATCCTCTCTTCGTCCCTCGACTCCCCCTTATATAGGAGGCGGAGCTGAGGGTTGCGTGACACATAAGTTATAGAGTTCGGGAGATAATCTGAGTTTGTCCCGTAGTAGTTACAAGTCAATATTCCTAATACAATTCTATCTTTCCAAACTCTCTCCTAACTGGGCTTCCAGGCTTTATAATCTTCGGGTCGTGGGCCTTCAGTAAAACCCCAGGTGCCATCTTCGGCAGGCCCATTGGGGATGCCTATGTCAGTAGCACCCGAGATTTGGTTGAATCGAAGAATCAGGGGGAATCTCCAACTTTATAATTACAATACAACTTCTTCGAGTTAACATACATTTTTAATAAATCAGTCATATATTGTGAAGGGATAACGGTAATTGGGGCTAGTTCATCTGACGGGTCAAGTACTAGTTAACTGCTCTTGTGGCAATCCACCAAAACCTACTTCTAGCTCACGTCTCTGGACATGATCTCGGGATACTGGTGTAATTCGACATGCGCTGCTTAAGGTCTTACCAAATGTCGAATTCCAGTTATGTTTTATCGGGTACCTAACGCGTCCGTTAGGATTTTTCTTCGCATCTGCTGACACGGAAAAAAGTAGCAAAGCGCCGTCAGAGGCGGTGCCACGCCGCACAGGACGGATCCCGGGGACTTACCTTCGCAAAGTATTGCGGCATTCAGAGATTAATTTGCGACTGAGGCACTCTGAGAATATATTGTCGAGTACTTTTTCGGCTGCTGGAATAGCACATTTATCCGAGTCACCAGATGAGTTGTATATTTTTATCTTGTCCTCCCGATAGGAGTATATGAAGAGTTACTTGTATAACTCGAAATATGCTCATCATACTCTTTATAGTTTCATCGGGCACGCGAACAGCGTTCCCGATGGGAGTAGCCCCCGAGGCTACAGCCAAGTGCTTGTACTTGGTTGTAGGCTCACCATTTTAACATCTTTCGTCGCTATATTGTCATCTTTTCAAGTTCTTCTATCCTTTTCGGGTGCGCGACTAGCGCTCCCGATGGGAGTAGCCCCCGAGCATATGGACAAATGCTTGCATTTGATCATAGGCTCTCGCCTTTTTCTTTCTTGCCCTACTCGAGGTTTCCTTCTTTCTAAAGTAGCCCCCGAGCATTTGATCAAAAACTTGTATTTGATCAAAAGCTCTCGAAATTATCATCACTTCTTGTTTGTCACCAATCTTCATAACACCTCTGTCGAGATTTTTCTTTGTTAAATTGACATCAGTGCTGACGATAGCCATGACCCCTGTATCGGGAAAATGCGAGTTCTGCCCTGTCACTGACTTGTGGACCCAAAATCTGCGGCGTTTTGACACGTTACGCAAGTGGAAGGAACACGTCCTCCGCTTTTTCTGGCACGCGCGCTGTAGCGCCTGTCCAGTTCCTTCACAGTGAAAATACGTTTTTACCCCCTTGAGCCTTGTGTAAAGCATCAAGTCCATCTCATACCATCCAACGGTGCGGCGTTTCGGCTAGCGTGCTATTAGTACTCATCTTCTTCCTCCTTCAATCCCCTTCGCCGCGCCGCGCTCATATCTCCTCTGTCAAAATCTCCACTACAACCACAAAAGCTCATGCGCTCACGCACTGCCCTACTTACTCCAGCACCATTGTTGATGCCACCACACTCAAGACTCACAAGGAACAGCACACCCGAAGCGAATATGTTGGCGCAAGATCTGGGTGCCTCGGAGTGGGAGAGATCCAAGATCTCAAACCAAGATGTCAACCTGATGAAGAAGCTCGGCCTCATGAAGAAGAAGGACGCGCTGCGCTTCCCCAGCGAAGAAAGCTACCCGTCGCCCCCTATGGAATATCGGGTTAGCTTCGTTGACCACCTCATTCGCGGCCTCTCTGCCCCTATCCATGATTTTCTTCGTGGATTGCTTTTTGTGTACGGGTTGCAACTTCATCAACTCACTCCCAACTCCATCCTCCACGTTTCTATTTTCATCACCCTTTGCAAGTGCTTCCTCGGAACCCAACCTAATTGGGCTCTGTGGAAGCGCATTTTCTGCCTCCGCCGCAATGGCTCCCACAACATTGCCTAAAACATAGGTGGTGTTGTTATTTGCGTTCGCCCTGATGTCGAATATTTCGATGTCAAATTCCCCGACTCCGTCCAAGGGTGGCGCAGAAGATGGTTATACGTTCGCGAGGAGTGTCCCGATTCGCTAGAATACAAAATCGCCCCCTTTGACGGTAATGCAAAAATTCTTCGTCGCCGATCCTGGGATGCAGAGGCCACTGAAGAAGAAAAAACGGCGACAGAAGAGGTGATGACACGTATCCACGAGCTCCAGAATACCCGCGGCAAAGAGTTGTCGGGTATTCATGTTGGGGGGATGACCCCCGGTATGCCAAAAGCATGCCAAACCGGATGGTTTGAACAATCAAGATACCGGTTTAAAGGTTATTCCGGTCTAACAAGCTAAGCTTTTGGCTAAGTGAATCTATACCGGTATCCCAGGAGGGGTATACCGGAATAAGCTAAGAAGGTACCGGATTACCGGTACAAGCTACACTGTAGCACGTCCGCAAGACTGGTCAAAGATTCTCTAAAGAGCTAGAGGACAAAGATGAGCGAAGCAACTCAGCTTTGATCGAATCTCTGAGGCTAAAGAAGAGGATGACGTAAAAGGTACTGGAGGATGTCACCGCTCCCGATTAAAGACATACCGGTGTCATCCGGGCCAAAGAAGCTTTGTAAAGTAGTTTGTCTAGTCAAAGATGCCATTAGGATTTCCTAGGGTTTCTTCCTCTATAAGGCACCCTCTCCCCTATATAAGGAGAGGGGGCACACCCTAGCGCGGGTACGTTAAACCTTGTATCAGATAGCTGGTAACCTAACTCGATGGAATAGAGAGATTCCTAGTTGGGATAATCCTTGTGTTCTTCTTCTTTTACCTCTGGCCAAGGCCAAGTTCTTCAGGAATCCATCCGGAATTCATCCACATATAACCAAAACCCTCCCCCGAATCCTCTAGCGCACATTCGGCCCCAACTTAAGCCATCCCATGGCATCTGTCTGTTCACCACGACGACAGTTGGCGCCCACCGTGGGGCCAGCAGTTGCGCTTGCTGGAGTTCATATTCGGGCGGGCCTCCTCACCATCACCGCGCTCGTCGACCGCGTCCTCGCCATGGACTTCATCAACGACAACACGGGCTGCTTCGCCAACGGAGGTAAGTTCCCCAAGAACGGCCGCATCATCGAGTTCGGGAGCTTCCGCGTCTACTACGGCACCGTCCCCGAGCGCCAGTGCCTCTCGCCGGTGCTGGTGGCTCCAGACCCGCCAAGGTCTGCGCTTCGCAGAGGCCACGCCGCCGGTAGCGTTGAAGTGTTGGTGGTTGGCGTGGCTGACGCCGGCAAGGGAGCTGCGGTGGAAGGCGCAGGACCGGTGAAGTCCACGCGCACGGCCAAGCCGCCGACCAAACATGACCAAGAGGTTGCGGGTGCATCTACAGCGCCACCGCAAACTCCTCTCCAAGCGGCCATGAGCGTGCTGGCGAAGCCCCTCGCGCAAAACATCGATCCGGCAACGGCTCAGGCGGAGCTGGAGGCGCTGCGACAAAAGCTGCACTCCGGAGGCGCGGACATCATCCGGGGGCAGCGCGAGCTGAACCTAACCCTACGTGAGTATAACGCTGCCCATGGCTTTGCTTCTGTTAGCGCTCAGGCTGCTAGAGTACCAAAAAACCGGCTTAGAGCTCGCAACCTAGATCAGGATTTGCGTAAGGAGATTCTTGCCGGAAAAAGTTCCTCTGCATCTTTGAGCATTGTAGAGAAACCTAAGTACGGTGAGCCCGGATAAAACCATAAAAGCTGCTAGGGCTGCAGTAGAGCTGTGTGAATCACTTACCGGAGATGCCTTAGCAAAACAACAAGATCGTGTTAGAGAGTTGTTTGACATGATTCAGGAACAAAATGCTGAACAGCTTGCTAAGGTAAACAAAGTTGCGGCTTCAAAATCTATGCGTTCTACAAAGAATGCCGGAAGTAAGTCCCATAGGAAGGCATCGTCCCCCCATCCGGACAGGAGAAAAGAAAAAGAGGTGAATGCGCAGCAAATGACTGTGTATGATCCGGTACTTGCCGGAAAACAACAAGCCGGGCGACATGAGGCCGGTTGAAAAAGCCAAGGGGAAGGTCGTGGCTATGCCGGAAATGGCTATGCCGGAAATGATTATGCCGGTAGAGGTGAAACCGGGCAAAATTATCGTGCACCAAGGGCTGCGTATGTTGAAGAGGAAATGCCTCTACCAAGATACCGGCAGGCAAGAGCCGCGGTACCGGAACGATACGATGAAGCTGATTCAGGGACAGAAAGAATTGCAGCCTACCGGAACCCTCTGGGGGAACGCGTAGGAGAAAGATGCCTGCCAGACCGGGATGCGAGGCACAGGCTGGACAGAGTATACTTGTCTGAGATGATCGAGGCAGAAGGTCCTCCTGGCCCAAAATGCTTTGGCCCACGGATCATGAAAGAGGAACCACCGGTTCGCAACTTCATGTTGCCCCGTGATACAAAAACATATGATGGCACTACTAAGCTGGAAGACTGGCTTGCGGACTATGTGACCGCAGTGTACGTCGCTGGCGGCGGAGGAACCATCGCTGGTGGAGGGAACCGGCACTGGGCCGTGAGAATCGTACCATCTTTCCTGGTAGGACCGACACAAAATTTGGCTTAACAACTGGCCGACAGGAAGCATTAGTGGCTGGCTGGACTTTGAGGAAGGTTTCGTGAGAAACTTCAGCAGCACCTACCGGAGGCCAAATAGGCCGCAGCAGCTCGCTCTGTGCGTGCAGCGCTCCAATGAAACAGATCGGGATTATCTGACCCGGCGGAACTCCACAAGGAACTCTTGTGAAGGAGTAATCGAGGCACAGGCCATTGCTTGGTTTTGCAATGGGTGCAGAGGAGGTTCACCGTTGTGGCAAAAGCTACAGAGGAACATGCCAACAACTTTGGCGGAAATTATACGTGTGGCAGATAGCTACACGTTGGGAGATCCAATGCAACCGGCAGTACAAGCTGATCCGGCGCAAACAAGCCAACCGCGCCAAGATCAGTACCGGGATAACCGGCACAACAAAAGAAGGGAATATTTTCTGGATCGGAGGTATGTTCCGCAGCAAGTAGCCGCGGTGCAAGATAACTCTGGCGCCAGCGGAAGCCAGAGGCAAGAAACCGGATCGCAGCCATGGGGACGGGTCCTAAAAAACAATGGGTTGAAAAGAAGCCGTGGGGAGAAAAAAAGAATTGGCAAGAACATGCAAGATACACCATGGAATCTGCAATGGAACAACCTTGCCGGTGGCACACTCCGAATCCGGTGAAGCCGGCAAACCATTTGACAAAAGATTGTTCCTGGACCAAATACTTGATGTTGAAAGGTGCGGTAAAAGATGCGCAAGCACAAGGCTGTACTACGTTGCTACCACCATCGCAAGACATCTTGCGGCAACAACTACCACAGCCACCACCGCTTACCGGAGCAAACGCTCTACCGGTACAGCCTCAGCCAAACCGGCAGCCGCACCCAAAGATAATGCCAAACCCGGGTGGCTACGCTCTTGTTGTGCACCCTATCATGCTGGGCCAACAACTCGAGTCCGGTTCAGCAAGGTGCTGATAGACAATGGGAGCAGCATAAACATTATGTACCGGCACACTATGCATACGCTGGGGATAACAGAGAACATGTTACAACCAACTCACACCACTTTCCACGGAATCGTTCCGGGCCTATCTTGTTCGCCCATGGGAAAAGTCCGGGTGGATGTATCATTTGGAGGACGCGACAATTGCCGGGTGGAAAACCTTCTGTTCGAGGTGGTGGATCTAGACAGTCCCTATCATGCACTGCTGGGGAGACCGGCATTGGCGGCGTTCATGGCCTCAACTCATACGGCGTATCTCAAGATGAAGATGCCAGCACCTCGTGGACCCTTGACTGTGGTGGGAAACTACAAGATCTCACTGGAAACTGCTTCCGCCGGATCAAACCTGGCCGAATCTCTGGTGATTCCAGAGCAAAAAAGAAGAATGCAAACCGCAGTTGCGCTGGCTCAATACTCGCAGTTGAGCTTAGCGGCAATGAGTGGAAACTTGGGCACACCGGCATTCAAGCCAACCTAGGAAAGAAAAGACATCGTGCTGGACCCGGCTTACCCTGAGCATACCATTCGTATCGGTGCTGGCCTGAGTGAGGCATAGGAAAGCGCGCTCGTCAACTTCCTCCGTGAGAATCGGAATATCTTTGCGTGGTCTACTGATGACTTGGTAGGTGTTCCGAGGGAGTTGGCTGAGCACACTCTAAATGTCCGGAAGGATGCGAAGCCGGTAAGACAACCCTTACGCCGGTTCGCTGAAGACAAGAGAAAAATCATTGGAGAAGAAGTGACAAAGTTGTTGGTTGCCGTTTCATCGTGGAGGTACTACATACCGAGTGGCTAGCCAATCCGGTGCTGGTCGAGAAGAAAAAAGAGGAGGAACCAAAAGCTCCAAAGGTGTGGCGCATGTGCATAGACTACACCAACCTGAAAAAGGCTTGCCCGAAAGATCCTTTCCCTTTACCCAGGATCGATCAAGTGATTGATTCTACTGCTGGTTGTGAGCTGTTGTCTTTCCTGGATGCTTATTCCGGTTTCCACCAGATTCCCCTGAAAAAGGAAGATCAAATAAAAACTGCTTTCATTACCCCGCACGGGGCTTATTGCTATGTCACTATGCCTTTCGGTTTACGCAACGCTGGTGCAACGTACCAGCGCTGTATGCAAAAGTGTCTGTTTGATCAAATTGGAAAAAATGTGCAGGTCTATGTGGACGATGTCGTGATAAAAACTAAGGTAAAAGAAACCTTAATCGATGATCTGAGGCAAACGTTTGAGAACTTGAGAAGGTTCCGGATGAAACTCAATCCGGCAAAATGCACCTTCGGTGTGCCTGCCGGCAAACTGCTTGGCTTTCTCGTATCAAGCTGGGGAATTGAGGTTAATCCGGTAAAAATCCGGGCCATCGAAAGAATGACTATACCCTAAGATCTCAAAGATGTGCAAAAGTTTACCGGAAGCTTGGCATCGCTAAGCCGGTTCATAAGCAGGTTGGGGGAAAAGTCCCTGCCACTCTATGCTTTGATGAAAAAATCTGATACCTTCGTCTGGACCCCTCAGGCGGACATAGCATTCAAAGAGCTAAAAACAATGCTAGTAACTGCGCCGGTATTGGCCTCGCCGCTAGAAAGAGAGCCCATGCTGTTATACAAGCAGCAACAAACCGGGTCGTGAGTGTTGTAGTTGTGGTGGAAAGAGAAGAGGAAGGAAAAATCGTGCAAAGGCCGGTATACTACCTGAGCGAGGTGCTCTCCCTCTCAAAAAAAAACTACCCTCACTTCCAGAAAATGACCTATGGCGTGTTCATGGCCGCTACAAAGCTCAAGCATTAATTTGAAGAGCACCCCATGAAAGTGGTGAGTGAGGCACCCATTTCAGATATCATGTGCAACAAGGATGCCAGCGGCAGGATTGCCAAATGGGCAATTCAGATATCACCGTACGTACCGGTGTATGAGAAGAGATGCCATAAAGTCACAGGCCTTGGCTGATTTCTTGGTCGATTGGGCGGAAATACAATACAAACCGCCGGAACAAAAAATAGAATACTGGAAGATGCACTTTGACGGATCCAAGCTCAAAGAGGGTCTAGTTGCCGGTGTGGTTCTTACTTCACCAAAGGGAGATAATCTCTGGTATGTTCTGCAAGTGCATTTCAGGGCATCAAATAATGTCGCTGAGTATGAGGCTCTGATCCATGGGCTCAAGGTCGCAAAAGAAATCGGTGCTCACCGGATCATTTGCTATGGTTATTCGGATCTTCTGGTGCAGCAGTGTTCCGGAGATTGGGACGCAAAAGATGCCAACATGGCCGCATACCGGTTTCACGTACAAAAGATTGCCGGATTCTTTGAAGGCTGTGAGTTTCACCATGTACCGCGGGCGGAAAACGAAGCCGCGGATACTCTCTCTAAGTTGGGCTCATCCGGGCAAGAAATTCCTCCCGGAGTGGCTTTGGCTCACCTAAGGACGCCATCGATTAAACCAAGTCTGGAATCGGAGTCAATCTTTGTACCGGAGTCACACGTGGTGCCAATGGACATTGACGAAGGAAACCCGGGGACTGTTTCGGCAAACCCGGGGACTGCAGGATCTAAGCCGGAAGAGGCTATGCTGGTGGACAACATGGAGATAGACGTACCGGTATTTCTGGTTCGGGAAGCACCAACTTGGGTTGAACCTATTAAGGAATTCCTGATCAACGGCACCCTGCCGGTTGACGAAAATGAGTCAAAAAGAATCCAAAGGAGATCCAAGGCCTGCACCATCATCACTGGAGAGGTGTACAAGAGAAGTGTTACCGGTGTTCTCCAGAGATGTGTGGAACCGGAAGAAGGCAAAGAAAGGCTGGTGGAGATTCACCAAGGAGAGTGTGGGCACCATGCCTCATCAAGGGCGCTGGTGGCAAAAGTGTTCCGGCATGGGTTCTACCGGCCCACAAGACCGGAAAACGCCGAGGATTTGGTACGGAAATGCAACGGGTGCCAGAGGTACGCCAAGCAAAACCATACCCCAGCATCCGGCCTGAAAACTATACCGTTAACTTGGCCATTTGCTATTTGGTGCCTTGACATGGTTGGCCCATTCAAAACTGCAAGGAGCAGCATGACCCACGTCCTAGTGATGGTGGATAAATTCACCAAGTGGTTGGAAGTGAATCCTATCGCAAAATGTGATGGGCATACGGCGGTGAAGTTCTTGAAAGATGTTATCTTGCGGTACGGCTACCCGCATAGCATTATCACTGACAATGGAACAAACTTTGCTCAAGGGGAGTTTAAAAGATTTTGTGAGGATAACAACATCCAGCTAGATCTGTACTCAGTCGCACACTCGCAAGGTAATGGCCAAGTGGAAAGAACCAATGCTTTGGTGCTTTCCGGTATCAAACCAAGGCTCATTGAACCGCTTAAAAGACACCGAGATGCTAGCTCGATGAGCTACCCTCAGTGTTGTGGAGCATAAGAACAACACCGAACCGGTCTACCGGATACACTCCATTCTTCATGGTTTATGGGGCGGAAGCCGTGATTCCAACCGACATCATACATGATTCACCAAGGATTCAACTCTTTACCGAAGAAGAGGTAAAAGAGGCCCGAGAAAATGATGTGGCCCTGCTCGAGGAAGCAAGAGAGCTGGCTTTGGCAAGAACAGCCATATACCAGCAGAACCTCAGACGCTATCATAGCCGGAAGGTTAAACCAAGAGTGTTCCGGGAAGGGGACCTGGTACTACGCCTAGTGCAGCGCACTGAGGGGCGTCAGAAACTCTCACCTCCGTGGGTAGGACCTTTCATTGTGAGCAAGGCTCTACACAATGATGCCTACTACTTAATCGATGCACAGGAATCAAAGAAGGGAAAGGCGGATAGGTCCGGAGAGGAAACTAAGCGTCCATGGAACATAGCTTTGCTGCGTCCTTTCTATTCCTGAAGATGTGCTGTAAGGAGTTCTTTTTTGTACCTTATATGCTATGAATAAAAGATGTCAGAACCTCGAATGAATCTCGGGGACTACCCCTACTGAAATTGCATGCAATGTGTTTATTTTTTCAGTTTACCGGTTGCTTGTTGGACGTTTTTTCTTTCCGGTTTAGTAACGTGCTAAACCTACCGGAGTCTTCGACTTTTCTGTTGTCCGCAACCCGGCTTCATGGCAAGCAAGATAAACCGGAAGGAACTAAGCACATGAAACACGAAAAGAGGGAATGAGAACAAACAATCCGGAAAAAGTTTAACTAACCCCGGTTATACTGGTTTTTTGTGAAAAGTTTCGAGTTTTTTCTAAGTTCAAGAAAATGCTTGCTTGGCAAAAGAACTTTGTGACTCATACGCCAAAACACCCAGAGAGGTAGGCAGAGACAAAGCAAAAGAACCAAGTGTGCATCGGATTGGATGCGGAAACAATTCCGGAGTCTTCACAGTGCAAGATAAAAGCAAACAATAACCAAAGTGCTAAGGTAGCATACGAATTTAACTTAATAAGATAACGGTACACAAGAAACCGGCACAATCAGTTGTAGCACAACCAAAAGAACTACGAAGTTTTATATTACATCAAAGACCCCAGCATACCGGGATAGAATTTAACTGATATTGTTTTGAGGCAGCAGGTGTAGCAAGCACATAACAAAGAACATTCAGATAGCAGGGGGCAGCAGGCCGGCTTCGGGAGCTTCCGGAGGGACATCGCCTGCTTCCGGAGGAACATCGCCTTCTTCGGCTCCCTCATCCTCCTCGTCATCGACGTCTTCTTCCTCGTCGTCAGTGAGTGCGTCTCTGACGTCGGGAGGAGGAGGGATGAAAGTGCGGATGTGGGCGAACTCCGCAATCCGGTAGGCGCAGTCCTGCCGCTTTCCGGTTAGGACTGGATCCTTGTCAGTGGGCGCGTCGCCGTGAAGGTTGTGGAGGGCGTCCAGATCCAGTTCTTCGTACCAAGAACAGGCAACGCGTAGCGCTGCATCTGCTCCGGCACGGGCCGCTGAGCACTTCCACTCGCGGATCCTCCGGCAAGCATCCTTCAGGCGGTCGGAGATCAGCGTCAGGTTGGCCGGCACCGCTTCCCCAGGCCACAGCACCCTGAAGATTTCCATGGCCCGATCCGGCAGATCGACCAGGTGCCGGTCCACAGCTCGCATGTGCTGGATCCGGGCGGCAACCGCGACCAAGTGGTCATAAGCGTCCCAGGGCGCATCCGGGTTGCTCATGGCTTACTCAGCCTGCGTTCCGCTACCTTCTTATGCGCATGCGGTTACGACTCCGGGAAAAGCCCTAGAAGGAAAGGAAAATAAGAAAAAAGTAACCGGTGTAAGGACGTATCGCCAGAAAACATAAGCTTATAAGCAAAAGAGAAAAGAAGAACGGCTTACTGAGGGCCAGGGCGTCGGCATGCATGACCAACCGGTCATACTCGGCCTGGTCTGTGGTGAGGGTGGCGATCCGGTCTTGCGCCTCTTTCCGCGCCCGGCTCTCCTCCTCCAGCTCCGCCCGCAGCACCGCGCTGGAGTTGGTGAACTCCTTCAGAGATTCATCCAACTTGGCCTCAGTTGCAGCCTGGGCCTCCTTCAGCTCCCGCGAATGTCGGAGCTCAGCCTGCATGAGCTGCTCCTTTAGCTCATAAGAGAGGGTCTTCTGAGCGTCCAGAGCTTTTCCATGCTCCGAGACAAGCTCCTCCTTTTCAGCTGGAATCCGGAAAAGAAATATTAACAGAAAGATAACCGGTAGATTAAAGAGAGGCAAACCAACCGGAAAAGAAAATGGTACCTTTAAGCGCGAAGAGCTGAGCATTGAGGTCCTCGACGGAGGATTCCGGAAGAGCTGATGTGCAAAGAATTTGTAAGTACTGAAAAGGAAAATCAACCAGTAAAAAGAGGCCGGGGTGCTGATGTCTACGGGAGCTTCTATTCTTGTAGACAGTGTTGGGCCTCCAAGAGCAGAGGTTTGTAGAACAGCAGCAAGTTTCCCTTAAGTGGATCACCCAAGGTTTATCGATCTCAGGGAGGACGAGGTCAAAGATATCCCTCTCAAGCAACCCTGCAACCACAAAGCAAGAAGTCTCTTGTGTCCCCAACACACCTAATACACTTGTCAGATGTAAAGGTGCACTAGTTCGGCGAAGAGATAGTGAGATGCAAGTAATATGGATGAGTATGAGTGGTAATAGCAATCTGAATAAAATATGGCAGCGAGTAAACATGCAACAAAAAAGTAAACAAATGGAGATTCAATGCTTGGAAGCAAGGCCCAGGGATCCTGATTTCACTAGTGGACACTCTCAACAATGATCACATAATAGGACTACTCTACACTCTTTTGTTGGATGATGAACACCGCTAACTGTGTAGGATTACACGAACCCTCAATGCCGGAGTTAACAAGCTCCACAATATTCAATGTTCATATTTAAATAACCTTAGAGTGTAAGATAGATCAACACAATTACACCAAGAACTAACATAGCATGCACACTCGTCACCATCACACTATGTAGGAGGAATAGATCACATCAATACCATCATAGCAATAGTTAACTTCATAATCTACAAGAGATCATAATCATAGCCTACGCCAAGTACTAACACGGATGCACACACTCGTCACCATTACACCGTGCGGGAGGAATAAAACTACTTTAATAACATCACTAGAGTAGCACATAGAATAGTAGTGATACAAAACTCATATGAATCTCAATCATGTAAAGCAGCTCATGAGATTATTGTATTGAGGTACATGGGAGAGAGATGAACCACATAGCTACCGGTACAGCCCCGAGCCTCGATGGAGAACTACTCCCTCCTCATGGGAGACAGCAGCGTTGATGGAGATGGCGGTGGTGTCGATGGAGGAGCCTTCCGGGGGCACTTCCCCGTCCCGGCGGCGTGCCGGAACAGAGGCTCCTGTCCCCCAGATCTTGGCTTCGCGATGGCGGCGGCTCTGGAAGGTTTCTCGTACCGTGGCTTTTCCGTATCATGGTTTTAGGTCGAGGGGCTTTATATAGGCGAAGAGGCGGCGTCAGAAGGTCAACGGGGCGACGACACCATAGGGGGGCGCGGGCCACCCCCAGGCCGCGCCAGCCTATGGTCTGGTGAGCCTGTGCCCCCTCTCTGGCGGTTCTCTTGTGTTCTGGATGCTTCCGGGCAAAATAGGAACCTGGGCGTTGATTTCGTCCAATTCCGAGAATATTTCGTTACTAGGATTTCTGAAACCAAAAACAACAGAAATCAGGAACTGGCACTTCGGCATCTTGTTAATAGGTTAGTTCCAGAAAATGCACGAATATGACATAAAATGTGCATATAACATGTAGATATCATCAATAATGTGGCATGGAACATAAGAAATTATCGATACGTCGGAGACGTATCAGCATCCCCAAGCTTAGTTCCTGCTCGTCCCGAGCAGGTAAACGATAACAAAGATAATTTCTGGAGTGACATGCCATCATAACCTTGATCATACTATTGTAAGCATATGTAATGAATGCAGCGATCAAAACAATGGTAATGACATGAGTAAACAACTGAATCATAAAGCAAAGACTTTTCATGAATAGTACTTCAAGACAAGCATCAATAAGTCTTGCATAAATTCATAGTAAAGGCATTGAAGCAACACAATGGAAGATTAAGTTTCAGCGGTTGCTTTCAACTTATAACATGTATATCTCATGGATAATTGTCAACATAGAGTAATATAACAAGTGCAATATGCAAGTATGTAGGAATCAATGCACAGTTTACACAAGTGTTTGCTTCTTGAGGTGGAGAGAGATAGGTGAACTGACTCAACATAAAAGGTAAAAAGAATGGTCCTTCAAAGAGGAAAGCATCGATTGCTATATTTGTGCTAGAGCTTTTATTTTGAAAACATGAAACAATTTTGTCAACGGTAGTAATAAAGCATATGAGTTATGTAAATTATATCTTACAAGTTGCAAGCCTCATGCATAGTATACTAATAGTGCCCGCACCTTGTCCTAATTAGCTTGGACTACCGGATCATCACAATACACATGTTTTAACCAAGTGTCACACTGGGGTACCTCCATGCCGCCTGTACAAAGGTCTAATGAGAAAGCTCGCATTTTGGATTTCTCGCTTTTGATTATTCTCAACTTAGACATCCATACCGGGACAACATGGACAACAGATAATGGACTCCTCTTTAATGCATAAGCATGTGGCAACAATTATTATTCTCATATGAGATTGAGGATATATGTCCAAAACTGAAACTTCCACCATGAATCATGGCTTTAGTTAGCGGCCCAATGTTCTTCTCTAACAATATGTATGCTCCAACCATTAAGGTGGTAGATCTCTCTTACTTCGAGACAAGACGGACATGCATAGCAACTCACATGATATTCAACAAAGAGTAGTTGATGGCGTCCCCGAGAAAACATGGTTATCGCACAACAAGCAACTTAATAAGAAATAAAGTGCATAAGTACATATTCAATACCACAATAGTTTTTAAGCTATTTGTCCCATGAGCTATATATTGCAAAGGCGAATGATGGAACTTTAAAGGTAGCACTCAAGCAATTTACTTTGGAATGGCGGAGAAATACCATGTAGTAGGTAAGTATGGTGGACACAAATGGCATAGTGGTTGGCTCAAGGATTTTGGATGCATGAGAAGTATTCCCTCTCGATACAAGGTTTAGGCTAGCAAGGTTATTTGAAACAAACACAAGGATGAACGGTGCAGCAAAACTCACATAAAAGACATATTGTAAACATTATAAGACTCTACACCGTCTTCCTTGTTGTTCAAAACTCAATACTAGATATTATCTAGACTCTAGAGAAACCAAATATGCAAACCAAATTAGCAAGCTCTAAGTGTTTCTTCATTAATGGGTGCAAAGTATATGATGCAAGAGCTCAAACATGAGCACAACAATTGCCAAGTATCAAATTATTCAAGACATTTTACCAATTACTACATGTAGCATTTTCCGTTTCCAACCATATAACAATTAACGAAGCAGTTTCAACCTTCGCCATGAACATTAAAAGCTAAGAACACATGTGTTCATACGAACCAGCGGAGCTTGTCTCTCTGCCACACAAGAATTTATTCAAACAAAAACGAAAACAAGAACAAACAGACGCTACAAGTAAAGTACATAAGATGTGATGGAATAAAAATATAGTTTCAGGGGAGGAACCTGATAATGTTGTCGATGAAGAAGGGGATGCCTTGGGCATCCCCAAGCTTAGATGCTTGAGTCTTCTTGAAATATGCAGGGGTGAACCACCGGGGCATCCCCAAGCTTAGAGCTTTCACTCTTCTTGATCATAGTATATCATCCTCCTCTCTTGACCCTTGAAAACTTCCTCCACACCAAACTCAAAACAACTCATTAGAGGGTTAGTGCACAATAAAAATTAACATGTTCAGAGGTGACACAATCATTCTTAACACTTCTGGACATTGCATAAAGCTACTTGGACATTAATGGATCAAAGAAATTCATCCAACATAGCAAAAGAGGCAATGCGAAATAAAAGGCAGAATCTGTCAAAACAGAACAGTCCGTAAAGATGGATTTTATTGAGACACCAGACTTGCTCAAATGAAAATGCCCAAATCGAATGAAAGTTGCGTACATATCTGAGGATCACTCACGTAAATTGGCATAATTTTCTGAGTTACCTACAGAGAATTAGGCCCAGATTCGTGACAGCAAAGAAATCTGTTTCTCGCGAGTAATCCAAATCTAGTATCAACCTTTCTATCAACGACTTTACTTGGCACAACAAAACACAAAACTAAGATAAGGAGAGGTTGCTACAGTAGTAAACAACTTCCAAGTCACAAATATAAAACAAAGTACTGTAGCAAAATAACACATGGGTTATCTCCCAAGAAGTTCTTTCTTTATAGCCGTTAAGATGGGCTCAGCGAGTTTTAATGATGCACTCGCAAGAAATAGTATTTGAAGCAAAAGAGAGCATCAAGAGGCAAATTCAAAACACATTTAAGTCTAACATGCTTCCTATGCATAGGAATCTTGTAAATAAACAAGTTCATGAAGAGCAAAGTGACAAGCATAGGAAGATAAAACAAGTGTAGCTTCAAAAACTTCAGCACATAGAGAGGCATTTTAGTAACATGAAAATTTCTACAACCATATTTTCCTCTCTCATAATAACTTTCAGTAGCAACATGAGCAAACTCAACAATATAAATATCACATAAAGCATTCTTATCATGAGTCTCATGCATAAAATAATTACTCTCCACATAAGCATACTCAATTTTATTAGTTGTAGTGGGAGCAAATTCAACAAAGTAGCTATCATTATTATTCTCATCAAGTGTAGGAGGCATAGTATAATCACAACAAAATTTACTCTCCATAGTAGGTGGCACCAAAAGACCACTATCATTATAATCATCATATATGGGAGGCAAAGTATCATCAAAGAAAATTTTCTCCTCAATGCTTGGGGGACTAAAAAGATCATGAAAACCAGCTTCCCCAAGCTTAGAATTTTCTATATCATTATCAACAATGGTGTTCAAAGCGTTCATACTAATATTACTACCAGCATGCAAATAAGGTTCCATAGGTTTTTTAATTTTCGCATCAAACCATCCATGTCTTAACTCAGGAAATAGAATAAGAAGCTCATTGTCGTCCATTATGCCAAACTAGTGTAAACAAGAAACAAAAAGATGCAATTGCAGGATCTAAAGGAAATAGCTTCGAGTACTTACAACAGCGAAAATAGCTTAGTAGCCGAGATCCGGAATGTGAGTACCTTTTACCTTTCCTCCCCGACAACGGCGCCAGAAAATAGCTTGATGTCTACGGGAGCTTCTATTCTTGTAGACAGTGTTGGGCCTCCAAGAGCAGAGGTTTGTAGAACAGCAGCAAGTTTCCCTTAAGTGGATCACCCAAGGTTTATCGATCTCTGGGAGGAAGAGGTCAAAGATATCCCTCTCAAGCAACCCTGCAACCACAAAGCAAGAAGTCTCTTGTGTCCCCAACACACCTAATACACTTGTCAGATGTATAGGTGCACTAGTTCGGCGAAGAGATAGTGAGATGCAAGTAATATGGATGAGTATGAGTGGTAATAGCAATCTGAATAAAATATGGCAGCGAGTAAACATGCAACAAAACAGTAAACAAATGGAGATTCAATGCTTGGAAGCAAGGCCCAGGGATCCTGCTTTCACTAGTGGACACTCTCAACAATGATCACATAATAGGACTACTCTACACTCTTTTGTTGGATGATGAACACCGCTAACTGTGTAGGATTACACGAACCCTCAACGCCGGAGTTAACAAGCTCCACAATATTCAATGTTCATATTTAAATAACCTTAGAGTGTAAGATAGATCAACACAATTACACCAAGAACTAACATAGCATGCACACTGTCACCATCACACTATGTAGGAGGAATAGATCACATCAATACCATCATAGCAATAGTTAACTTCATAATCTACAAGAGATCATAATCATAGCCTACGCCAAGTACTAACACGGATGCACACACTTTCACCATTACACCGTGCAGGAGGAATAAAACTACTTTAATAACATCACTAGAGTAGCACATAGAATAGTAGTGATACAAAACTCATATGAATCTCAATCATGTAAAGCAGCTCATGAGATTATTGTATTGAGGTACATGGGAGAGAGATGAACCACATAGCTACCGGTACAGCCCCGAGCCTCGATGGAGAACTACTCCCTCCTCATGGGAGACAGCAGCGTTGATGGAGATGGCGGTGGTGTCGATGGAGGAGCCTTCCGGGGGCACTTCCCCGTCCCGGCGGCGTGCCGGAACAGAGACTCCTGTCCCCCAGATCTTGGCTTCGCGATGGCGGCGGCTCTGGAAGGTTTCTCGTACCGTGGCTTTTCCGTATCGTGGTTTTAGGTCGAGGGGCTTTATATAGGCGAAGAGGCGGCGTCAGAAGGTCAACGGGGCGACGACACCATAGGGGGGCACGGGCCACCCCCAGGCCGCGCCGGCCTATGGTCTGGTGAGCCTGTGCCCCCTCTCTGGCGGTTCTCGTGTGTTCTGGATGTTTCCGGGCAAAATAGGAACCTGGGCGTTGATTTCGTCCAATTCCGAGAATATTTCGTTACTAGGATTTCTGAAACCAAAACAGCGAGAAAACGAGAACCGGCACTTCGGCATCTTGTTAATAGGTTAGTTCCAGAAAATGCACGAATATGACATAAAATGTGCATATAACATGTAGATATCATCAATAATGTGGCATGGAACATAAGAAATTATTGATACGTCGGAGACGTATCAGGTGCAGAAACTAACCTTGGCACTTGTTGTGGGCCTCAGAGAGGTACCGGTTCTCCCACAAAAGCTCCTCGAAGAGCTGCTTCCGGGTGTCCAACGTGCTCTGTTCAAGTTAAAAAAGTTCCGGTAAGAAGATGCCGGTATTGAAAGAAAGTTTCGCGCTAAGAGTTGCGCTCTCAACCCGGAACTTGGGGACTGGCTATGCCGGTTTTTTATGTTTCTGAGAGAGTTTCGTGCTAATATGTGCGCTTTCAACCCGAAACTCGGGGACTGGCTATGCCGGTTTTTTGTGTTTCTGAGAGAGTTTCGCGCTAAGAGCTGCGCTCTCAACCCGAAACTCGGGGACTGGCTATGCCGGTTTTTTGTGTTTCTGAGAAAGTTTCGCGCTAAGAACTGCATTCTCAACCCAAAACTCGGGGACTGAGAGGATATCTTATATTTACTAATTGGAGACTCCCCACAAGCATCCACGTTAATCCTAGAGGTTAGCTAATAATGTCCGTACGATCAATTAGGTAATATATGTACAGCCGTAGGATGCCGTAGGATTACCTGCCGCACCCGCATGACTTTTCACGTCGGATCACCCGGAAAAAAACATATGTTTGTCATCCGCGGAAAGGATCTAGCAGGGAGGATGAATTCGACCCGCGGCCATACACGCGAGCATACAGAGATTAATTCGCCTTATGCCGATGGTAGGATGCAAGGCCACCTCTCGCCGTGCGTCCCCTGCGGTATCTGCCAATTTTTTTATGCAAGGCGTCATCTTCTGGAGCGTTGGCCTGTAGTGCCTTGGCCTCAGCTATGATCGATCTGGCAGTATGGGTTAACCAATGTCATTGCTTATCTCCTTTTTCCCATCACATCTGACCGTCAGGAAACTACTCCACCACTCCTAATTGATTTTCTCAACCATGGTATTCAAATTCCTTTCATGGTGCTGATATAGGGATCTTGGTCATCCGCCTGAATATCCACTCCTTACGCTTGGTCTTATTCAACTGTGGTGGCAGTATAAATTATACTTAGCAATAATTCTGTAAGTATTCTAACCAGTGGCCTGTATGATTTTAGTTTTTTCTAGAAAATCTATGATTTAAGTTCTGTGATTCAAGTGCAAAATCATAGGTTTCGTTGGGTGCCCTGAATTCAAAGTGGAAACCTTAGTATGCTTACTAAGATTTACAGAGATAGATTAACCCGGTACGCTTCATACATCTACGTCCATGGAGACTGTATGGCAATCTAATTTGCACATCTTCAAAGAAGCTTCTTGGTGTCAAGTTTAGTGAGTACGATGAGATGCAGATTAGGCGACATCCTATAATTTTTCCTAACCTACGACGCCAACGGCGACATAACATGAACTAGAGCGATGTCACCGAACCTGACGATGTTTCCTGAGGCAAAGCGACGTCTCTGATGCCGGGGGCAGTCCCGCTACCGCGGCGTTACATGAGGCGCCAGAGTGATGCCGCCTGTTCCGACCACAATCCCTAGCCGCAGGAGTGTCTATACTGAAAAGAATGATTTTCACGTTGGAAAAATCAGCTGGATGTATCTGTATTGTTCCTGTTCGACGCCTCCACGATATACATCAAGCTATATACTGCAGGAAACTAACTTACCATATGGTACACGGAGCCGAAAAATCGAGTTCAAACATGGTGATCAATTGCCGAGCCACAGCCCTGTCTGGATGCACAAGAACATCCAAGCCACTTCATGCCATTAAGCAGAGAGAGGGGGACAGCAATCGTGTCTGCTACCACGGCCGAGTCTGATCAACATCATATTTACCAGGTATGTCTTCCTACGGTTCTAACCAATGCCATTAAAAATAGCACAGGTGACTGAACTAACGTGGAAGAGGTAAAAATTCGGGATAGCTAGAAAACTAAGAATATATGAAACCAAAGTTGCATGTTATACCATCATTTAAATCCGGATCGATAGAGTTATTATTGACAACAACAAAATGGTTCTCAGATTCCCTTACTTGGTATGGGGCTAGGTTATTTTCACTCACAAATAGACAATTGTTGCAACACATGATGTGTGCAAAAATTCGTTATGAAAATACTACACAGATTTCATGCTAAAGTGTACGTATGATACATAGTTTATCATGACTGGACAATCATTTCTAAATAATAAGAGGTTTTAGTTTTAAATAGAAGTAGTACATAGATTTGAGTATATGCTATGAAACAAAATAGGGCACTTTCGTTTGACTATTTATAAATCGCAAAGATAGAATATACTCAGTTAGCCTTTCGAGTTAGCCATTAAAAAGTTCAATCAGCAGTAGACCAGATCCCGTAAAAGCTATACATGTAGATATGCTTATTTGGAATATTTGTAATTTCACGGTTTCATAAGTAGGTATATTATCCTTTTCTCGCATGTTTTCACATTCTAATTTACAATGAGATTAACATATTTTTGGTTTCAAATGTTCCAACCAAGTCCAAAGATGGTAATGTCCTTGAATGGAAATAAACTAAACATCGGGAAATAATAATCAGCCCGTGCGTTGCACGGGTTAGCGACTAGTACATATAAGTTGGAAGATTGAAAACCGGCATAAATTTAAAGAGCTTTGAAGTTTGTGCAACTTACCACCACGTTGTTGTTGGCATCATGCCACGCGGTGTCAAACTCTCTGACCGCGCGCCTGAGCCGGCCAAAGTGTTGCCCAGTGCTCCGGGGACCGGCAGGGTCAACCACCGGTAGCTTGTCCTTCCCGAGGCCGCGCGTCGCTGGGGACAGGTCTGCTTGATTCCACTTTTCAGCATATTCAAGCAGGTGGCCCAGGTCGGCTCCTCCGCGGTTGAGCTCGGTGATCCGGCCCAGCTGAGCTGAGGTCGTCTCACCGGCCGCAACGGCGGCGCGGCCGGCGTGCAGAACTAGTGTCTGCGAGCCGGAAGAGGTGGAGGTTGCCGCGGTGACCACCGCGGCAAGTTCCTGGGCGGTGAGCTTGGCGCCCTCAGGAGGTGTTGGCTTGGCGGCGGCTGGCTCGCCGGTAGCGGCAGCCGGAGGAGATGTTGGAGTGCCCTTGGACAGCGCGGAAGCTTCCGGTGCTTCCTTTGCCGGGGGAGAGCTTGCCGGCGTGGAGGAATCCGGCACGGTCTTGGAGGGGGAAGCAGTCGCTTTTGTTCTTCTTCTTCTTGGGGACGGGAGGAACCAGAGGTTCCGCCCTGCCGGCATCTTCAGTGCCGGCGCCGGTGTTGCTGGCACCGGTGTATCTAGCTTCTGGAGGGGAAGATAAATCCTCCTCCGGGTGGTGATCAGTAGGTTTAGGGGCCGCGCGCCCCGCACTTGTGTTGCCTCCCCGAGAGGAGGCAGGAGATTTGCCGGCACCAGAAGGTACCGTACTTTGTTGAGGAGGAGGTGAGGCCCTGGCGGCGTCCTCGGAGGTCTCCGGCCTCATGCCGGACGCGCTCTTGGTAAGCTTGAGCGCAGGCCTGGAAAGATAAAGAAAAGAAAGAGTCAGAAAAAGCAACCGGATGAGGAAAGTCTCGGGCAAAGGACAAAAGAAAGGAGAAAATCCGGAAGCTTACCCGCTAGCCACGTGGTAGCAAAAAAATTCACGACAGAAGGAAACTACCAGGTCGAACCAGAGTGGTAGAGGGACTCCGAGGAGCCGTCCCCATATGGCGGCGTGGCCAGGGTGGGGCCCGCGCCACCACGTGGGGACACGCCCTCGTGCGTCTCCTCCGCTCCGATTCGATCTCGTAATTTTCATATTTTCTAAAAATAACAAAAACATTGTTCGGAAAGTTAAACGCGGACTTTTTATTACCAAAACTGTTACCTATTCAAAGTCGAACTCTGCAGAACTATCAATTTGATCCTTGATGAAAGTTTCCGGAGTCACCACTCGAATAACATCAACATCTTCATTATAAGAATCTCCAGAAATATAATGCTTGAGTCTTTGTCCATTCACCACTTGTGTGGCATCACCTTTCAGAGAACCAATTTTTATTGCCCCTGAACGATACATGATACGTCTCCGACGTATCGATAATTTCTTATGTTCTATGCCATATTATTGATGATACCTACATGTTTTATGCACACTTTATGTCATATTCGTGAATTTTCTGGAACTAACCTATTAACAAGATGCCGAAGTGCCGATTCGCTGTTTTCTGCTGTTTTTGGTTTCAGAAATCCTAGTAACGAAATATTCTCGGAATCGGACGAAATCAAGACCCAGGTTCCTATTTTCACCGGAAGCATCCAGAACACTCGGGAAGGACCAGAGGGGGGGCACTGGGCCCCCAGACCATAGGCCGGCGCGGCCCAGGCCCTGGCCGCGCCGCCATATGGTGTGGCCACCCCTTTGACCCTCCTGCGCCGCCTTTCCGCCTACTTAAAGCCTCCGTCGCGAAACCCCTGATGCGAAAAACCACGATACGGAAAACCTTCCAGAGCCGCCGCCATCGCGAAGCCAAGATCTGGGGGACAGGAGTCTCTGTTCCGGCACCCTGCCGGAGCGGGGAAGTGCCCCGGAAGGCTTCTCCATCGACACCGCTGCCATCTCCACCGCCATCTTCATCACCGCTGCTGCTCCCATGAGGAGGGAGTAGTTCTCCATCGAGGCTCGGGGCTGTACCGGTAGCTATGTGGTTCATCTCTCTCCTATGTACTTCAATACAATAATCTCATGAGCTGCCTTACATGATTGAGATTCGTATGATGATGCTTGTAATCTAGATGTCACTATGCTAGTCAAGTGAGTTTTACTTATGTGATCTCCGGAGACTCCTTGTCCCACGTGTGTAAAGGTGACAGTGTGTGCACCGTGTGGGTCTCTTAGGCTATATTTCACAGAATACTTATTCACTGTTGAATGGCATAGTGAGGTGCTTATTTATATCTCTTTATGATTGCAAGGTGTTTGTATCACAATTTATCTATGTGCTACTCTAGCAATGTTATTAAAGTAGTTTTATTCCTCCTGCACGTGTGCAAAGGTGACAGTGTGTGCACCGTGTTCGTACTTGGTTTATGCTATGATCATGATCTCTTGTAGATTGCGAAGTTAACTATTGCTATGATAATATTGATGTGATCTATTCCTCCTACATATGCATGAAGGTGACAGTGTGCATGCTATGCTAGTACTTGGTTTAGTCTTTTGATCTATCTTACACTAAAGGTTACTAAAATATGAGCATGATTGTGGAGCTTGTTAACTCCGGCATTGAGGGTTCGTGTAATCCTACTGATGAGGACATCCCATCTCTTGATACAGCCGCTGTACCTACAGCCACACAATTACAAGGACCAATCACTCGAGCTCGTGCCAAACAACTTAACTATCAGGTACTTTCGTTTCTTGGAACTATTCCTCACATACATGAGAATATGATGCTGCCTAAATCAGATATGTTTGTTACTCTTAGGAATGATGGACCAAGCATGGATGAGGAGGACAAGCATTGGAGCATGATCACGCATGGAGGAGATGGCAGCAAGCGTTTGAGGATTGAAGATGACGCCGCAAGTGGAGATTTCAGAACTTTGAAGCCACCATAAGAAGAGATGAAGACATGGACGAAATATAGAGTTTCCCACTTCATAATTTCGTCCATAGCATGTTATGGTGCTGCGTCACCTTTAGTTTTGGGCCAGGCCCATGTCATTTTCGCAGGAATTAAGTCAGCCACTTTTTAGAGTCCGTATTGAAGGGGGAAGGCCTTCTAGGGTTTGGTTCGACCACCATACGTATGGTTGGCCGAAACCCCACCTTTTCCTCCTTTAAATACCCCTATAGCCGTCACGTTTAGACTCGGATTTTGATTAGATTAAAAGTTAGCCATCGCTGCAACTCTCGTGTACTTCTTTTGAGGCCAACGCCCAGAACAAGACCGACTATTCGGAATCCCACCTTTTCAATAAAGCTTTCATTTATATTCGCAATATTCAGATTGCATCATTAGTTCTTACTTGTTCTCGATTTCAGGTAGGAATTAAGACCCTCGCTGGTCAGGCTGATCGTGCATCCGCAAGATCAGTAACTCCCGGAGATTGTCCTAGCGATTGCATTGGCGCACGAGCTTTGCACGTGTAGTCGGATCGTCAAGCACGAACTCCACCAACAAATCGATCTATCCACGTCTCATCGAAAGATCGGCCACCTTTGCCCTATCAAGTGGTATCAGATTTCAGGTTGCTCGGTGAGATTTTACTGTTTTCGTAGTGTAGATTGCATCTGCCATCATACCCATAAACCACGAAAAAGCCAAAAATACTGTTAGGGTTTTTAGATCATAGTTCCCATAAACCCCTGCCACGTCTTGCATTGTCTTTTCAGTTTTGCATAGTTGAATTTGTGTCTGCATCTTCGTGTCGAGTTGCTGGTCTTAGCGTCTAGTTCCTTAGAGTTTCGAGTTCTGGTCATATTCGTCACGCCGCCGCCGCCACTCGCACCATACGCAGATCACCGCCACCACCACCACCATATACTTCCGCCACTTCCATATACACCCTGCCATATACTTCCGCCACTGCCATATACACCCTGCCATATACTTCCGCCACTGCCATATACACCCTGCCACATACATCCGTATCCACCATATACCCTGTGTCCTACCGCGACACGGATTCGTGTTGTTTCTCTGCCGCGACAGAGCCCGTGTAGAATTAGGTTTTATTGTTTTTCCTACTCAGCTGTTACCTTCTAATATCATCTTGCGCTGCAGAAAAATTTCCGTGAGATAAGTTTCGGCCGCCAGTAAAGAATTGGAAGGAGAGCAAAAAAAAAAAAAAAAAAAAAAATTGCGCCACTTTTCGATAAGTAAAGATAAGTCTGGAAACGCTTCCGAAAAAATTTTCTGGCTACATTGGTTTTTCACTTTGGCGATCACTTTTCGCCACTGGCCGTTATAGCGACATTTTTTTGGCGCCTGCGCGCTTTCCGGAGCACCTCCGAAATTTCGACAAAATTTTTTCTGAGGCTATACTGTTTTTAGACCTTGGGGATCAGTTTGAGACACTTGCTATCATAGTGATTTTTCACACCTCGCGTCGCCACCTCATCGCCACCTCATCGCTGCTAGTTGCTTGTGTGCCGCGCCGTGACCTCGCTCGTGTTCTAGGCTCGCGTCTCTAGTACGGTCTAGCCTAGGACCGAGCACGAGTACCGTTGTTGAGCATACTTTCAATATTGCATTGCTGTTTTGACAATTGCTGTTTCGCTACCATATTAGCCTTCCTACAGCTCTACATATTGCCTCCACGTGCACTGTGTCGACACCTGGTAATCGCTTTGGCAATCCTTGGAGACGCTGATACTTGCTGGTTGTTACATCACCTTCCTCCTGTTTGGTAAGAACTTGTAAGAGCTTTGTATTTTGCTTGACGAATTGCGCGTGAACCACCATATTCCGTAGTTTGTAGGCATATACATTTGTGCTTTTTGTGTACTAACCATGTCAGGACCAGTTGATCCGACCGCTGTTGACCCGGCCAAGATGACGCCTGAGCAGTTGCATGCTCACTTTACCCACCTTTTGGGCGGGCATGCACGCGACACCGATGCGCGCATTGATGACGTGGATGCCAAACTCACCGACGCGCTGGACAAACTGGATGGCCTCGAGGCAGCTTTCAACTCCAAGCTCGACGCCAAGTTCCAGGAGCTGTTGACTCGGTTCCCGCCGCCTCGCGCCAACGTGCAACGCCGCGCACGCCGCGTTCCTCGCGCGGACGTTCCTGCAGGTACCACCCCTGATGCAGCAGCCGCACATGACGCGCCTTCTGATGAAGGCTACGAAGATTATGAAGGGGATGCGGACGAGCAGGTAGATGAGAACGTACTGGACGGCGAGGAAGTCCAACAACCTGCACCTGGTCGTCCACGGCAGCTGAACCGCCACGCGCGACCACCTCCACGCCCGGTACGTAATGATGATGATCATGTTGCTAAACTGAAACTGAATATTCCGCCATTTGAGGGTAGATATAATCCTGATGCATACCTTACATGGTAATTGGAAGTAGAACAACGCTTTGCATCTTTAAAATACCCTGATCACTTGCGTGTTAGTGCTGCTACTTGTGAGTTCACAGATTTTGCATCTATTTGGTGGTCTGAATATTGTAGAACACACGCAGCAAATATTCCTGCTACATGGGTTGGGTTAAAACTTGCTATGCGTACTCGTTTTGTTCCTCCACATTATCAACGTGATTTGCTGAAAAAATTGTCTCGCTTAGAACAAGGAAAAAATTCTGTAGAAGACTATTATCAAGAATTGCAAACCGGCATGATTCGCTCGTGGTATTGTAGAGGATAATGAGGCTATGCTTGCTCGTTTCTTTGGTGGTTTGAATAAAGAGATCCAGCATATTTTAGATTATAAGGAGTACAACACTATTACTCGCTTGTTTCATCTTGCTTGCAAAGCTGAACGTGAAGTGCAGGATCGTCAACCACCATGGAGAAGAGCTAACGTTTCTGCAGGTCGTACATCGTCGTGGTCTCCGCGACAATCAGCGCCACAATCTCGTGGTACCGCACCAGCACCTACTACCTCCAAGTACACCGCGCCTGCATCACGAGCACCTCCTCGCCTCTACACCAACACCATCGGCTGGTCCTCCTCGGAGTTCATCTTCCATGGCCTCCACGGGAAGACGCGCGACATTCAATGTCGCAAATGCTTGGGATTTGGTCACATAGAGAGAGAATGCGGAACCAAGCGTGTGATGTTGGTGCGTGAAGATGGAGAATATGATTCGCAAGTGACTTTGATGAAGATACATTGGCCCTTATTGCTGCACGTGATGGTGCCAACTCGATTCCGAGAGAGAGATGGAGGTAATGGAAGCCGACACTCGCTGATCGAGTACAGGAGCTTAGTTGCACAGCGTGTGTTGAGCGTGCAATTGAGCAAAGCTGAGCATGATCAACGCCACAATCTGTTCCAAACAAGAGGCGTTGTAAAAGAGCGAGCTATAAGGATCATCATTGATGGAGGGAGCTGCAATAATCTGGCTAGCGTTGACATGGTGGAGAAGCTTTCTCTTCCTACAAGACAACGCACACATCCATACTACATACAATGGTTTGAGAGCTCTCGGAAGCTCAAGGTAACAAGAACTACACGTGTGCATTTTACCATTGGTACATATTCTGATTTTGTGGATTGTGATGTTGTACCTATGCAAGCTTGTTCTTTGTTACTTGGTAGACCTTGGCAATTTGATAGAGAATCTGTTCATAATGGTAAGACTAATCAGTATTCTCTTATGCATGATGGAAAGAAAATTGGTCTCAAACCTATGACTCCTGAACAAATACTAAAAGATGATCTTACTAGAGCTAGTAGAGTAAAAAACGAGGAGAAACTTAAGAGTGAGAATCAGATTGTTGCTGCAGATTTTGTTCCACCTAAGACTAATACTAAATCTGATTCGAACCATGCTACTGAAATTCGTTTGAAAAATCCTTGTTTGCTTGCTAGCAAATCTGATATTGCTGAACTTGATGTGAACACTACTCAATGCTATGCTATCATTTGCAAAGAAGTTCTGTTTTCATTTGAGGATATGCCTCCTTCTTTTCCACCTGCGGTTGCTAACCTTTTGCAGGAATTCATTGATGTGTTCCCACAAGATGTTCCCCCGGACTACCACCTATCCGTGGCATAGAACACCAGATTGACTTGATTCCAGGAGCGTCGCTGCCCAACCGTGCACCATACCGTACCAATCCCGAAGAGACGAAAGAGATTCAGCGACAAATTCAGGTTCTCCAAGATAAAGGTTACATTCGTGAGTCTCTTAGCCCATGTGCTGTCCCTATTATCTTGGTACCTAAGAAGGATGGTTCTTCACGCATGTGTACTGATTGTAGAACTATTAATAATATTACCATTCGATACCGTCATCCAATACCTCGTTTAGATGATATGCTTGATGAATTGAGTGGTTCTGTTATGTTCTCTAAAGTTGATTTGCGTAGTGGTTACCACCAGATTCGTATGAAATTAGGAGATGAATGGAAAACAGCGTTTAAAACTAAGTTCGGCTTATATGAGTGGTTAGTAATGCCCTTTGGTTTAACTAATGCACCTAGTACTTTCATGAGACCGATGAACGAAGTTTTACGTGCTTTTATTGGACGTTTTGTGGTGGTATACTTTGATGATATTCTGATTTATAGCAAATCTTTGGAGGAACATTTGGATCATTTACGTGCTGTTTTCAATGCGTTACGTGATGCACGTTTGTATGGTAATCTTGAGAAGTGCACCTTTTGCACCAATCGAGTTGCGTTTCTTGGCTATGTTGTTACCGCGCAGGGAATTGAAGTTGATCCAGCCAAGATTGAGGCAATTGAGAGTTGGCCGCAGCCAAAGACGGTCACACAAGTGAGGAGTTTTCTTGGCCTCGCCGGCTTCTATAGGCGCTTTGTGAAAGATTTTGGATCCATTGCTGCGCCGCTGAATGAGCTTACAAAGAAGGATGTGCCCTTTGTGTGGGGCGATGCACAACAAGACGCCTTCATGATTCTGAAAGATAAGTTAACACATGCTCCATTACTCCAACTTCCTGATTTCAATAAGACTTTTGAGCTTGAATGTGATGCTAGTGGAATTGGATTGGGAGGTGTGTTATTACAAGAGGGCAAACCTGTTGCATATTTTAGTGAAAAATTGAGTGGGCCTAGTCTGAACTATTCTACTTATGATAAAGAATTATATGCGCTGGTTCGGACATTAGAAACTTGGCAACATTATTTATGGCCTAAAGAATTTGTTATACATTCCGATCATGAATCTTTGAAGCATATTCGTAGTCAAGCTAAGTTGAATCGCCGCCATGCAAAGTGGGTTGAGTTTATTGAGTCTTTTCCTTATGTTATCAAACACAAAAAGGGTAAAGATAATGTTATTGCCGATGCTTTGTCGCGCCGTTATACTATGCTATCTCAACTTGACTTCAAGATTTTTGGATTAGAAACAATAAAGGAACAATACTTGAATGATGCTGATTTTAAAGATGTGTTGCTGAATTGTAAAGATGGTAGAACATGGAACAAATTCGTCCTCAATGATGGATTTGTGTTCCGTGCTAACAAGCTATGCATCCCAGATGGTTCCGTTCGTCTTTTGTTGTTGCAGGAGGCGCATGGAGGAGGATTGATGGGACACTTTGGTGTGAAGAAGACGGAGGATGTACTTGCTGCACACTTCTTTTGGCCACGTATGCGTCGAGATGTTGAGAGATTTGTGGCGCGCTGCACTACATGTCAAAAAGCTAAGTCTCGACTTAATCCACATGGTTTATATATGCCTCTTCCTGTTCCTAGTGTACCGTGGGAGGATATTTCTATGGATTTCGTTTTGGGTTTGCCTCGTACACAGAAGGGGAGGGATAGTATCTTTGTTGTTGTGGATAGGTTTTCTAAGATGGCACACTTTATTCCATGTCACAAAACTGATGATGCTACACATGTTGTTGATTTGTTCTTTCGCGAAATTGTGCGTTTACATGGTGTGCCAAATACTATTGTTTCTGATCGTGATACTAAGTTTCTTAGCCACTTTTGGAGATGTTTATGGGCTAAGTTGGGGACTAAATTGCTGTTTAGTACTACATGTCATCCCCAAACTGATGGACAAACTGAAGTAGTAAATAGAACTTTGTCTACTATGCTGCGGGCTGTTTTGAAAAAGAACTTAAAATTGTGGGAAGAATGTTTACCTCATGTTGAATTTGCTTACAATCGTTCGCTGCATTCTACCACTAAGATGTGCCCATTTGAGATTGTTTATGGTTTTTTACCACGTGCGCCTATTGATTTGTTGCCTTTACCATCTTCTCGTGCAAAATAATTTGGATGCTACGACATCGTGCTGAATTGATACTAAAATTGCATGAGACTACTAAAGACAACATAGCACGCATGAATGCTAAGTATAAAATTGCTGGGGATAGAGGAAGAAAGCATGTTGTGTTTGATGTTGGTGATCTTGTTTGGTTGCATTTGCGCAAAGATCGTTTTCCTGAATTGCGCAAGTCTAAACTAATGCCCCGCGCTGCTGGTCCTTTTAAGGTGTTAGAGAAAATAAATGATAATGCATATAAACTTGAGCTTCCCGCAGAATTGGGTCCGGTTAGTCCTACATTTAACATTGCAGATTTGAAGCCTTACTTTGGTGAAGAAGGGGAGCTTTCGTCGAGGACGACTTCAATTCAAGAAGGGGGCATGATGAGGACATCCCATCTCTTGATACAGCTCGCTGTACCTACAGCCACACAATTACAAGGACCAATCACTCGAGCTCGTGCCAAACAACTTAACTATCAGGTACTTTCGTTTCTTGGAACTATTCCTCACATACATGAGAATATGATGCTGCCTAAATCAGATATGTTTGTTACTCTTAGGAATGATGGACCAAGCATGGATGAGGAGGACAAGCATTGGAGCATGATTCACGCATGGAGGAGATGGCAGCAAGCGTTTGAGGATTGAAGATGACGCCGCAAGTGGAGATTTCAGAACTTTGAAGCCACCATAAGAAGAGATGAAGACATGGACGAAATATAGAGTTTCCCACTTCATAATTTCGTCCATAGCATGTTATGGTGCTGCGTCACCTTTAGTTTTGGGCCAGGCCCATGTCATTTTCGCAGGAATTAAGTCAGCCACTTTTTAGAGTCCGTATTGAAGGGGGAAAGGCCTTCTAGGGTTTGGTTCGACCACCATACGTATGGTTGGCCGAAACCCCACCTTTTCCTCCTTTAAATACCCCTATAGCCGTCACGTTTAGACTCGGATTTTGATTAGATTAAAAGTTAGCCATCGCTGCAACTCTCGTGTACTTCTTTTGAGGCCAACGCCCAGAACAAGACCGACTATTCGGAATCCCACCTTTTCAATAAAGCTTTCATTTATATTCGCAATATTCAGATTGCATCATTAGTTCTTACTTGTTCTCGATTTCAGGTAGGAATTAAGACCCTCGCTGGTCGAGCTGATCGTGCATCCGCAAGATCAGTAACTCCCGGAGATTGTCCTAGCGATTGCATTGGCGCACGAGCTTTGCACGTGTAGTCGGATCGTCAAGCACGAACTCCACCAACAAATCGATCTATCCACGTCTCATCGAAAGATCGGCCACCTTTGCCCTATCACCTACGCAATGTGTTCATCATCCAACAAAAGTGTAGAGTATGCATTTATCTATTCTGTTATGTGATCAATGTTGAGAGTGTCCACTAGTGAAAGTGTAATCCCTAGGCCTTGTTCCTAAATATCGCTATCGCTGCTTGTTTCTTGTTTCATTGCGTTACTACTGCTGCGTTACTACTGCTTGTTTATCGTCCTGGGCAAAGCACTTTTCCGGTGCCGTTGCTACTACTTATTCATACCACCCGTATTTCACTATCTCTTCGCCGAACTAGTGCACCTATTAGGTGTGTTGGGGACACAAGAGACTTCTTGCTTTGTGGTTGCGGGGTTGCATGAGAGGGATATCTTTGACCTCTTCCTCCCTGAGATCGATAAACCTTGGGTGATCCACTTAAGGGAAACTTGCTGCTGTTCTACAAACCTCTGCTCTTGGAGGCCCAACACTGTCTACAAGAATAGAAGCTCCCGTAGACATCAATACACCTCCACGATGACATATGGTCCTTCCCATTTTGAGAGTAATTTCCCTGAAAAAATCTGAGACGAGACCGATACAATAGGACTTTATCTCCAACATTAAATTCTCTTTCAATAATTCTTCTATCATGTCATTTCTTAACTTTCTCCTTAAAAAGTTTAGCATTTTCATAAGCTTCACTTCTCCACTCATCTAGAGAATTCAATTGTAGAAACCTTTTCTTACCGGCAAGTTTCAAATCTTTATTAAGTTCTCTTACAGCCCAATAAGCTTTGTGCTCTAGCTCTAAAGGTAAATGACATGCTTTTCCATAAAACATTTTATAATGAGACATACCCATAGGATTTTTATAAGCAGTTCTATAGGCCCACAACGCTTCCTTCAACTTACTAGCCCAATTTTTTCTAGATTTATTAACAGTCTTTTGCAAGATAGATTTAATTTCTCTATTTGATAATTCTACTTGCCCACTAGTTTGAGGATGATAAGCGGAAGCAATCCTATGATTAATACCATATTTAGCAAGAGTTTTTGTAAAACCACCATGAATAAAATGAGAACCTCCATCAGTCATAAGATATCTAGGTACTCCAAACCTAGGAAAAATAACATCTAAAAGCATTCTTAAAGAGGTCTCTCCATCAGCACTTTTTGTGGGTATGGCTTCCACCCATTTAGTAACACAATCAACAGCAACCAGTATATGAGTGTTACCTTCTGAAGAAGGGAAAGGACCCATGAAGTCAAATCCCCAACAATCAAATGGTTCAATAACAAGAGTATAATTCATCGGCATTTCATTGCGTCTAGAGATATTACCAACTCTTTGACATTCATCACAAGATAAGATAAACTTCCTTGCATCTTTTAAGAGAGTTGGCCAATAAAAACCTGACTGTAGAACCTTTTGTGCGGTTCTATCTCCGGCGTGATGTCCTCCATAAACACTACCATGACACTTACTCAATATCTCTTGTTGTTCATATTCGGGGACACATCTTCGCATAACACCATCCACTCCTTCTTTATATAAGTGTGGGTCATCCCAAAAATAATGCCTCAAGTCATAAAGGAATTTCCTTCTTTGCTGAGCTGAAAAGGTTGGAGGCAAGTACTTGGAAACAATAAAGTTAGCATAATTAGCATACCAAGGACTATCTCGCGAGCTCACCTTTATTACAGCCAATTTTTTCATTCGGAAAACTATCATTAACAGGAACAGGATCATAAACAGTATTTTCCAATCTAGACAAATTATCAGCAACAGGATTATCAGCACCTTTCCTATCTACAATATGTAAATCAAATTCTTGCAAAAGAAGCACCCATCTAATAAGCCTTGGCTTAGCATCTTTCTTTTCCATAAGGTACCTAATTGCAGCATGATCAGTATGAATTGTGACTTTTGAATCAACAATATAAGGTCTAAACTTGTCACAAGCAAAAACTACAGCTAGTAATTCTTTTTCAGTTGTAGCATAATTTCTTTGAGCAGCATCAAGAGTTTTACTAGCATAATGATCAATTTTTTATCTACTCGCTGTCCAAGAACATCACCTACATTAAAATCACTAGCATCACACATAATTTCAAAAGGTAAATTCCAATCGGGAGGTTCAACTACAGGAGCAGTTGTTAAGGCTTTCTTTAGAGTTTCAAAAGCTTCCTTACAATCATCATCAAAAACAAAAGGTACATATTTTTGAAGAAGATTAGTAAGAGGCTTTGAAATTTTAGAGAAATCTTTAATAAATCTCCTATAAAAACCAGCATGACCAAGAATACTACGAATACCTTTTACATCCCTAGGATAGGGCATCTTCTCAATTCCTTCAACTTTAGCTCTATCAACTTCAATACCTCTCTCAGAAATTTTATGTCCCAATACAATTCCTTCATTAACCATAAAGTGACATTAAGAACAAGGTTAGTTTCTTCACATCTCTGCATAACTTTATCAAGGTTTCGAAAACAATTATCAAAAGAATTCCCATAGACAGACTACAATCTTTTCACAAAAGCCACGAAAAATAGCAGACATGCATCTTTGAAAAGTAGCAGGAGCATTACATAAACCAAAAGGCATACGCCTATAAGCATAAGTTCCATAGGGACAACTGAAAGTGGTTTTCTCTTGATCTTTATCTCTAACAGCAATTTGTGAAAACCCAGAATAACCATCAAGAAAACAGAAATGAGTATTTTTAGATAACCTTTCTAGCATTTGATCAATAAAAGGTAAAGGGTAATGATCTTTCTTAGTAACTTTATTAACTTTTCGAAAATCAATGCACATTCTATACCCTACAACTACTCTTTGAGGGATGAGCTCATCATTATCATTAGGTACAACAGTTATTCCTCCTTTCTTAGGAACACAATGCACAGGACTAACCCATCTACTATCAGCAATAGGATATATAATACCAGCTTCAAGAAGTTTTAATACCTCATTCCTTACCACATCCTTCATCTTAGGAATTAGACGACGCCGATGTTCAACAACAGGCTTTGCATCATCTTCCATGTTGATGGCATGTTGGCAAATAGAGGGAGAAATCCCCTTCAAGTCATCAAGAGTGTAGCCAATAGCTCCTCGGTGTTTCTTCAATATTTCCAATAATCTTTCTTCCTAAAAATCTGAAAGCTTAGCACTAATAATAACAGGATATGTTTTCTTATCATCAATATAAGCGTACTTAAGATTATCAGGCAACGGTTTCAAATCAAAAACAGGATCTTCCTTTGGCGGTGGTGTTGTACCTAGATCTTCAACCGGTAAGTCATGTTTAAGAATAGGTTGACGAAGGAAAATTTCATTAAGCTCATTCCTTTCTTCCCTAAAGACTTCACTCTCATGATCCTCCAAATGTTGCTGCAAAGGATTATTAGGAGCAAGAGCAATAGATGCAAGTCTGTTCAACTCTAAAATCATTATTAGGCAATTCAGCTTCATAAGGAACTTTGGCAAATTTAGAGAAATTAAACTCATAAGATTCACCAACAAATTTAGTCACAATTTTCTCTTTCTTGCAATCTATAATAGCTCCACAAGTATTTAGAAAAGGTATACCAAAAATGATAGGACAAGTCTTACTAGCAGCAGAACCAAGTACCAAAAAGTCAGCAGGATATTTAATCTTACCACATAGAACTTCCACATCTCGAACAATACCAATAGGAGAGATAGTTTCTCTATTAGCTAGCCGAATAACCACATCAATATCTTCAAGTTCACAAGAACCAATTTTGATGCATGATCTCCCTATAAAGCTCATAAGGAATGGCATTAGTACTTGCACCAATATCGCATAAACCATAATAACAATGATCACCAATTCTAACAGAAAGCATAGGAACACTGGCTTTCCTAGACTTACTAGGATGTGAAACAATATTAGAAGCATCTTCACAGAAAATGATGTGACCATCTTCTACATTTTTAGTCAAAAGGTCTTTAACTATTGCAACAGGAGGTTCAACATTTATTTGTTCCTCAGGTTCTATAGGTTTCTTTGCACTTTTGTTAACCACACTAGTTATAACAGAATACTCCTTCATTTTAGCAGGAAAAGGGGTTTTCTCAATATAAGCTTCAGGAAGAATGTGATCAACAGTTTTAACTTCAATACATTTACCTATAGGTGAATCAATTTTATCTTTGTAGGGTTCATGATACTTATTAAAATTCTTCCTAGGAAATTCAAAATAAGAGGCAAAAGCTTTATAAAAATTTGAAACAACTTGAGAGTCAAGACCATAAGTAGCACTCATATTTCGAAATTTATCAGTATCCATAAAATTTTCAATGCATTCATAATCATAATTTATACCTGACTCTCTACCTTTGTCGTTCTCCCATCCTTCAGTATTCCCCTGAATCCGATCAAGAAGGTCCCATTTAAACTCTTCTTTGTTGCGTGTGAATGATCCAGAACAAGTAGTATCCAGCAAGGTTTTATCTTGAAAAGAAAGTCTTGCATAGAAATTATCAATGATGATATTACCAGGAAGCTCATTAATGGGGCATTTGAGCATTAAAGACTTCAATCTCCCCCATGCTTGGGCAATACTCTCTCCATCATGAGGCCAGAAATTATATATGCGGTTTCGGTCTTTGTGAATTTCACTTGGAGGATAGAATTTAGAATAAAATAGAGGCACAATATCCTTCCAATCAAGAGAATTTCCATTCTTCAGCAATTTATACCAATGCGCCGCTTTACCAGACAGCGATATAGAGAATAGTTTCTTCCTAACTTCATCCATAGAAATACCTGCACACTTGAATAACAAACATAATTCATGTAAAAACAGTAAATGATCTCCAGGATGGACAGTTCCATCCCCTTCATAGCGGTTATCCACAACACGTTCAATAATTTTCATAGGTATTTTATATGGAACCTCTTTCTCACCTGGCGCCTCATCCACTACCTTTGCGGTAGTAGTAGATTTTCCAAATAGGAATTCAAGAGAAGATCTCTCCATAATGAATTATAGCAACGAGGCGAAATAAAAACAGCACGTACAGTAAAGGTTTTTCTTACCAATTCCACTTACCAATAGCGCATCACTCCCCGGCAACGGTGCCAGAAAATAGTCTTGATGACCCACAAGTATAGGGGGTGTATTGTAGTACTTTCGATAAATAAGAGTGTCGAACCCAACGAGGAGCAGAAGGTGTTGACAAGCAGTTTCGATGAAGGATTCACCGTAAATGCTCACGAGACAAGTTTTCAGGGGTTTTTGATATAGCAGATAAATAAAATACAAGTAAGTAAAATGCGGGAATAATAATTGCAGCAAGTGGCCCAATCCTTTTTAGCACAAAGGACAAGCCGGTTTGTTTACTTATGATAACCAAACGTTCCTGAGGACACACGGGATTTAGTCTAGTGCTTTCGCTTCATATAGTTGATTAATCTTCATTGTTTTGATAAGTGTTGTGTGGGTGAACCTATGCTAATGCACCGCCCTTCCGAGGACTAATACATACTTGTGATTAAACCCCTTGCAAGCATCCGCAAATACAAGAAAGTAATTAAGATAAATCTAACCACAGCCTTAAACTCTGAGATCCTGCTATCCCTCATGCATCGATATACCAACGGGGGTTCAGGTTGCTATCACTCCGGCAACCCCAAAATTAGCAAACGAATACAGGATGCATTCCCCTAGGCCCATAAAGGTGAAGTATGATGTAGTCGACGTTCACATGACACCACTAGAAGAATAACACCACAACTTAAATATCAAACCAGTAAATATTACTCAACATAGTTCACTACTAACATTTAGACTTCACCCATGTCCTCAAGAACTAAACGAACTACTCACCACACATCATAACAATCTGAACATAAACCTTAATGCAACGGTTTCACTCAATAGCATCAATAACAAGGAGTAATCAACACCGGGAGAGTTTCCCCTATGAAATAATCAAGATTCAACCCTAGATGTTACAGAGGAGACGAGGTGCAGCGGTGGAGATGACGGTGTCGGTGGTGGAGATGATGATGATGATGATCCCAATGAAGTCCAGCTCGATGACGGTGATGATGGCGACGTTTTCCCCCTCTGGGAGGGAATTTCCCCGGCAGATTTCAGCCTGCCGGAGAGCTCTTTTCTCTCTGGTGTTTTTCCGCCACGCAGAGGCGGCTGTGACTATCCTCGATGTTCTCTCGCACCTTAGGGTTTCTGGGAGATGAAGTACGCGAAAGGGCGATGACCGAAGGGGGTCGTGGGCCCCCTCCCCACATGGCGGCGCGCCAGCCCTGGTGGCCGCGCCGGCCTATGGGGAGGGCCCATGGCGGCCCTCCTCGGCCTTCCCTTTTGGTTGGCTCCGTCATCTGGGAAAATAGGAGCTTCGGTATATTTTCCGTCAATTGTTGATCTTTAGAAATATTGTATCCTGACGGTGCTTTTTCCAGCAGAATTCTTACTCCGGTGAGTAATTCTCCAATAATTATGAAACATGCAAAATAGGTGAAATAACATAAGTATCATATCTAAATATGAAATATATCAATGAATAACAGTAAATTATGATATAAAATAGTGATGCAAAATGGATGTATCAAGGAAATAGACCGGGGTCCATAGTTCACTAGAGGTGTCTCTCCATAAAGATAATAACATGCTGGGTGAACAAATTACAGCTGGGCAATTGACAGAATATCGACCATACATGACAAGATGATTACTATGCGATTTGATTGGGCGTTACAACATAATACATAAACCGTAACCCAACTGCGTCTATGACTAATAATCCACCTTCTAGTTATCGTCAGAACCCCTTTCAGTATTAAGTTGGAGCGTGAGTCTTCATGGAGATCATGTGGTCGATGAAGTCGATGAGGGTCTCCTCGCCTTGAGTTGGAGCTTGATGATGTGTGACAATCATGGGAGTAGTAGTCTTGTGAAGAGCTTGATGATGATGAAGTAGAGCGGTGTCGGTGGCGGCGAACCAAATTGTTGATGGCGCGTTCGAGGCTATCCATGCGCCGCTCCATTTTCGCATCATTGGCCGCCATTTGGCCATTCAATTTGTCCGTGGCTTCTCGAAGGAGGGTCATATCTTGGTTCACGACGGTGAAGTTGTGCGCCACTTCTTCATATTTCTCATCGATGCACGTTTCGAACAAGGCGAGTTTCTCCTTGAACTCTTGGTGTTGAGTCCATAGGTTGTGTTGGGTAACCAACCTCTCATTGTTGTGGAGGACTCCATCTTCCTTGGCTTGTTCTCCGTTCCTATCCACGATATCAAGGCAAGAGCTAAGTGGTGGATGTTAGTGGAAGAAACTACCTTCAAGTCTCACCTTGGAATGATATAATTGGGTCAACTAACGAAACCAAGAGAAAAACCAATTTGTGTTGGGGTACACACGCAAAAACACATGCAAAAGCTAGAAAATATGGTGGTAGGTAAGGATGGTGGAAAACCAATCTATGAAATCTGAAATCGAGTTTTGTTATTAAGAGTGGGTGAAATCCAAAAATCAAATGTCAAAGCGATGATCACTACAAACACGGACAAGATGTGGAACTCACGCACGAGATGAACGGGGTTAGTGTGACCAAGGAATGAGCGGAACAAACACAAGAACCAATTAGCAAAGGTGGTGCTCGTTGTCACACTAACACAAAGAGAGGCAAAGCTTTGGTTGCAAAATGAGAGACACCAAGATTCACACGCAGCCTCTCTTATCTTCTCTCTATTTTGCTTAAAAGCTTTTCACTCTTTTGTATATGGTGGCACTTTGCACTCTTTTTCTCTGTTTGTGTTTTTCCGGCTTTTTCTGGCACTTTGTTAGCGTTAGCCTCACTTTTGCTATCTTGCCACATGAGTTTTTTCTTACTCCCTCCGTTCCTTTCTATAGTGCCTATAGATTTTTGGCATTTGTTTCAGAATATAAGGTTTTAGCTTAGCTTTTTTTCAATTACCCCCTCCCCGTTCAGCTCCCAAATCGTTCAGCTCCCAAAATTGTTATGGTAAGTTTGGAAGATATGGATTTCCCAAATTTTACGTTGATCTCAAATCGTTCAGCTAGGGGTCTTGTGTAAAAAATACTCCTGCGCTAATTTACGTGCCAAAAAACAATAGGCACTATAGAATGGAACTGAGGGAGTATAAGCTTTACTCCACACTACACACACCGCACAATCGGGGCCACGTGCAATGTATCGCAACACTTGGCAAGCAATGCTCGATAGGATAGATCGCAAAAGGAAAGAGGGGCTACAAGGTAATGCAAGTTATACCTAGCTGGTGCGTAGGCAGTGATGATCACACAACTTGCAAAGATGGTGGTGGAGGCAAATGTACGTTTGCTAGTTCGGGGTGCTGAGGTTGTCATCGCTTGGTTCGGGGTTGTGGGTTAGTATCATAAACAAAGGCACTCAAACCGGAACAACAAACACAAGTTAGAGAAAAATTTGGGTCAAAAAAAGCCTTGGAGGGGTTTTCCCTGTGCAAGCCAGTTATACCGGGATGGAGGGCCGTTCAAACTGGATGGCCGGTGATACCGGGTATTCTGGCCGGTCGTACTGGTCGGGCATGAATTCGAGCTGTTCTTGAGCTGTTCTTGAGGGAAATCGACCCAAACTCGAAGGAAATGAAAATTTTGGGGCTGAAAAGGGGGGGGTAGTAGATCAACACTAGGGACACGAAATCAATGGACCAAATCCACTGAAAACTCAACCAAATCACATATCGATCAACCGGCAAATTAGGGCTATTTTTTGGGGATTTTGGAATTTTCTTGTAGAGATGAAATTGGGGATTGTGGGGGTCAAATCGTGGCAACCAAGAGCTGTTGATACCATATGATGAGACCTTAGGTCTAGGGGTGGCCCAATACCATGAAATTGAACAAACTTTTGGATGAAAAGGACGGGAAAGAAAGAAGAACACACCAAAAACCAAACCAAACTCACACACTGACAAGGGATTAACTTGTCAGTGCCTACGGATTCTAGACTAGGGTTTAGTTGGAAATAGAGGACAAGCAGATCTCGAGGGTTTCAGCCGGAAAAGTGCTCGACTATTAGAAAACTAGGGTTGTCTTGACAATGAAATCGATCCTCTCTTCGTCCCTCGACTCCCCCTTATATAGGAGGCGGAGCCGAGGGTTTCGTGACACACAAGTTATAGAGTTCGGGAGACAATCTGAGACCGTCCCGTAGTAGTTACAAGTCAATATTCCTAATAAAATTCTATCTTTCCAAACTCTCTCCTAACTGGGCTTCCAGGCTTTATAATCTTTGGTTCGTGGGCCTTCATTAAAACCCAGGGTACCATCTTCGGCAGGCCCATTGGGGATGCCTGTGTCAGTAGCACCCGAGATTTGGTTGAATCGAAGAATCAGGGAAAATCTCAAACTTTATAATTACAATACAACTTCTTCGAGTTAACATACATTTTTAATAAATCAGTCATATATTGTGAAGGGATAACGGTAATAGGGGCTAGTTCATCTGATGGATCAAGTACTAGTTAACTGCTCTTGTGGCAATCCACCAAAACCTACTTCAAGCTCACGTTCCTGGACATAATCTCGGGATACTGGTGTAATTCGACATGCGCCGCTTAAGGTCTTACCAAATGTCGAATTCCAGTTATGTTTTATCGGGTACCTAACGCGTCCGTTAGGATTTTTCTTCGCATCTGCTGACACGAAAAAAAGTAGCGAAGCGCCGTCCGAGGCGGTGCCACGCCGCACAGGACGGATCCCGGTGACTTACCTTCGCAAAGTATTGCGGCAATCAGAGATTAATTTGCGACTGAGGCACTCTGAGAATATATTGTCGAGTACTTTTTCGGCTGCTGGAATAGCACATTTATCCGAGTCACCGGATGACTTGTATATTTTTATCTTGTCCTCCCGATAGGAGTATATGAAGAGTTACTTGTATAACTCGAAATATGCTCATCATACTCTTTATAGTTTCATCGGGCACGCGAACAGCGTTCCCGATGGGAGTAGCCCCCGAGGCTACAGCCAAGTGCTTGTACTTGGTTGTAGGCTCACCATTTTAACATCTTTCGTCGCTATATTGTCATCTTTTCGAGTTCTTCTATCCTTTTCGGGTGCGCGACCAGCGTTCCCGATGGGAGTAGCCCCCGAGCATATGGACAAATGCTTGCATTTGATCATAGGCTCTCACCTTTTTCTTTCTTGCCCTACTCGAGGTTTCCTTCTTTCTAAAGTAGCCCCCGAGCATTTGATCAAAAACTTGTATTTGATCAAAAGCTCTCGAAATTATCATCACTTCTTGTTTGTCACCAATCTTCATAACACCGCCGTCGAGATTTTCCTTTGTTAAATTGACATCAGTGCTGACGGTAGCCATGACCCCTGTATCGGGAAAATGCGAGTTCTGCTCTGTCACTGACTTGTGGACCCAAAATCTGCGGCGTTTTGACACGTTACGCAAGTGGGGGCACACGTCCTCCGCTTTTTCTGGCACGCGCGCTGTAGCGCCTGTCCAGTTCCTTCACAGTGAAAATACGTTTTTACCCCCTTGAGCCTCGTGTAAAGCATCAAGTCCATTCTCATACCATCCAACGGTGCGGCGTTTCGGCTAGCGTGCTATTAGTACTCATCTTCTTCCTCCTTCAATCCCCTTCGCCGCGCCGCACTCATATCTACTCTGTCAAAATCTCCACTACAACCACAAAAGCTCCAGCGCTCACGCACTGCCCTACTTCCTCCAGCACCATTGTTGATGCCACCACGCTCAAGACTCACAAGGAACAGCACACCCGAAGCGAATATGTTGGCGCGAGATCTGGGAGCCTCGGAGTGGGAGAGATCCAAGATCTCAAACCAAGATGTCAACCTGATGAAGAAGCTCGGCCTCATGAAGAAGAAGGATGCGCTGCGCTTCCCCAGCGAAGAAAGCTACCCGTCGCCCCCTATGGAATATCGGGTTAGCTTCGTTGACCACCTCATTCGCGGCCTCTCTGCCCCTATCCATGATTTTCTTCGTGGATTGCTTTTTGTGTACGGGTTGCAACTTCATCAACTCACTCCCAACTCCATCCTCCACGTTTCTATTTTCATCACCCTTTGCAAGTGCTTCCTCGGAACCCAACCTAATTGGGCTCTGTGGAAGCGCATTTTCTGCCTTCGCCGCAATGGCTGCCACAACATTGCCTACAACATAGGTGGTGTTGTTATTTGCGTTCGCCCAGATGTCGAATATTTCAATGTCAAATTCCCCGACTCCGTCCAAGGGTGGCGCAGAAGATGGTTATACGTTCGCGAGGAGTGTCCCGATTCGCTAGAATACAAAATCGCCCCCTTTGACGGTAATGCAAAAATTCTTCGTCGCCGATCCTAGGATGCAGAGGCCACTGAAGAAGAAAAAACGGCGACAGAAGAGGTGATGACACGTATCCATGAGCTCCAGAATACCCACGGCAAAGAGTTGTCGGGTATTCATGTTGGGGGGATGACCCCCGGTATGCCAAAGGCATGCCAAACCGGATGGTTTGAACAATCAAGATACCGGTTTAAAGGTTATTCCAGTCTAACAAGCTAAAATTTTGGCTAAGTGAATCTATACCGGTATCCCAGGAGGGGTATACCGGAATAAGCTGAGAAGGTACCGGATTACCGGTACAGGCTACACTGTAGCACGTCGGCAAGACTGGTCAAAGATTCTCTAAAGAGCTAGAGGACAAAGATGAGCGAAGCACCTCAGCTTTGATCGAATCTCTGAGGCTAAAGCAGAGGATGACGTAAAAGGTACCGGAGCATGTCACCGCTCCTGATTAAAGACATACCGGTGTCATCCGGGCCAAAGAAGCTTTGTAAAGTAGTTTGTCTAGTCAAAGATGCCATTAGGATTTCCTAGGGTTTCTTCCTCTGTAAGGCACCCTCTCCCCTATATAAGGAGAGGGGGCACACCCTAGCGCGGGTACGTTAAACCTTGTATCAGATAGCTGGTAACCTAACTCGATGGAATAGAGAGATTCCTAGTTGGGATAATCCTTGTGTTCTTCTTCTTTTACCTCTGGCCAAGGCCAAGTTCTTCGAGGAATCCATCCGGAATTCATCCACATATAACCAAAACCCTCCCCCGAATCCTCTAGCGCACATTCGGCCACAACTTAAGCCATCCCATGGCATCTGTCTGTTCACCACGACGACAGTTGGCGCCCACCATGGGGCCAGCAGCTGCGCTTGCTGGAGTTCATATTCGGGCGGGCCTCCTCACCATCGCCGGTGAGCGTGTCGTCACCGCGCTCGTCGACCGCGTCCTCGCCATGGACTTCATCAATGACAACACGGGCTGCTTCGCCAACGGAGGTAAGTTCCCCAATAACGGCCGCATCATCGAGTTCGGGAGCTTCCGCGTCTACTACGGCACCGTCCCCGAGCGCCAGTGCCTCTCGCCGGTGCTGGTGGCTCCTGACCCGCCAAGGTCTGCGCTTCGCAGAGGCCACGCCGCCGGTAGCGTTGAACTGTTGGTGGTTGGCGCGGCTGACGCCGGGAAGGGAGCTGCGGCGGAAGGCGCTGGACCGGCGAAGTCCACGCGCACGGCCAAGCCGCCGACCGAACGTGACCAAGAGGTTGCGGGTGCATCCGCAGCGCCACCGCAAACTCCTCTCCAAGCGGCCATGAGCATGCTGGCGACGCCCATCGCGCAGAACATCGATCCGGCAACGGCTCAGGCGGAGCTGGAGGCGCTGCGACAGAAGCTGCACTCCGGAGGCGCGGACATCATCCGGGCGCAGCGCGAGCTGAACCTAACCCTACGTGAGTATAACACTGCCCATGGCTTTGCTTCTGTTAGCGCTCAGGCTACTAGAGTACCGAAAAACCGGCTTAGAGCTCGCAACCTAGATCAGGATTTGCGTAAGGAGATTCTTGCCGGAAAAAGTTCCTCTGCATCTTTGAGCATTGTAGAGAAACCTAAGTACAGTAGCCCGGATAAAACCATAAAAGCTGCTAGGGCTGCAGTAGAGCTGTGTGAATTACTTACCGGAGATGCCTTAGCAAAACAACAAGATCGTGTTAGAGAGTTGTTTGACATGATTCAGGAACAAAATGCTGAACAGCTTGCTAAGGTAAACAAAGCTGCGGCTTCAAAATCTGTGCGTTCTACAAAGAATGCCGGAAGTAAGTCCCATAGGAAGGCATCGTCCCCCCATTCGGACAGGAGAAAACAAAAAGAGGTGAATGTGCAGCAAATGACTGTGTATGATCCGGTACTTGTCGGAAAACAACAAGCCGGGCGACATGAGGCCGGTAGAAAAAGCCAAGGGGCAGGTCGTGGCTATGCCGGAAATGGCTATGCCGGTAGAGGTGAAACCGGGAAAAATTATCATGCACCAAGGGCTGCGTATGTGGAAGAGGAAATGCCTCTACCAAGGTACCGGCAGGCAAGAGCCGCGGTACCGGAAAGATACGATGAAGCTGATTCAGGGACAGAAAGAATTGCAGCCTACCGGAACCCTCTGGGGGAACGCGTAGGAGAAAGATGCCTGCCAGACCGGGATGCGAGGCACTGGCTGGACAGAGTATACTTGTCTGAGATGATCGAGGCAGAAGGTCCTCCTGGCCCAAAATGCTTTGGCCCACGGATCATGAAAGAGGAACCACCGGTTCGCAACTTCATGTTGCCCCGTGATACAAACACATATGATGGCACTACTAAGCCGGAAGACTGGCTTGCATACTATGTGACCGCAGTGTACGTCGCTGGCGGCGGAGGAACCGTCGCTGGTGGAGGGAACCGGCACTGGGCCGTGAGAATCGTACCATCTTTCCTGGTAGGACCGGCACGCATTTGGCTTAACAACTTGCCGGCAGGAAGCATTAGTGGCTGGCTGGACTTTGATGAAGCTTTCGTGAGCAACTTCAACAGCACCCACCGGAGGCCAAACAGGCCGCAGCAGCTCGCTCTATGCGTGCAGCGCTCCAATGAAACAGATCGGGATTATCTGATCCGGCGGAACTCCACAAGGAACTCTTCTGAAGGAGTAATCGAGGCACATGCCATTGCTTGGTTTTCAATGGGTGCAGAAGAGGTTCACCGCTGTGGCAAAAGCTACAGAGGAACATGCCAACAACTTTGGCAGAAATGATACGTGTGGCAGATAGCTACGCATTGGGAGATTCAATGCAACCGGCAGTACAAGCTGATCCGGCGCAAACAAGCCAACCGCGCCAAGATCAGTACCGGGATAACCGGCACAACAAAAGAAGGGAAGATTTTCTGGATCGGAGGTATGGTCCGCAGCAAGTAGCCGCGGTGCAAGATAACTCTGGCGCCAGCGGAAGCCAGAGGCAAAAAACCAGATCGCAGCCATGGGCGGGTCCTAAAAAACAATGGGTTGAAAAGAAGCCGTGGGGAGAGAAAAAGAATTGGCAAGAACATGCAAGATACACCATGGAATCTGCAATGGAACAACCTTGCCGGTGGCACACTCCGAATCCGGCGAAGCCGGCAAACCATTTGACAAAAGATTGTTCCTGGATCAAATACTTGATGTTGAAAGGTGCGGTAAAAGATGCGCAAGCACAAGCCTGTACTACGTTGCTACCACCATCGCAAGACCTCTTGCGGCAACAACTACCACCGCCACCACCGCTTACCGGAGCAAACGCTCTACTGGTACAGCCTCAGCCAAACCGGCAGCAGCACCAGCAAGTTCATCAGGTGGGAGATGGCGATGGCCAACCGCCACCGCCGGCACCTTTAGGACGGAATATTTACCACGATCCGGACCTGTGCTGTGTTGTGTTCGTCACTGAGCCAACAGACAGGCAAAGCGTGCATCGTTGTTCCATGGAAGTAAACGCGGTCATGCCAGCAGTACCAAAATACATGTTGTGGTCATATCAGGAGATTGCCTGGTCGTTCAAAGATCACCAAAAGATAATGCCAAACCTGGGTGGCTACGCTCTTGTTGTGGACCCTATCATGCATGGGCCAACAACTCGAGTCCGGTTCAGCAAGGTGCTGATAGGCAATGGGAGCAGCATAAACATTATGTACCGGCACACTATGCATACGTTGGGGATAACAGAGAACATGTTACAATCAACTCACACCACTTTCCACGGAATCGTTCCGGGCCTATCTTGTTCGCCCATGGGAAAAGTCCAGGTGGATGTATCGTTTGGAGGACGCGACAATTGCCGGGTGGAAAACCTTCTGTTCGAGGTGGTGGATCTAGACAGTCCCTATCATACACTGCTGGGGAGACCGGCATTGGCGGCGTTCATGGCCTCAACTCATGCGGCGTATCTCAAGATGAAGATGCCGGCACCTCGTGGACCCTTGACTGTGGTGGGAAACTACAAGATCTCACTGGAAACTGCTTCCGCCGGATCAAACCTGGCCGAATCGCTGGTGATTGCAGAGGAAAAAAGAAGAATGCAAACCGGTAAGATAACCCTTACGCCGGTTCGCTGAAGATAGGAGAAAAATCATTGGAGAAGAAGTGACAAAGTTGTTGGTTGTGGTTTCATCGTGGAGGTACTACATACCGAGTGGCTAGCCAATCCGGTGCTGGTCGAGAAGAAAAAAATAGGAGGAACCAAAAGCTCCAAAGGTGTGGCGCATGTGCATTGACTACACCAACCTGAACAAGGCTTGCCCGAAAGATCCTTTCCCTTTACCCAGCATCGATCAAGTGATTGATTCTACTGCTGGTTGTGAGCTGTTGTCTTTCCTGGATGCTTATTCCGGTTTCCACCAGATTCCCCTGAAAAAGGAAGATCAAATAAAAACTGCGTTCATTACCCCGCACGGGGCTTATTGCTATGTCACTATGCCTTTCGGTTTACGCAGCGCTGGTGCAACGTACCAGCGCTGTATGCAAAAGTGTCTGTTTGATCAAATTGGAAAAAATGTGCAAGTCTATGTGGACGATGTCGTGATAAAAACTAAGGTAAAAGAAACCTTGATCGATGATCTGAGGCAAACGTTTGACAACTTGAGAAGGTTCCGGATGAAACTCAATCCGGCAAAATGCACCTTTGGTGTGCCTGCCGGCAAACTGCTTGGCTTTCTCGTATCAAGCCGGGGAATTGAGGTTAATCCGGTAAAAATCCGGGCCATCGAAAGAATGACTATACCCTAAGATCTCAAAGATGTGCAAAAGTTTACCGGAAGCTTGGCATCGCTAAGCCGGTTCATAAGCAGGTTGGGGGAAAAGGCCCTGCCACTCTCTATGCTTTGATGAAAAAATCCGATACCTTCGTCTGGACCCCTCAGGCAGACATAGCATTCAAAGAGCTAAAAAAAATGCTAGCAACTGCGCCGGTATTGGCCTCGCCGCTAGAAAGAGAGCCCATGTTGTTATACATAGCAGCAACAAACCGGGTCGTGAGTGTTGTAGTTGTGGTGGAAAGAGAAGAGGAAGGAAAAATCGTGCAAAGGCCGGTATACTACCTGAGCGAGGTGCTCTCCCTCTCAAAACAAAACTACCCTCACTTCCAGAAAATGACCTATGGCGTGTTCATGGCCGCCACAAAGCTCAAGCATTACTTTGAAGAGCACCCCATGAAAGTGGTGAGTGAGGCACCCATTTCAGATATCATGTGCAACAAGGATGCCAGCGGCAGGATTGCCAAATGGGCAATTCAGATATCACCGTACGTACCGGTGTATGAGAGAAGAGATGCCATAAAGTCACAGGCCTTGGCTGATTTCTTGGTCGATTGGGCGGAAATGCAATACAAACCGCCGGAACAAAAAATAGAATACTGGAAGATGCACTTTGACGGATCCAAGCTCAAAGAGGGTCTAGGTGCCGGTGTGGTTCTTACTTCACCAAAGGGAGATAATCTCCGGTATGTTCTGCAAGTGCATTTCAGGGCATCAAAAAATGTCGCTGAGTATGAGGCTCTGATCCATGGGCTCAAGGTCGCAAAAGAAATCGGTGCTCACCAGATCATTTGCTATGGTTATTCGGATCTTGTGGTGCAGCAGTGTTCCGGAGATTGGGACGCAAAAGATGCCAACATGGCCGCATACCGGTTTCACGTGCAAAAGATTGCCGGATTCTTTGAAGGCTGTGAGTTTCACCATGTACCGCGGGCGGAAAACGAAGCCGCGGATACTCTCTCTAAGTTGGGATCATCCGGGCAAGAAATTCCTCCCGGAGTGGCTTTGGCTCACCTAAGGACGCCATCAATTAAACCAAGTCCGGAATCGGAGTCAATCTTTGTACCGGAGTCACACGTTGTGCCAATGGACATTGACGAAGGAAACCCGGGGGCTGTTCCGGCAAACCCGGGGACTGCAGGATCTAAGCCGGAAGATGCTATGCTGGTGGACAACATGGAGATAGACGTACCGGTATTTCTGGTTCGGGAAGCACCAACTTGGGTTGAACCTATTAAGGAATTCCTGATCAACGGCACCCTGCCGGTTGACGAAAATGAGTCAAAAAGAATCCAAAGGAGATCCAAGGCCTACACCATCATCACTGGAGAGGTGTACAAGAGAAGTGTTACCGGTGTTCTCCAGAGATGTGTGGAACCGGAAGAAGGCAAAGAAAGGCTGGTGGAGATTCACCAAGGAGAGTGTGGGCACCATGCCTCATCAAGGGCGCTGGTGGCAAAAGTGTTCCGGCATGGGTTCTACTGGCCCACAACACTGGAAAACGCTGAGGATTTGGTACGGAAATGCAACGGGTGCCAGAGGTACGCCAAGCAAAACCATACCCCAGCATCCGGCCTGAAAACTATACCGTTAACTTGGCCATTTGCTGTTTGGTGCCTTGACATGGTTGGCCCATTCAAAACTGCATGGAGCAGCATGACCCACGTCCTAGTGATGGTGGATAAATTCACCAAGTGGTTGGAAGTGAATCCTATCGCAAAATGTGATGGGCATACGGCGGTGAAGTTCTTGAAAGATGTTATCTTGCGGTACGGCTACCCGCATAGCATTATCACTGACAATGGAACAAACTTTGCTCAAGGGGAGTTTAAAAGATTTTGTGAGGATAACAACATCCAGCTAGATCTGTGCTCAGTCGCACACTCGCAAGGTAATGGCCAAGTGGAAAGAACCAATGCTTTGGTGCTTTCCGGTATCAAACCAAGGCTCATTGAACCGCTTAAAAGACACCGGGATGCTGGCTCGATGAGCTACCCTCAGTGTTGTGGAGCATAAGAACAACACCGAACCGGTCTACCGGATACACTCCATTCTTCATGGTTTATGGGGCGGAAGCCGTGATTCCAACCGACATCATACATGATTCACCAAGGGTTCAACTCTTTACCGAAGAAGAGGTAAAAGAGGCCCGAGAAAATGATGTGGACCTACTCGAGGAAGCAAGAGAGCTGGCTTTGGCAAGAACAGCAATATACCAGCAGAACCTCAGACGCTATCATAGACGGAAGGTTAAACCAAGAGTGTTCCGGGAAGGGGACCTGGTACTACGCCTAGTGCAGCGCACTGAGGGGCGTCACAAACTCTCACCTCTGTGGGAAGGACCTTTCATTGTGAGCAAGGCTCTACACAATGATGCCTACTACTTAATCGATGCACAGGAATCAAAGAAGGGAAAGGCGGACAGGTCAGGAGAGGAAACTAAGCGTCCATGGAACATAGCTTTGCTGCGTCCTTTCTATTCCTGAAGATGTGTTGTAAGGAGTTCTTTTTTGTACCTTATATGCTATGAATAAAAGATGTCGGAACCTCGAATGAATCTCGGGGACTACCCCTACCGAAATTGCATGCAATGTGTTTATTTTTTCAGTTTACCGGTTGCTTGTTGGACGTTTTTTCTTTCCGGTTTAGTAACGTGCTAAACCTACCGGAGTCTTCGACTTTGCTGCTGTCCGCAACCCGGCTTCATGGAAAGCAAGATAAACCGGAAGGAACTAAGCACGTGAAACACGAAAAGAGGGAATGAGAACAAACAATCCGTAAAAAGTTTAACTAACCCCGGTTATACCGGTTTTTTGTGAAAAGTTTCGAGTTTTTTATAAGTTCAAGAAAATGCTTGCTTGGCAAAAGAACTTTGTGACTCATACGCCAAAACACCCAGAGAGGTAGGCAGAGCCAAAGCAAAAGAACCAAGTGTGCATCGGATTGGATGCGGAAACAATTCCGGAATCTTCACAGTGCAAGATAAAAGCAAACAATAAGCAAAGTGCTAAGGTAGCATACAAATTTAACTTAATAAGATACCGGTACACAAGATACCAGCACATTCATTTGTAGCACAACCAAAAGAACTACGAAGTTTTATATTACATCAAAGACCCCGGCATACCGGGATAGAATTTAACTGATATTGTTTTGAGGCAGCAGGTGTAGCAAGCACATAACAAAGAACATTCGGATAGCAGGGGGCTGCAGGCCGACTTCGGGAGCTTCCGGAGGGACATCGCCTTCTTCCGGAGGAACATCGCCTTCTCCGGCTCCCTCATCCTCCTCGTCATTGACGTCTTCTTCCTCGTCGTCAGTGAGTGCATCTCTGACGTCGGGAGGAGGAGGGATGAAAGTGCGGATGTGGGCGAACTCCGCAATCCGGTAGGCGCAGTCCTGCCGCTTTGCGGTTAGGACTGGATCCTTGTTAGTGGGCACGTCGCCGCGAAGGCTGTGGAGGGCGTCCAGATCCAGTTCTTCGTACCAAGAACAGGCAACGCGTAGCGCTGCATCTGCTCCGGCACGGGCCGCTGAGCACTTCCACTCGCGGATCCTCCGGCAAGCATCCTTCAGGCGGTCGGAGATGAGCGTCAAGTTGGCCGGCACCGCTTCCCCAGGCCACAGCACCCTGAAGATTTCCATGGCCCGATCCGGCAGATCGACCAGGTGCCGGTCCACAGCTCGCATGTGCTGGATCCGGGCGGCAAGCGCGACCAAGTGGTCATAAGCGTCCCAGGGTGCATCCGGGTTGCTCATGGCTTGCTCAGCCCTGCGTTCCGCTACCTTCTTATGCGCATGCGGCTGCGACTCCGGGAAAAGCCCTAGAAGGAAAGGAAAAGAAGAAAAAAGTAACCGGTGTAAGGACGTATCGCCAGAAAACATAAGCTTATAAGCAAAAGACAAAAGAAGAACGGCTTACTGAGGGCCAGGGCATCGGCCTGCATGACCAACCGGTCATACTCGGCCTGGTCTGTGGTGAGGGTGGCGATCCGGTCTTGCGCCTCTTTCCGCGCCCGGCTCTCCTCCTCTAGCTGCGCCCGCAGCACCGCGCTGGAGTTGGTGAACTCCTTCAGAGATTCATCCAACTTGGCCTCAGTTGCAGCCTGGGCCTCCTTCAGCTCCCGCGAATGCCGGAGCTCAGCCTGCATGGCTGCTCCTTTAGCTCAGAAGAGAGGGTCTTCTAAGCGTCCAGAGCTTTGCCATGCTCCGAGACAAGCTGCTCCTTTTCAGCTGGAATCCGGAAAAGAAATGTTAACAGAAAGATAACCGTTAGATTAAAGAGAGGCAAACCAACCGGGAAATAAAATGGTACCTTTAAGCGCGGAGAGCTGAGCATTGAGGTCCTCGACGAGGCCGCGCGTCGCTGGGGACAAGTCTGCTTGATTCCACTTTTCAGCATATTCAAGCAGGTGGCCCAGGTCGGCTCCTCCGCGGTTGAGCTCGGTGATCCGGCCCAGCTGAGCTGAGGTCGTCTCACCGGCCGCAACGGCGCCGCGACCGGCGTGCGGGAACTAGTGTCTGCGAGCCGGAAGAGGTGGAGGTTGCCGCGGTGACCACCGCGGCAAGTTCCTGTGCGGTGAGCTTGGCGCCCTCAGGAGGTGTTGGCTTGGCAGCGGCTGGCTCGCCGGTAGCGGCAACCGGAGGAGACATTGGAGTGCCCTTGGACGGCGCGGAAGCTTCCGGTGCTTCCTTTGCCGGGGGAGAGCTTGCCGGCGCGGAGGAATCCGGCACGGTCTTGGAGGGGGAAGCAGTCGCTTTCTTCTTCTTCTTCTTCTTGGGGACGGGAGGAACCAGAGGTTCCGCCCTCCCGGCATCTTCAGTGCCGGCGCCGGTGTTGCTGGCGCCGGTGTCTCTAGCTTCTGGAGGGGAAGATAAATCCTCCTCCGCGCGGTGATCAGTAGGTTTAGGGGCCGCGCGCCCCGCACTTGTGTTGCCTCCCCGAGAGGAGGCAGGAGATTTGCCGGCACCAGAAGGTACCGGACTTTGTTGAGGAGGAGGTGAGGCCCTGGCGGCATCCTCAGAGGTCTCCGGCCTCATGCCGGAGGCGCTCTTGGTAAGCTTGAGCGCAGGCCTGGAAAGATAAAGAAAAGAAAGAGTCAGAAAAAGCAACCGGATGAGGAAAGTCTCGAGCAAAGGACAAAAGAAAGGAGAATATCCGGAAGCTTACCCGGTAGCCACCGGAAGTTGCTTCTGGTACCGCTTGACGGTGCCCTTCTTGTCGGCGTCGCCCTTCCTAGAGCGTTTGGCGGGTGGGTTCTCGCTCGGGCCGGCCTCGGGGGCCGGAGCCTTGTTCTTCTGGCCCCGAGAGGCGAGATTGTCCAGGAATTCCCGGCCAACCTCTGCTTGCAGGGGCGCAGCATGCTCCACGACCTGTGGGTTGGCGCTGGCTGAGGGGAGATCTACAGAGAGACAATATATGAGGAAGCGAAAGAACAAAATACCTCAAGTATTGTGACCTCATCATCGGAACCAGAATCGTTGGCTGAAATGTTACCGGGGCGCGAGGTATGGGTCCGGCCCATCTTGTGCTTGTTCCCGACCACGTAATGGTCCGGGTCCACCTCGTCCAAGGCGCGCTTGCGGCAAGGGCCTCGTGCCTCCGCAGCAATGCGAGGAAAACGCTCGCAGGCCTGAAAAAGAGGAAAAAGATTGGTGGAGCTGAGGGGACGAAAGCCCCAGGACCACTCCTCCGGCATGTTGGTTTGGCAAATTTTCCTAGCCTTGAGGACCACGCCCGTTTTGCTCAGAGTGCAGCTGGTGATCTTAGTGGGATCGCGGGGGCCACGGTTTAACCGGAGGTGGCGGTAGCATGCTAGATTCTGGTCCTCGCCCAGAGCTCCTTCTCAGAGTCCAATCTCACCTGCACTGGTGGATCGTTTGCATCATCCGCGTCTCAGGCATCATCATTGGAAGTTGCATCACCAACAGGTTCACCTTGGTGTACGACGCCTGGATTAAATCAAAAGTACAAGATTCCCAAAAGAAGAAACTCGTGCTTAATCAGACCAACCACAAAGATGTATTGAGAATAATGTAGAAACTTGGAACTAAAGAAATGGAAATCAAGGTTTACCCACTATAGCCCCATGTTGTCTTTCTGCTACAACTCTCGAACACATCTGGTGTTGGCGAGGTGAGGACAACCGACGAAGTCTGCTACCATCTTCTCTCTGACATGTCTCCTCAGTGCGAGACTGGACGGAGTGCGCCTGCATAGCACATGTCTCCCCACCACACTCCTCCGACGCTGACGGGTGGAACTCCTTGCCGCCACGCAGGTCAGGCACGTTGCGCTCGTCTCTCGGCCGTCTACCGCTGCACCCCTCACACGCCGGACGAGCAAAAACTAACTCCGGCCTTGTGACCTTGTCACACCATGCGGCATGGGCTAGAGAGCATCGACAAAGCAATCAATCCCCTTTGGTGCTTTCCTTGTGTGTGTTGTTATTCATTCATTTTTATGTTTAACTAGTAAAAATTGCCCATGCGTTGCAACGGATTTATAAAATATAAAATACGATGTTTAGGTCATCTAACTTATCAAATCGAACCGGTACGAATTGGTACTAAACTCGATTTGTTCCAAATGGAATTATGAAATGATCGCTCAATTTCCGTTTAATTACTTGCCCCTCGCACTACAAGAACAACCCTCGTATAGCAATACATACTCAGCAACGCCTTGCACATTCGTAATTTCTTTTTATCATAGATACGTATGTATGCGTTGCAACTCACATTTGTTGTCCATTAGACAGATCTTGTGATGTACTAAAAGAAAATGGGCCCAGCCCACTAAGGCTCCCTTCTTTTCTTTAACTCCAGTAGGTACGAACACACGTCCGCAGCCCCGCACCCTGCAGTTCCTCTCCTTCCTAAACCTAGCCGCCTTCATCCGCTCTGCCCGACACCGTGATTGGTGCCTCCCTCGTCGATGACCAATGGCCGCCCACTTCGTCTTCGGCACCATCGTCGTGGTCTTCAACTATGTCGAGCGCGGCCGCATCGTGAGCCATGTATCCTCTCTCTCCCGTACACTGGACAGTGCGGTGTGAATTGTGCTAGCAGGCGTGGGAGGATATGCTGTGAAATTCGGGTGTGCTTCAATCTGCAATCTTCCAATTTCGAATTATTTGTTTGGTCGCAGGTAGGATTCCGGAAGGCGCCATCTATGAATGAATCTCTTGAAGCTTTCTCTGTCTCGGCATCACTTCAAGCACTCCTGGCCGCACTTGACAAAGGCGTCGCTGGGTTTCTGCCACCGTTCTGTTCCTGTGGCTGGATTCCCCTTCACCGAGGCTGCTCACTCTACCCAATCTTGTCCGCACAAATCCATCCTGCACACTCCTCAAAGGTTCTTCTCTGCCCTCTGAAGCCTATTTCTTGCATGCCGGAATTAAATTGATTCTTTTGTTCTGTATGTGAAGTAAGATGAGCCGTATGTGTCAAGATGATTAGGATTTTGCTAGGACAAGTGTGAGATCAAAATTCGTTCATAAATTGGTTAGAATATGTCAATATAGCTTAGCGATTAAACGTTGTGTCCCTGCTTTATGTTTTATCATAGTTTGAGGAGATCTGCAATTGAAACATTTTTTTTACTTTGCCATGTCGTGCCAAGTAAGTTGTAGTTAGAATGATGAACATTTTACTCTTCAATTTTACAGTTGACAACATCTATTTGTTACAAGAGAATGTGTGAGATGGGAGCTGTGGTGTACTCCTGGTAAACTATAAATTTAGCACTGATATATTATTGGTGGACAGACGGTTAGAATCGGACTATCCTAATTCTTCTTGCTTGTAAACTGATACTTCATGTAGTTCAATTGAGGTCCAGTTTTTTAACCAGAATTATGTACGTATGAAGTTATCCTATTTTTTCAATAGCCATGAACAGCAGACCTAAAATATAAATTGTTACTTCTGTACAAACTCTAATTTATTTAATGTGTCTACCTAACTTTATTGTATGCATGCTTGATAGTTTATAAAATTGGGGTTAATATATACGTACCGAACAGGAAGTCACAGGTTGATATATTCTACAAAACTGAGGTTGGCAACCTTGAGGTATTTGGCTCACCATGTTATTTTGATTCCTTCTAGCTTGTTCTGCGCTTCATCGACTGTGCTTGCTCTCCTCCTTCTCTATGACTTGGCAGCAGACTGTTTTTGCTTTACCATATTTGGCAAATGTTGTCCGTCATATATACATATACTTGTATCTCAAGCAGGTTTCTCTTCTGATTTGATAGAAAAGAACAGTAATAGTGCTAGAGGACCAGTCTTTGGAGAATATGCTCTTCGAAGGTTGCTCGAGGACTTCTCATAAGCTTTTCTTAATCACAGATGTGGCTATATTAATATTTTTTGCAAGGTGATGTTCACGTTTCCATTTTCCTAAGATGTGCGAGGAATTGATACACTTCTTATTTTCTGCTCTCACTGGTTCAGTAGTAATCATTAGTCAATACTACTTAAGACACCTTCTTTGTTGTTTTAAGATGATCATACTACTCACCTTGACTCCCGTTTTGGCAAAGGGCAACTTGTTTTTTTTCAGTCATTCATTAGTATGTAACTGTCATATACATAAATGGTAATTCTTGTTGGTTGTTTTTCCTGATTTTAGTTTCCTTTTTCTATAACATATATAATCATAGGCTACAAGTTCTATATTAGCTAACATATGTGTCTACTATCTAATATGAGAAAACTAAGTAACCCTTGTTCCAGATGATAAAAGAGTCATGAGTGGTTAATTCCTACAGTTTTTGAGATTATGAAATTCCTGTAATGAACTGTTATAGCTTTATGCTACTGGCCGGATGGTCTGTAATGATACCATGATACCAGTTGTGTTCCTATATATAGTTCTATTGATGTTCACTGAGCTGCTTTGAAGTCAGCAAGTCCCAACATCAAGGAACTTAAGTGTTTTCCATATTGATTCTAAAATTGGAGCTTTTCTTTGCAGGCCCAAAAGATCAGCAAGGACTATTATATTTGGATATCATCACTGCACATCAGAAGGCCATACATGAGAAGGGCTATATATAGGATTAGTTAGAATATCATATTTTTAAGCAAGATTGTGTTAGTTGAATGCAAGGAGGACACTGTTGCTGCTGCTGCTGCTGGATAATCTACTTCACATCTCTGCATCTTTAGTTATCTTGTAGGAGGGAAGTGATGTTGTCAACAAAATATTTATATAATGTACCACGTGGATGGTTTTCCTCTTGTAAAGCAATGATTTTAATCCAATATATAGTATGTTTTTCGTTCCCTATAAATAGCTATATTGATTTTTATCGCTCCAAGTATGTCTTAAAAGCACGACTTAGATCCAGTTCAAGATATTTGCTATGAAATTAATATTATGGATGTTTCATGTGGACCACTGCTAGCCAACGTTACCAATATTTAGCTCATAAAATTAATATTATGCATGCTATTAATTCAATCGGGCAGTGCAAGCACCAACATATCCAAGTGTTGCACACCCTTAGTTCTATATGTTGCTGCTTAGCAACGCCCTTGTTACCAACGGATCTATATGCGTTGTGTTATACCTTTGCAACACCCAAAAACGCAACGCACCATTATCCGTTGGTAAATGCGCTAGCAACGCCTAAACTGGCATTTAGATACAGATAATTGTGTTGCTGTAGGAGGGGTCTTGTTGTAGTGTCGCGAAGGGAAACAACCTATATATAGCCATTGATCTGCGGGTGATTTCCGTGGAAACCAATATATGCAAATCTGCAACCAGAAAAAAAATCTAGATAAAAAAAATTAGAGATGATAGTGAGTAAAAAAGGCAACACAAAGGGCAGTTGAAATTGCACATTATACTACAGATTCGTCGCACAAAATCTATTCCGTTGTATAGGTTCGCTACTATTATCATGCCAAGAACAAAATCTAACACAACTTAACAGTCAAATAACAACCTTAATATTAAATAGCGTGAGTATTACATTTAGCATGGGCAGCACACTTAGCACCGATGACTACTCCCGATCTAAAAACCAAGGATACTACAAAGTTCCCAAACATTGTCTTCTTTGACTGCCCATCATGTTCCTGTTTTACTCTCTGTTGCTCCCATACTCACGACGATGAACTGGTTTGTCCTTAAGAAACTCTATAAAGTAGCACAACTCATGTCAATATGGATTTCAAATCAATAAAAAATTTATATATAAGGCAGTGTAAGCTTTCCAAATCTAGTTTTGTTGATCATGTCGAAGTATTTACTCTAAAATATAGTATTGTTGTTCACGTCAAATTATTTATCCGTGGATGACTATCCTTTTTCCTACATATTTGCACACTCTAAATAATCAACAATATTGTGTGGTAGTAATACAAATTTATCTAGTAGGGGCTCTGATTAGCATGGGTTGCACTGCTAGCGCCTGACATGAACCTTACTATGTGCTACGCGGTACAATCAGTTAGTTTACAAATTCAGTTAATAATAATTTTTATAAGCTATCTGGTAGTGATATTAGATGAGAGATTCCAATGAAGAAAAGTGCTATTATTTGCCCACTTTGTCGGCTAAAGATGGTTCTAATTAAGTGTCGATCGTGCAATTAAAGAATGGTGCCTGACATGAAACTGAACACGCAGTTTGCTTCAGAGTTGCCTGTGGCTGAGGAGCACTTGAAGCAAAGATGGTTGCTTGTTAATGGCTGCATCAGTTTACGTTTTGTCACTAACGACTGCATCAGTTTTTGTTTCAGTATCACAACTACGCAAGTCTTGACCTAAAGCTCATGTGCCGAGTTGGCCAAATCACTTCCATTAACATCAGTATCTGTTGAAGCTTCATAGACATGAATGTCCAAATCAGATGAGCCGGTGGATTTATCTACTTTCTTGCAGGCAGTGGATTTATCTATTGTTCCCTCTGCATGTGTCTCAGGAGCTAAGATTGAAGATTAAGCAGAGTCCAGTACTCGAGTGGCCGGCTGCCGCGAGCGTCCTGACGGAAGTGTGGCGTGGCAGCGGAGACCCACGACTGGTGGCGGAACTTTGGAGTGGCGACTGCTGGTTCTCTTCGATCTGCAACTCTCCGTGCTCCCTACTCGACCTAGACATCCCTCTCAGACTCCCATGGGCCATGGCTGCCCGACTCCCACACCTGGGAGCGACTCCACCGACCACGACGCTCCCGATTTCTCCATTAATCCTGGCGAAGTGGTGCGCCTCTGTCGACGATCCCGCTCCGTCTGCGCGCCATCGAAAGGGAGGGCCTGTAGATAGCGGGAGGGAAGACTTGGGGATAGGGGAGGGAAGGCTTGGTGCGGGATGCGGGTCAGACAAGCTTGGCCTGGAGCTCGGAGGCGTGCGGGAGGAGTTCGTCTCGTGCGGTCAACGAGCGAACGAACCGTTATTTACTCAGGGGTGGCAACCCCTGTAATTTCTACAAAAATTAGGGTCAATAAAAGATGGACCAATAAGAAGCTCTTTTACTTTTATTATTAGGTATAGACTAGGAAAAATACCCGTGCGTTGCATCGGGAAAGAAGGAGTCCACAAATATAATAAAGTGTTACATCATACTTCACGTAGCTTTTCTTTGTGTCGCCAATAGCCGCATCCATCTTCCTCTGAGTGGATGTAACTCTTGCTACTTTGTGGGCGTGCAATGTCTGCTTTGACCGTAAGGGTATCTCTAATGGCCTGACGCAAACGGGCTAAACATAGCTATTTGGGTTCGGGCGGTTAAATAATGTGCCGGCCCCGTCTGATAGTGGGTTCATCGCTTCGACCACATCATTTTCGCGCCCGCTTCCCGTTGTCTTTAACGCCGCCATCAATGACACGCAACTACGGCGGCCACACCAGTCCTGACGCTTGGCGGCAGGATTTCTGCATCAGCATAAATTGTTTAAATATATACATAGAAGATATTTAATAAATCTGTTGATCACTATAATAACATAATATTATGGTATGTAAAATATAACTGAAGGCAACAATTTAACCTGTCCGCCTTTAAAAGTTTTAATCTCAATTCCACCTCTCAGCTATAAGTTTTCAGCGCACATGCCCTCATTCACTCATCAATGATTGCGGAAAACCCTTGGCATCATTTAGAGAAGGAACATGTATCTATTATCCATTGTCAAGAAAAGGTCAGCCGTTATTGCACTGAATGTTGGGTTCTAGGTTCAGTTAGTGCCGACCTGCTCCTGTCAGCTGGATGTTGCACGACGCCGAACACGGGCCGCCGAGATTAGATCGTCGCTAAGAGAGCTGGCCACCAAGAAGCTGGGCCACCGTGAAGCCTACTGCTCGGAGCTCAAAAGAAGGCCCTGAGGCAATCCACGGACAACACCATGGGACGCAGCCTCGCTCGTGGTGGTCGTCGCATCGTCGAGATCAAGATAAATCGAGGTAAGCCGAGAGATGCCAGGCAGCACGTTGGTCAGCCACGAGGCCCTGGTGGAGGGTTCATGCAGATCGGCATCAGTTGCGTGGGTTAGGGCAGGTATTGCTCAACCTCAAGTCATGGTCTATCTCGTTTGCTCAATCTCACAACTCACGTGGTGGCCGCCTATATACCATGGTGTTTGTCCCCTCTGCCTCCTGCACATACTTCTCCAATGCCCCCTATCTCGTGGCATCTGGTTCAAAATCTTGCTGCAGATCGGCGTTCAGACTTCAGAGGTTGACCCCGACCATGCCGTCTGCATGATCGATAAATCGATCGTTTGTCTATGGCCGGCTCTCTTGGCCTGCTTCGCAGTCAGTATGAGACAATATTAATTCAGTTGTCAAAAAATAAGTATGAGACAATTCCTATTAAGCTTTGATGGGATACGCCGGGGAAGTGCCGGATGCATCTAAAGATTAAAATTAAGGTACCATGATGAAGCCGGCATGGCAATGCGGACGTGAGCACCTTTTGGGCTCATGCTTTTTTTTTCTAGCAAATTCACCTTGTTGCACTGATTCATGCGAACCAAAGCCGGCTCTGGTGCAATTAGCTGCTGATTAGCTCCGGCGTAATTTGACTTTTTTCTTGCTTTGATTTGCCATTGCCTGCTCCGTACCGCCGAACCAATCTCGGTCCTGAGTTCTGAGTCCTGACTCCGCTCCAGCCCTCCAGATCGCTACTCTTGCCTGCGCATCCCAGCTGCCGACCTCACGCGCCTCCGCCCCCGCAGGCACACGCTCCGGCGTCGCGTGCAGCCGTACGAGCCCGCATCCTTCCTACTTCGGCGCGCCTCCGATCCCGCTGGCCCCCGCTCTGCAGCCGCACGAGGCCACCTCCTGCTTCCTGGGACGACGTCGCCATGCTCCACTTCTGGCTGCCCGAGCTCGTCCTGCCTCGGCTGTACAAGCACTTCGTCCGACCACCGGCGCCCGGCATCTTGCCCTCCTCGACACCTCGCCTTGAGCTCCACGACGAACCTGTTCCATCGAAGCGAGGTTGGCCTGTTGGGGCATCGCCTTGTCTTTATATATGGGAGGAGTCGTGGACGCGTTGGGAAGTACAGTAGGAACCAGGGTTCAGGGGTGAGAGCTAGGAAACGTGTCCGCTAGGAAAGGGTAGACCCAGTCGATCTGGACTCGTTTTGTTAACGAGAACCTAAACCACGATATGGACTCGTTTTGTTCACGACAGCCTTAGCCTGCCTGACTATGATGTACGACGCGGGGCGTTCTACTCTGAATTGTACACGAGACGAACGGACGGACGGACGGAATAGGACCGGGACGGACGAAACCAAGGAAACGTTAGCCCCTTTATATATATATATATATACTAGGAAAAATGCCCGCGCGTTGCGGCGGATTATTGTTCCTGATATTGCTTACAAAATGCAACTACCATCGACAATATTTAAGAAGATAGTTTTGTTAGTTTTCATGTGTCTAACACTGTCCATAATCAGTAACATAAATTGCAAACTTCATAATAAGTTTTTATTAATTTTATGTCTCTTACACTGTCCATAAATTTCAGTAACCTACATTGCTCTTTAGCTAGTTTTCTAGTATCTATAAGATCTATGAGTCATCTAAAATTGTAATTTAGATAGTTTGGAGAATTAATAAAACATAAGTATCATTTTCCTGTCGGTAAGTTATGTGCGAAGGTGTGATGTTGATGGTGAGATATTCACCCAATGGTTTACAACCGATATTGTAGAAAGTAAGTTGTAGGCAAATCACAAGCAAATAATAAACTGAAACACTTCTTTCGTGTGGGTAGCTGAATTTGCTGAATTTTCTTACTTCAACAGTCAACTAAATCTTCGTGGCAAGTCTGTATCAAATGTTTGGAAGTGTGCATTGTGCATCACTAAAAACGGGATCTGGTTTTCAGATTCGAAACTTTGAAGTGAATGAATGTACTGATAGCTATATTGCTAGCGAGCGGAGATGATGTAATTTCATTGTCATCTGATATCAAATTTATTCGAAGGCGCTCGGTTGCAAAGGAGATCTGGAGATGTGGGGAAGTGCAAGCACGGACTTCTTTCAGAGCCCGATCATCCTCTGCAGCACCCCGATGCTCAGCCCCTTTGTGAACTCGTGCGAGAGGCGAGAGCGGCAGTCCCATCAGCTTCACACTGAGCGAGCGGTTGTACACCTGATCCAGCAACTCCGTCTTCATGCAGCCTGCGTAGCTCCACGCCCGCCTCCGCGCTCGCCGCAACCTGTGCAGCTACGCGTCCGCCTCCGCGCCTGCCTACTCCGTAGCAAGCCCCGCCTCACCCGAACACCGTCGCTCTGCTTCCTTCCCGCAACCCGTCTCAATCCTGGCTCGTCCCCTGCATAAGTCACTCCCGGATATGCTCATCCTCGCATGGCCTTCGTGGTGGGCGCATGGGAGGATTCTTGGCGCCGGCTAGGGCTGGGGGAGATCCCGGCGAGGACCACCACGAACGCCACTGCGGAGCCTTTCCTCTGTTCTTGGCGCCGGCCAGGCGAGGGAGGCCTCGGCGAGGACGCGAGGGGCTGGCCGGGGCAGCAAGGAGGGGCTGCGCACGGGGACAGCTAGACGGTGAAGGGATCTCGCCAGGAGGGGCGGCGCGTGGGGCAGGAGCTTGCCGGCAAGGGGCGGCACGTGAGGTTCCCCGCCGCCGTACTCCTCCGGGACGGACGCCCTGCTCCCGCCCACCTGAACGACCACGCGGTGGGAGGTGCGGCGCAAAGGATTGGGCTTGCCCCCATTGCGGACAGAGCCGAAGCTGTGATGTGATTCCCTTTTTATTCATGAAAAGGCGAAGCAGAGTCCGATCTTTTTCTCCGCGCTGCAAAACGTTTTGTACATAACCGGTGGCAGTTGTCGTAATTTTCATAAAAAATAAGGGCAATAAAAAAACGGACGAAAATTTTGGGGAGAAACCTTCCTTCCTTTATTAGTAGGTATAGATATATATATATATATATATAGCAGAAGTGCCCGTGCGTTGCACCGGGAGAAACAAATACTCAAATGCTTCTCGATTTGTAATTAGCGTAGATTGTAATAATAGTGAATCTTGCACCGGTTGATGCAATCTTGCATATATGAATGTTCCGAGAAAAGCATGATAACTATTACTACTCTATCCGAGCAATAAAAACATTACAAATTCTTCTTGATATTGCATGATTATATCCTTTCTGCATCGATGAGAACCAAAACAAATCATAAACATCACTAACCTTCAAAGAGCAGTACTCCTTCAATTTTTTATACTCAACCAGATGATCTATTGCCGCCAATGCAATCACATGTATGTTCGTATAGATGTATGTACTGTTTTTTTAGCAGATCATGTCTTATTGGAAAACCACTGTTCGTAAAATTCATCATGTAGATATTATGTTTCTCCAGTTCCACATAATGAGTGCAACATTAAGAAACCCTCGCTCGTCCAGAAATTTTGATCCAGTTCCAGCTTGTCTCCCTGGTATAAAAATATAGCAAAGTGCCTGCAGGGAAGCAATATAGCAATATAAGGTGCTGGTGCTACAGTTTGATTTCGTGGACAAGAAGGTGGCCAAATCTGAACGATAACTTCACCTCGTCAAATTACCATGAAAGCATGCCTTCCAGCGAGAAAATCCAAAAAACCCAGCTTAGAATACGTGATTATAAAATCACAGTATACAATGCAGCTAGCAACCTAACAGGCTAGCACCCAAAAGATAGCGAGCTGCTGCTTGTCTTTCTGAAAAGAAGAAGGCTATTCCCTGCTAGCAGCCTAGCACACACGAGCTGCTGCTGGGCAATGATCTTCCACTCCGCGCGGTTGCGCACGGAGACGACACACTCGAGGAGGCCGTTCTACGAATCATGCGCGTGGAAGTAACACACCAGACCAGAGGCTGTGGCGCTGAGCTGCTGCTCTCGGAGGCGACGCTCCGAAGGAGATTCTGCCAGGGCTGCGCGCGGAGTCAATACACAGGACCAGAGGCTGCACGCCAGATCGAAAACACTGCCGCCACGCTGTCCCACCGCCTCTTCTCCGCCATGGGAAGATACATCGGAGATCACCGGCTTTTCTCCTCATAACTGAGGCGAGCAGTTACCTACAGAGTGCATCCATGTAAGCCTTGCCGGGACCGCTCGAGTCCAACGCGCGGTCGATCTCAGCTTCTCTCCCCCTAGGCCTGATCTTCCCTTGTTCTTCTCCGCGGCCGACAAGAGCTCGAGCCCGGAGCGAGGCAGGCCAGCCGTAATCAGCAGGGGACAAACGCTAGCGATCCCCTTCCTGACCCCTCCGATCTTGCTGTTCGATCGAGGAGAGGTGCGAATTTTGATTCCGTCCATCTAGGCTGTTTGAAGGAGTTTCTCGGCCATTTCTTTTCAAGGATACACCCTGGAAGGTGTATCGGTTTCATAGAAGAAAGGCCAAAGACGGCCGGCACAACGCCAAGAAGGCTACAACTCCACACCACAACGAACGGTACAACACAACCCACGGCTACCACGATACAAACGCACACCCGGCAAACAACACAACCCACAACCAGGCACCGAAAACTCGCCTTGCATCGTCCCCTGCCAAGAATGGCGAGGAGGCGATACACCAAGCTCCCGAACCGCGTCACGCCCGATGGAGGAAACCTCGTAGGCCAACCCCAACTCCGAGATGGTGTAGATCAACGCACCACCCACCCTTGAGCGCCGAAGAGATGGCGAGTTGATGGCGGGATCGGAACCAAACCGGAGAAGGCTTCGGCGAAGAAGCCTCACCAACGGCGTACATAGCGCACCGGAAGCTCACGCTCGAAGTGGTGGCCAAACCTCAACTCCATCAGACTCGCCGAGGACTCCGAACAACCAAAGCAACGCCTCCAAGGAGGGAACGACATTGTAGTGCCGCCGCCGCCCGATCCGAGGACGGATCTAGGGTTTCCCCCGGTGCTCGAGGCGGGAGAGCACGAGCAAGGCCATGACGACGCCTCCAAGAAGGTGACGGCGCCCACGGACGTCGCCGTCGTCAGCAAAATGCAGGGATTTCGCCCCGGCCTGTCGACCACCCCCAAAACCATCGGACAAGTGCACAAGGAGCTTCCTTTCAGCACACCGCCGGCGAGAGGCGCGCAGGAACGACATCTGACGGAGAAGGAAGAGCTGATCGCCGGTCCACCACCACAACTGGACGGGATTGGAAGGTGGAGTTCCAGCCCGCTGCCGCCATGAACGGCCGCCAGCCACCACTCGGCGATTTCGATCTTGATTACAAATCGATCTGATGCAGGGATCGCTCCGTATTTAAAGGCAGAAGAGGTGTTGTGCCTAGTCGGGACTCGGGTAAGGTAAATTTTCGGTTGGGTCCGTGTTGGAAGAAACAGAGAAAAAACACGGCCAGATTGGATCTCTCCGGAGGTACCGATGTGTGAGGAAAAAAAAGAACGAACCGGTACACACGGTGGTAGTGTGCGTTATATGTGCTTTGGTGGGAGGATAAAACGGTTCAAAACAAAAGCGTTGACGAAACTTTTTGGCAGAAACCTTAGCTCCTTTATTATTAGGTATAGATTAGGTATAGATTTGCATGCAATCAAATCTCTTTTTTTGATATGATGCAATCAAATCTCCTTGTTGCCTTGTTATTATCGAAATAAAAACCAAATTATTAACCACACACTCAATTAAGGAAACTACTTATTTTGACTTACCCAGGAGAGAGCGCGAAGTGCTAAAATTCCATCGCACGGTCAAACGTCGAGCGCGAAGTGCCAAGGCATACATCATGATTTCCTGGGAGAATTAATCACGCGAACAACCAAAGTCTAGCATGGATGAAAGATCCGATCTTCTTAGCCTAATTGATCAGGTAAACACTATCTATCAGAGTCCGATGGAAGAGAATTATCGGACCCCTCCAGCATCGTCCATCTCGTTGGGATCCAACGAACTAGCTTCCACCTTTTTTTTTTTTTTTTTTTGTTAACCATGCAGGCTTGCCGACCAAAATCCCCAAACTTTGGTCATAAACGCCTCCCAGATCTACCCAAATCACGCCGCCAAGTAATCTTCGCCTCCTCATCGCTGTGCTCAGGGAAATCATCGTCCCAATCGCTCCAACCTTGGAGCTTGCTTCCCTCCAGATTGTCATTTCCCATTCCACCTGATTCACTTGTGCGTCGGCAACACGCGCAACGCTCCGCCGCGAGGAGACGTCGTTGGGGCATCACTAACGGGCGGTTGACGCAGGTGGTGTGAGAGGCGATTAACCAAGTCGTCTAGGTTACCATCCGTCGACTAAATCTGCAGGCCATAGACTGCTTCCACCACTCACTTCAGCAACAGCACGATATGGGAAGAGAAGGTAAAAGGAACTGACTATTCTGAACACCATATCCTTGTAGTCCTCTGCTATTTGAAATTGTGAAATCAAATTTAACATTCGTTTCGTCATATATTTTGCAGCTTCTAGGCTGTATATCTTTACGTGGTAGTATCAGTCATGCTCATGTTGCTATTCTGAAGCTCCCATGGTACGCAAGTACATCTGGGCACCGGCGGCAACAGGTCCAGCAAGCTCCACCAACTAATATGAGGTTCCCATGTAGCTCTATATTTCAGTTTGTATGGTTTGAAGTACAAGCGTACAGACATACCACTTGATCCACTGATTTTTTGTTCGTATGACTTAGGCTCACAAATATTCACTTGTTGTTTAGTCACAGTTTTAAACACCTACATCTTTGCAGAAGCATGGTTTTTTTTTTCATTTCTAAATTTATATGCTTCCACTAGGTTTAGCAATATTTAACTGCTAAAGAGATCTGGTGCTTCATATATATACGCAATATGTGCTTCTCATGTCTAGATTGATTGGCACTATGGCCATGCATCATAAGTTTTGTACCCAAAAAAATTCTGGAAGTATCCATGCTTCATATGTTTTTCTACTCGATTTTTTTCTTCAACTAGTTCCATTGTGTGATGCTCTTATCGTACAATAATTATGCTTCAACGGCTACAAGTATGTGCTTCCACTATGTGTGTTTTCTTTAGGCACAGTTTCTAACTGGTGCTTCAACCTTTCTTACTGCTGTGGTGTGCTTCGTGCTACTAACTGATGCTTCTATTATATAAACATTATTCTGCCTAACCTGATTCTAGTTGTATAGTCAGTGATGTTGCTATATTGCCTAGTACGCCGCCGCTGGGACACAAAAGTCTCATTGAGGAGGAGCTTGCAGCGCATGGGAGATCATCCATGATCATCCCATACAGCCGTCAATAATGTTGGTTAGGAAGAAGTGAGAAAAGTGTTGATGTAATAGTGTTTAACTTTATTACTACAAGAGTTGTAACTTTTGTTTAAATCAAATTATGTGTACGTTGCTTTATGCTTGATGTGGTGTTTGAGCATATTCTTTTGCGAAGCAAATATTTTCATCAGACTGTAATTTGCTTTGGTTGGCGGTAGAAAAAATGTTCTATGATGCGAATAATATGTCTCTAAGGCCACATAAATTATGCTTCCATTTGTCAAGATGAGTGCTTTCTTGGTCCAAAATCATGTTGCCACTGCAAACTAATGGAGGCTGAAAATTGTGCTTCCATCGAATCAAGGCGAATGCTTCTGCCATCAAGATGCATATTGAAAATACAAATCATAATTATTATACATTTATTTTGTTGGAAACGAATTACTAGAAGCACGCTCCCATTATTTTTGAAGCAAATTTACATTTACTTTGAAACATGAAATTACAAGAAGCACATTCCCATTATTTTTGAAGCAAATTCATATTTAATTTGAAAAATGCATATTGAAATTACAAATCGAAATTATTTTTATACATTTATTTTGTTGAAACGAATTACTAGATGCGTGTTCCTGTTATTTTTGAAGCAAATTTATATTAAGCTTGAAACATCAAATAATATTAAAAACAAAATTTGATCCGTAGAAAACCATATATGGAAACATATTGACCTGCCTGGAAACACGGTTAATCACATTAATTAGTCACCCAAAAATCTACAATCATTTTAGGAAGCATTTAGTAGAAAACAAATTATAATTCACAATTACTCTGAATCTCCAGATCTGTTCCACATAAGAATGCAATCTGGCCCACGATTTCCGGAGGCAATCACGCGGGGCTGGTTCATAAACTCAGACGGCATATGATCATACATGGTGATATTCTTTTCGGGAGTGCCATATGAGGCAAGGAATTAATTTCTTATTAATTTGCATTGATTGCAATTTGATACGGAATTGGTGGCAAACAAGGAAATGTGGAGCGACGACTTACCTTGGAACCAATCCAACGTTGGTCGTGAGAGCGGAGACCGTCAGATTACGTTGAACGGACAGGATGATCCCAATTTCCTTCACCAAACGCGTTGTACGACGTACGACTAACTCCAATATAATACGTAGTATATAGAAATACCACAGATCTACAACTTTCTTCCTCCCTTTTCGAAATCCCGAAAACCTAGATCTCAAACTCTCATCTTTTCGAGCCTCTGAACTTATATTTTCTCTCGGGCTCTTCAAAAAGTTATAGATTTCATCGAGACCTTTCAATTCTGACCAATCTCAACCTTTTTCATCACTGTAGCCTCTTAATTTCATCCCGCAAGATTGAAATCTCATGGAGTAAATCCCTAGATCTACTCCCTCTCGTTGCTTCAGATCCAAATTCCGTTGGTGACTCATTAGATCTATCTATTGCACACAACTTTCAAGTTGGAAGTTGACCAATGAATCTCCCAATTTAAATAGAGCTACTTTGCAGCATCTGGTGCACTAGAAAACGAAGATCTACTTTCAAGTTTTGATCAATCCAGAGGTTGACATTAGGTCATCTTAGTTTTCTCTTTATGCTACCTTTGTCAACGGAAGACCATCTTCTTAGATCTACAATCTAGATTATCTCATCTACACCGGTGCATGTTAGATCTGTTTCTTTTCAAACCCTAGTTCATATGTTTCATCTAGCCAAACCTTAGATCATTTAGATTATATCTACTGGATTATCTTCATCGAGATCAGAGTACTTCCGTACACTCCTGCCATAATATTATCTTACACATGGTTCCATGTTTTGGGTATATTTTCTTGTGATAAATTAATAGTTTTTAGGACAACACACAAGATATGAATGACAGTGTTACTTCCCAAACTAGACTACCTAGTTGAGGATCAATTCTATAGTAGTATTAACTTAGAGCCCTACTAATCCCCACCTTTTAGGAATGGGAACCGACAGTTGAAACGATATGTCATGGTTTAGAGATCATATTGTGTGAGTGACTTCACTCCTCGTCCATATAATTATATGAATGTGAATACACAAGATAAGAATGTGTAGTTACTTCAGAAACTAGACTAGCAAGCAGGGCCGCCTATATTAACTTCTAGCGCTAACTTCTTGCTTTTAGAAACGCAAGCCGACAATTCAAATAATATGCCATAGTTTCAGGCTGGTCATAGTGGTAAGTATCATGTAGTAGTATCATGCATATAATACTTGTGTATGATACTATCTCTATAGTGGTTAGTATCATGAAGTAGTATCATAGTCATGTTATATTTATTGCTTTTTAGAATCTCAATGCAAATTTGTGCACAAGATTTGTTTGGCATTAACTTTTCTCGTGACATGTGCTATGATACAGTATCTACCTATGTTACTCTAATCTCCTCTCTCCTCCTTAATTAGCTGCCACATCAGCATTTTTGTGGGACCAATGCGCATGATACTAGCTATGATACTAGCACTATGGCTAGCCTCAAGCTCATCTTGTATGAGTGACTTGACTCCTCGTAAACAAAGAGTAACGTGTATTGAAATCAATGTTTGCCTAGTAAAAAGCGTTTCATCATTTTGTTTAATAACATAATCTTAAATAAAATGTACAACTTGTGAAAATATACAAGGAAGAGAGCAAGATTTGGTCCTTGCGTCCTTCCGGGCTTCCCCACCATGCTCACCCATTTCCCCATCAAGTACCTTGGTCTTCCACTCTCGCTTAGGCGCCTTCGCCGCGTGGACCTCCAGGCATACATTGACAAAGCGGCTTCACGCCTGAACCCTTGGAAAGCCAAGTTCCTCAATCGTGCTGGCTGTGCAGCTCTGTTAAAGTCGGTTATGACTGCACTACCATTTTTTCTACTAACTGCTATCAAGGTTGACAAGCCCACCCTCAAGGCTTTCGACAAAATCAGGCGAGGTATGCTATGGGCTTGCAAAGCCTCCTCAGTCAGTGGTGGGAAGTGCAAGGTTTGTTGGACGAAAGTCTGTCGCCCTAAGGAGCTTGGAGGTCTGGGCATCCTCGACCTCGACAAATTTGCCCGCGCGCTTCGACTCCGCTGGTTTTGGCTTGAATGGGTGGCCCCGGAGAAGGCTTGGGTGGGCCTGGAAACGCCGAATGATGAAATTGATAGGTCTCTCTTCAACGCCGCAACCAAGGTTACTGTCGGTGACGGAAACAAAGCTTCTTTCTGGTCCAGCTCCTGGCTAAATGGCGCTACCCCTCAATCCATCGCTCCTAGGATTTTTGAGGTCTCCAAAAGAAAGAAAAGATGCGTCCAGGACGCTCTCACTAGTAGGAAAAGCCTCATCAGTGGCGCACGAAAAATAGATTCTGTGGCGCATGGGAGGTGCGCCACAGAAACGTCGCCACAAAAATAAGGTTTCTGTGGCGCACCTGCCCATGCGCCACAGAATTAAGGTTTCTGTGGCGCACTTGTTCTTAGGTGCGCCACAGAAAAGCGTGCGCCACAGAATTTGTTTTTAGTGCGCCACAGAATTTGCTTGTATTATACACGATTTTGTGCTGCCTGCTATACACATGCAGTTTATAGACAGCAATACAGATACACAGATACACAGGTTATATACAGCAACATTCAGATATAATATAAATATCATGTACATTGCACAGATATAACATAGACATCATCATCACATTACTTAGAGCCCGATCGAGATACATAGGCAAGTGTCAAATGTTTTGCATACAACTCTTAATTCATACAAAATTCACAATTTCGAGATACAAAGTAGTCTTCATCCGGTTCCTCCTTTGCTCCATCATCTCTACCCACCGAGCTCGCTTGCATCGGGGTCCTTCATCCAGTTCCTACTATGATGAAAATGGAAGAAAGTGAGACCAACAAGTCCGATGCACAAGAGAAATGGAATAAATGCCCCATACATTGTTGGTCAACACAAATATTAACATCCAGGGACGGTGTAAGTGAGACCAAGTCCGATGCACAAGAGATTGATATTTGTGCTATCTTACCAGGCTCACTTACGCCGCCCCCGAGTGTACGGTGACCAAACATTTTAATCATCGGCATTTTGAAAATCTCAAAGCAAATGGAATGACAAAATGGAACAAGCAGTGCCTCATACATTGTTGGTCAACACAAATATTAACATTCAGGGATGGCGTAAAGTGAGACCAAGTCCGATGCACAAGAGATTGATATTTGTGCTATCTTACCAGGCTCACTTACGCCACCCCCAAGTGTACGGTGACCAAACATTTTAATCATCGGCATTTTGAAAATCTCAAAGCAAATGGAATGACAAAATGGAATAAGTGCCTCATACATGATCCCCTACAGTGGATATCTCTAATTTCATCAAAGCCAACAAGAAAAAGAAATATATCATTACTCAGTTGAGTTCAAAACAAAGCTAGGGTCCATAAGGGATTACTCATCACTTGGTAGTAACCAAGTGATGCTGGCAAGAGAGAGGCCAAGCCTGAGCTAGTCAATCCAGTAGAGATGGATATGCATAAGTAAGCAAGAACACATAGCCTATCCAAGTTAACCAGATAAAACCAACCTTGACAGCCAACTGAATCACCTAGCACCACCTAGCATTTTAAAACCATCAGAAACAGTCCTTTTTCTTCAAAGGATACCACAGTGGCATTCATTTACATGATCCCCTACAGTGGATATCTCTAATTTCATCAAAGCCAACAAGAAAAAGAAATATATCATTACTCAATTGAGTTCAAAACAAAGCTAGGGTCCATAAGGGATTACTCATCACTTGGTAGTAACAAAGTGACGCTGGCAAGAGAGAGGCCAAGCCTGAGCTAGTCAATCCAGTAGAGATGGATATGCATAAGTAAGCAAGAGCACATAGCCAATCCATGTTAACCAGATAAAACCAACCTTGACAGCCAACCGAATAACCTAGCATCACCTAGCTAGTCTTTTAAACCATCAGAAACTTCCCATTTTCTTCAAAGGATACCATAGTGGCATTCATTTACATGATTCCCTACTGTGAATATCTCTATTTGGATAACATAAGCAATCCACACCAGTAAACAAGTCCTCATCACCTTATACAGGTTCAAACTTTGGATTTGTTTCCAACAAAGGTTGGAAAACAAATCAAATCCATTTAGTTTAACTGAATCATCACCAACACATGGTTCATTAATAAGAAGTGACAAGCATAGCACCAATTAATCAAGCAATATAGCAGCATCAGTAACAAACATAGCACCAATTAATCAACTATAGCTCCATCAGTAACAAGCATAGCAGCAATTAATCAAGCAATAGCAACATGACCTGCACATGACACTTTACTAAAGCCAAAGCTTCAGTAAAGCAATCAAGGCTTTCATGCAGTTCTTGACAGGCAACAACTGCAAGCAATGGGATCATAATTCAATCCATGTGCACATACAAGGTGATAAGCAGCTAATTACAATTGCATTAGACATCAATTGCAACCTGGCACAGTGAAGATTGAATCACCCAATGTCCAGAACCAAGCAATTGCATGGATTCAGTTACCATAGAAAGACAATCAAAGTAGCAGATAGCTTCACTTGGCTGCATAGAGGAGATACTGAGTAACAAACCAAGCCGAGCAAAGGAGGGGAGAGAGTTCTCCCCTCTCTCGCATAGAGGAGATACTCGAGAAACAAGCATCCGAGAATAAGAAAAGGGGACTCGGAGCAACAATCATGGGAGTCCAAAAATGGCATTCTATAACCAAAGGCACCTCCAACAATGTCAAGCTAAATCGTTCCAACATCGTGCTAGCAACTAGCAACACAAGCAAGCATCAACATCCAGAGCACAACAACGACAGACAACAACATCCAGAGCATTTCATCGAGCACTTTGTGCTCGCGCGGGAGAGGAAGAGGGAGGGGAGGGCAGAGGTGGAGCTCACCGAAAACAGGGGTGGAGGAGGAGTTTGACGACGATGGCAGGGGTGGAGGAGTTGGAGGACGCGGCGGCTCGGCCTCCTCCTTGATGCGGCGGCGCCGGACCCTCCTCCTCGCACGCCTTGGCCCCTCCTCCTCCACGCCGCAGCCGGCATGTGCCGCTGGTGGCGGGGATGGGTGGAGCGTGGGGGCATGCGCCCTCGCGGAGGAAGGCGGCGGCGACGGCGATGGAGACGGCGACGACCATGGCGGCGCGCCTTGGTACGGATCGGAGGGGGAGAAGGGAGAGAGGCGGCGCGGCGGTAGAGGGGATGAGGGCGCGGGGAGGGGTACGGGGATAATATAAGTTCCCCTATTTCTGTGGCGCACCGGCTCAGGTGCGCCACGGAATCAACAACCTCGTGGCGCACCGAGCAAGTGCGCCACGGAAATAGTTATTTCTGTGGCGCAGCAGGCCGTGTGCGCCACATAAATAGTTATTTCTGTGGCGCAGCGAGCAGGTGTGCGCCACGTAAATACCTACGCTAATAATTGGGAGTGCCGGGATGTGGGCCCCACATAGTTTCTGTGGCGCAGGGTTCAGCAATGCGCCACAAAAATAAGCTAGTTTTGTGGCGCACACAGTCTCGTGCGCCACAAAATAAGTTTCTGTGGCGCACTCAAAACGGTGCGCCACAGAACTAAGATTCGCCTATAAGGGTTTTCCTACTAGTGTCTTGTCAATTACAAGTGAATTGCGGACATAAACGTCGACAGCTTTACAGTGGAGCACATGTCTCAGTTTGTCAACCTTTGGGGGTTGCTGCAGGGCACTGTCCTCACCCCAGGAACCGAGGACTCCATCTCCTGGACCCTCACTCACAGCGGCACCTACACCACTGTTTCAGCCTACAAGGCCCAGTTCATGGGATCAGTTCTTTGCTCCTTCAAGAACATTGTTTGGAAAGCGTGGGCCCCTCCAAAATGTCGCTTCTTCGCGTGGCTAGCCGTCCAGAATAGGCTTTAGACCTCTGACCACCTTGCGATCCGTAGTTGGCCTCACCAGCCAACCTGCCAACTCTGCAAGTGTCAGCCCGAAACTGCTAGGCACATTCTTTTTGAGTGTCGCTACTCCAAGCGTGTTTAGCAGCAAGCCGCCAGCTGGCTTTCCTGCCCATCGTTGTTGAATGATCTGGGGTCGGGCCGCGAGACCGTCCTGCATTACTGGCATGCTATCACGGGGTCGTCGACTGCCCATCCGCAGGGGCTAAAAACCGCGGTCACCCTAATAACTTGGGAGCTATGGAAAGAAAGAAATGACATGATTTTCAACAACAAGTCCTCCATGCCCATGGCCGTCGTGGAAAAGATCAAGGAAGAGAGCAAGATTTGGATTTTGGCGGGTGCTAAACATCTGGTGGATATAGTTTCTTAATTAGTTGTTTTCCTTTTTTCGGATGGCCTAGGCCCCTGTATTTGCTCCTTCTATATCAATATAAAAGGCAAAGCTTATGCCTAGCTTCAAAAAAAAATACAATTGTACGGGCCTTTCACACAAGTTATTTTGAAAATGACAAATAACTAACCCCTACATATATGTATTAATAGTGACAAGCAGCTTCGGTGTCTAACTACATCTTCGGTTTTTTTGTGGCGGGACTTGGAAAATTATTAGCCCAACCATTCCGTGGCCTTTCCCTAAATCCAGTTCGTCTCCCTCTTCGTCAAAACCCTAGTACCTGACCCCTCCTTTCCGTCAGCATCCCCGCACCACCGAAGTCCTAGCCCCGTGATATCCCTTTTCCAACAGGCAGCCCCACTACCCCCCCCCCACCCCCAGTCCCCCGCGAGGCACATGAATTGGTCTCTAGGCTGCCGCAACAGCTATAGTGTCTAAGATCAAGGGGGATCGGAAGTCTTTATGCTTACAATGCTATCCCTTGGAACATAGCTAGCACATACAGTAACAAATGAATATCAAGATATAACATACGTCATTTTATTACTCCAACGATGAATCCAAAGTTTATTACATATTTGCAAACACATAAAAATATGTGTTGGGATTCATCAATCCCACAGGGCATGTTGAGTATAGGCTTGTGATCCTAGTCGTGCTCACTCATCATCTGCAACATGACAAGTTAGAGTCAAAAATAAATTTGATCAATACTTTGAATGTATTCGTAAATTACACCATGAACGGTAAAAAAACCAATCTCTATATTCATAATGATGACAAGAGGAGGCCGTATGATTTATTTGCGTAAAGCCAACTTTGTAAACATTTGATAAATATTTATTTGTCCTACTTTAAAAATATTTGATAAAATAATATATGATCAAGTGGCAAACGAGGAATACAACCAAGCGCCATTTCAACCTAACACATGGCTATATCCACCATGTGACCCAAAATCTCACGTATGAAAAAATCCATGAACATAGGGTTTGAAAATATTTCTCCATTGAAAACAAAAGAGAGGAAATCCTTTAGAGGCTTTAGTCTTCAGTCGCTCAAATTGCTCATAACCGGGAACACGGTTAATCGATAAGTTCATACACTCTGCAAAGGTTGTACACATCCCCATATGTCACAATCCATCCTTTTTGTTGTATCCTTCATTTGGCTTAAGTGGGCATGGATCATGACGAAGTTTTCCATAGAAGTCCCATATGCATAATTCTAGTCCGCTTGCAAGTATGATCCGAAGACCCTTGTCCAATGGCGGTACCGATGCAAGGGTTTCTCTCTTTGTATGATTAAGCCAGAGCCCATGTAGCATATGGTTGTGTTGGAAGCTTCTTGAACTGAAACGTGGAAGATCTCTTTGAACCTGGGCAGCGGTTCCCACAAAAAACATGTGTGCTAAACCCCAGTCAGGCGCAATCGCAGGGTGTGCAAGAAACATGTCGATCACAATCACTTAGCGTGCAAGTCCCTAGTCGGGTGCAATCACATGTAGTCGTTCCATTCAAACCACTCCGCCAAGATAATTTTTTTTTCTTTGTAAACATTTAATTAAACTTAATCTCTTAACATGAGCTCATATACTTAGAAAATTATTATTTTTTGAACCCCGTAAAAATCCTTTTTAGCGCAACAAGACATAGCACACAAAACAAAGATTAATTTTACCTAGGGTTCAAATGAATATTTGTGTGGGCAAGCTAAGTTTATCACTACTCAGGGTCATAGCTACAATTTTTCAAAGCCCAAGGTTGCAAATAGTTTTACCAAAATATCACTACAAACCTACACATGCACACTACCCTTTGATAAACAAATCATGCATGGTTGAAAACATAGGTGAAAGGATGTTCATGGTATAACTTGCCTTTTGATTGATGAAGAATAATTGTGCGTAATGATCTTACCTTTAGCAAAAAAATCATACTTCCTTTTGTACGTTATATCTCTTGCTACCCACTGAATCCGTGCGTGGTTATGTCTTCAACCGGAGGCGCAATGCCAGGATATAGATTTTGGGTGTAGCCGTTTGGAGACAATCATTTAGGATTTATCAAGCATGTGCGGTTCAAAACTTGTGCCTGGGCTCACATATTGACTTTGGGCTTGATATGTTGCTTCTTTTTTAGGTGGTTGATCCACACAGTGATCCATGAATTATAATAAGGTGTACACTGTTTAGAGTCTTGGGTCCATGGAAGAGCAAGCCAATAAAAAGTTGTATATATCACTTTTATGTAGAGGATCTTTAGGTCTCTCTTGCGTGACTCCGGCTGCAGCGCCGCCACCACCGAAAGGTACGCCCCAACTTCCACAATCACCTCGTTGCCGCTGGAGGATGCCATGCGACGGCGGACGGCAGCGGCACAACGTCTCTACCGGTGTTTTTTTTGCCTTCTGTCCAGGCTATCTTGATCCTGCTTCATCCCATTCATCTTGGACTGGACAACCCATCTTTGGTTGCCGTTCGTGAGCCTTGGTTCGGACGACGGCGATGGTATAGTTCCGCTCCTCACGGATCGAGCTCCAGAAAGACCCCTCCTTTTGGAAGGACAATAATCTATAGTTCGTGATTTGTGACTGGTCCATGTGCAGCAACGAGATGCTTCTACATGGGAACAAGGGATTGTAGGGATTTGTAGCATAGAAAACAAAAAAATTCCTACGCAACAACGAATAAACCACCAAGATCTAATCTAGCAGATGCATGAAACGATGTAGTATTATGTAACAATGCAATAACTTGATTTGCGTACCCTTGCAAATTGGGTGAGGAATCTTAATGGTTGGTGTCAATGTAGACAATCACGATTCTTGCAGTCTTGGCGATCCAACTCGATCAACTCCGTCGCTTGTGTGGCGGCTCCGAGGTGATGCACACGTATGGCTCCTTCTTGTTCTACGAAGTTGGAGTCGAGGTAGAGAGATCACTCCGGTGTCACAACGGTGCGACGATGAACTTGGTGCAAATTCGGCAAGGCTTCGCGCAGACTATCTTTTCGGACTTCGCCAAAATTAGGGTTCCGGCGAGATTCTGGCGATCACCGGCGGAGGGCCGAGGACCAACGGAGATAAATGGTGGATGACAGAGGAAGACCCCAACAAGGACGGGCGACGGCCGACGGTGAAGAGGTGTCCGCCGACGATGACGGGTGGCTGACTGTAGCTTGGTGGCGGCGCTGGGCGTGTGGAGCTCGGGGTTGCATGGCTCTTGTGGACTTGTGATGTTGTGGCCAGCCCCGGGGCTCCCGTATATGAAGGCTCGGAGCTGAGAGTCCGTAGGATCTATGAATCCTAATTGGACTCTCGGCCAATCCTTTTCAAACTCATATTGGAACTAAATAAGAAGGTCCCCAAGTGAATCGGAATTGGAAAAGGAAAGCTCCTCCCTCCCACTTCCAAACCGAGTGGAGGGAGGACTTTCCCTCTCCCACTCGGCCACGGTGGTGGGCGGCCGGCCGGCCCACTTGGCACGCGGGTGGAGCCCACCCGGCCCTAGGCTAGGTGCGTTCCCCCTTCCGGAACTTTCCGGTACAACCAAAAAATTTGGAACTTTTCGGAACCATTCCGATACTTTTCATATATGTTCCTATAGGTTTTTCTCCCTACCAAATCCATCCATGACATCCCTGAATCCATTCGGGATACCGAAAACATTACACTTCATATCTCTCTATTCCTAGCGGCGTCAAACCTTAAGTGTGTGACCCTATGGATTCGCGATTATGCGGACATGACTATGTTCCTAGCCAATGGTTAATTGAGGGATCTGGAGATCCATATTAATTCCCACATATTTAACAAGGATCTTCTCGAGTGAACCACTTATGTCATTCATATATAATTCCCATGTCCTACAATATCTTATTTACCCGAGATTTGATCGTTGGTACCTTCATACCTTATTCTTATGTCGTTACCGGTAAGTACTATTTCCTCGTCGTAGTAGCGTACCCTCATGTGACCTAGTCTGTGTGTATTACCAAGAGGGCCCATAGAATATCTTTCCGTTACTTGGATGGAAAAATTCCACTCTTGATAACATAAAACCCAACATGTATCTTATGAAGCACCTGCGAGATAGCTCTATAATCACCCAATTACAAAGTGATGTTTGCAACAAGTTATGCATTCTTCCAATACCCGAGAGTTGTGTAATCTTATGGTCAAAGGAATAGTATAGATAACAATGGGAAAACTTCGCAATTAGAACGACGTAACACGATGAATTGCTACGTTTTGATTAGGTCAAGTCCATTATATTATTCTCCTTAATAATATGACCTCACTAATAAGTGGCACTATGTCCATGGCTATGGAAACCAATAACCAACACTTATCTAACGAACTATTATAGGGGCATACCAGGGACACATTGTGTTCATATTTCACATGTGTATTATGTTTCCGGATACTACAATAAGCATGGTATATAAACATTATCATCAACATGGATTTGTGATAATAAATATTCCTTTATTATTGCTCCTTAGGCACCAAAACCCTTTAGTATCCTACTTGCACTAGAGTCAATAATTCTAGTTAATATATGGCTATGATTCAACACTTTTACACTTTAAGTGTACAATCATGTTCTGCTTGTGGAAGAGGAATAGTCAACATACCCTCTTAGATTTGTGCTAACAATTCAAATCTTTATGTCACCTTTCTTTGACATACTCACATATATAATGTGTGAAAGTACTTATGTATTCGGAGCTCTTGTATGACTGTGATTTTACATGAATTTGACAATATATCGACTATCTAATTCAATTCATTAAAATCATAACAAGATCCATAGATAAATGATTTTTTATCTATACTCCAATTTTTGTGTAACTCTATGAGTAATCATAAAATAGTACTTCTTTTGTAAATTCCACCACAACTACAATAGTTCTCTAACTATTTGCTTCAAGTTTATATGTTTCCTATATTGAGAGATTCATGTTTATTTCTTAAATACCATGACATGGTACCTTTTAAGAATATCTATAATTGTTGTTCAATCTTCCATATAAGTAATTTTGTGATATCTTTTGTAAAAGACAAAATATTGAACAAATCCCGTCTAAATATATGTTTATTCCATCGATAAAACCTATGACTTAGTCATAGTAGATGTTCCGACATCTTCTTTTATCAATAACCATTACTGGGTATTGAAGTTAATCAATAGCATTGCCCTGTAACATATAAAAGAACAAAATATCTTATATATTCCAATCATAGATTTTGACTAAGTTGTCTAATTGTCTACTTTAGATTATAATTTGCATAATATTGATACTCATTCTTAGCTTCCCCTTGATCCCTATAGAATCTTTGAATTATTTATTCTATTTCAAACAACTAGGCTATACAACATCTTTCCTTAATATTTATATGTTGACTTACATATAAAATACTAAGAACAAAATTAGAGCTCCCACTCATTTTCTTGCAAACATAGATATCTTTGTAATTTTGAATAAAATCCAAATTCTTTGATCTTTAAGCAAAACAAAGATTTCTATTTCCGAGATTCCTTGCTTAAATTCTTCCTTTAAGTTTGCAATCCTTTATCAGTATCATTGGACCTTCAAAACTTTCAAATTGTATTAAATACAACTTTTCCCTTAACAATACTTTGTTGAGGAAAACTTTTTTGTCATGTCCTCTTCACATATAAAAATGTAATGATTACTAATAAAATCCTAACGGATTCATAGCTTCACTACGGAAGATATATCTTCTCATAGTCAATTTCCATTGAATTCGTCGGAAATAAATTCGCGACCAATCGAGCTATTTGTGAATAGTTGACACTAATCGCATCATTATTCATAAAAATTCACCCTTTATCTATCAAGTATAAACTGTTTGGATAAATAATAATAGTTCACTTATAGTGTTCTATTTGTGAATTCTATTTTGGATTCAATGATTGTATGACATCTCTCGGAACTATTGGACCCGTCATCGTTTCCTCATAATTCGTAGGACTAGTAATCTTTTATTTTTGAACAAAAGGATATTCATGATGGACTCGTAATATCTTAGAGATGTTATGTGACCATGATGATCTACAGATGTAGATTAGAGTATTTCGTGATTCTCATCACTTACTCTTCTTTGACTAAGATGATCACGGATCCGGGACTAATTTCTGATGTTGTGCTACTCATAAAATTTCAAAGAGTGGTCAACACTTCATCAATCTCAACCTATTTCTATTTTGTCTTTTCTTTCATGAGATAAATCTCTAGAAAGTTTCCAATCCTTGGAATACGAGATAGAATTTTATACTCACTAATACTCCTTGAGTATTTCTATCAGGATGCATCTATCCAAATTTTGAGATTTTGTTTCTCTATCAATTTCTTTGTATAAACAACGATTTCAAAAACAACAACTTAATATTTATCTTATACAAGACTAGTATGAAGTTGTTTCCCAATAGATTGATGATTCCCTATTAGAAAAATAATGTGGAGGTCTCTAAAACTTACTACAATAAGACTTAATAAATATGATCAAGAACGTCCAAAGAAATTCGTGTCAAACGATCGAATGGCATGGACCATCACACTCTTTAAGGTATTCATGATTATTTGCGATACTATCACACTCTTTAGTAGTGTATATGAAAATTTCTTTTGACATTTGATATTTTTCGCATATGTGCATCATCAAGAACTTGCTATTATAAATCAGCAATGTTCTCTTATTTAGACGAATAATTGTCCTTACAAGAATATGATCGACGTCATATCATCTCCTCTAAAAGCACATAAAATTTAGTGTCTTTGGTGTCCCGAATGGATTCGGGGATATCACGAATGGATTTAGAAGGGCGGCAAATCTATAGGAACATATATGGGAAGTATTTTGAATGGTTCCGGAAAGTTCTGAATTTTTCGGTTGTACCGGAAATTTCCGGAAGGGGGGAACCGCCTAGCCTAGGGCCGGGTGGGCTGCACCCGCACGCCAAGTGGGTCGGCTGGCCGCCGTGGCCAAGTGGAGGAGGGAATGTCCCGCCCCCACCCGGTTTGGAGGTGGGAGGGAGGAGCTTTCCTTTTCCTACTAAGATTCACTTGGGGACTTCCTTATTTTGTTCCTATATGAGTTTGTAAGGTTTTACCGAGAGTCCAATTAGGATTCAGAGATCCTACGTCCTCTCGGGTTCGAGCCTTTATATGACTATGTCCCAAGCCAATGGTTGATAGAGGGGTCTGGAGATCCCCACATATTTAATGGTGATCTTATCGAATGAACCACTTATGTCATTCATATATAATTCCCATGTCCTGCGATATCTTAGATACCCGAGATTTGATTGTTGGTACCTTCATACCTTGTTCTTATCTCGTTACCGGTAAGTAATCTTTTCTCGTCGTAATAGCGTAGCCTCATGTGACCTAGTCACGGGTTTGCAAGCGATTGAGTGCGTATTACCGAGAGGGCCCAGATAATATCTTTCCTTTACTTGGATGGACAAATCCCACTCTTGATAACAGAAAACCCAACAAGTATCTTATGAAACACATGCGAGAAATAGCTTTATAATCACCCAATTACGAAGTGACGTTTGCAACAAGCTATGCCTCCAATACCTCGGAGTTGTATAATCTCATGGTCAAAGGAATAGTATAGATGACAACAGGAAAGCATCACAATTAGAACTATGCAACACGATCAATTGCTATGCTTTGATTAGGTCAAGTCCATCATATTATTGTCCTTAAGGGCATCTCCAACCTGGCAACGCATTTCGGACGCCCAATCGTTTTCCACACCATACGTTTAATCCTTTGTTTTCAGCAAGCCGGTGAGATTGACAACCTCACTGTTAAGTTGGGGCAAAGTAGTTTGATTGTGTTGTGCAGGTTCCACGTTGGCGCCGGAATCCCTAGTGTTGCGCCGCACTACACTCCTTCACCAACAACCTTCACGTGGCCTTCATCTCCTACCGGTTCGATAACCTTGGTTTCTTACTGAGGGAAAATCGCTGATGTACTCATCATACCTTCCTCTTGGGGTTCCCAACGGACGTGTGCTTTATGATACGTCTCCGACGTATCGATAATTTCTTATGTTCTATGCCATATTATTGATGATACCTACATGTTTTATGCACACTTTATGTCATATTCGTGCATTTTCTGGAACTAACCTATTAACAAGATGCCGAAGTGCCGCTTCTCGTTTTCTCGCTGTTTTTGGTTTCAGAAATCCTAGTAACGAAATATTCTCGGAATTGGACGAAACGAAGACCCGGGGGCCTATTTTTCCACGGAGCTTCCGAAGACCGAAGAACACACGAAGTGGGGCCACGAGGTGGCGACACCACAAGGCGGCGCGGCCCGGGGGGCCCGCGCCGCCCTATGGTGTGGCCCCTCGTCCGGCCCCCGACTCTCCCCTTCCGCCTACTTAAAGCCTCCGTCGCGAAACCCCTGATGCGAAACACCACGATACGGAAAACCTTACTGAGACGCCGCCGCCGCCGATCCCATCTCGGGGGATTCTGGAGATCTCCTCCGGCACCCTGCCGGAGAGGGGATTCATCTCCCGGAGGACTCTACACCGCCATGGTCGCTCCGGAGTGATGAGTGAGTAGTTCACCCCTGGACTATGGGTCCATAGCAGTAGCTAGATGGTTGTCTTCTCCTCATTGTGCTTCATTGTTGGATCTTGTGAGCTGCCTAACATGATCAAGATCATCTATCTGTAATACTCTATGTTGTGTTTGTCGGGATCCGATGGATAGAGAATACCATGTTATGTTAATTATCAAGTTATTACATATGTGTTGTTTATGATCTTGCATGCTCTTCGTTACTAGTAGAGGCTCTGGCCAAGTTTTTGCTTTTAACTCCAAGAGGGAGTATTTATGCTCGATAGTGGGTTCATGCCCGCATTGACACCGGGACGATGCGATGTAAAGTTCTAAGGTTGTGTTGTGCTCGTTGCCACTAGGGATAAAACATTGGCGCTATGTCCGAGGATGTAGTTGTTGATTACATTACGCACCATACTTAATGCAATTGTCTGTTGCTTTGCAACTTAATACCGGAAGGGGTTCGGACGATAACCTCGAAGGTGGACTTTTAGGCATAGATGCAGTTGGATGGCGGTCTATGTACTTTGTCGTAATGCCCAGCTAAATCTCACTATACTTATCATGTCATGTATGTGCATTGTTATGCCCTCTCTATTTGTCAATTGCCCGACTGTAATTTGTTCACCCAACATGCTTTTATCTTATGGGAGAGACACCTCTAGTGAACCGTGGACCCCGGTCCATTCTTTTAATACTGAAATACAAATCTGCCGCAATACTTGTTTTACTGTTTTCTCCGCAAACAATCATCTTCCACACAATACGGTTAATCCTTTGTTACAGCAAGCCGGTGAGATTGACAACCTCACTCGTTTCGTTGGGGCAAAGTACTTTGGTTGTGTTGTGCGGGTTCCACGTTGGCGCCGGAATCTCCGGTGTTGCGCCGCACTACATCCCGCCGCCATCAACCTTCAACGTGCTTCTTGACTCCTACCGGTTCGATTAAACCATGGTTTCTTATCGAGGGAAACTTGCCGCTGTGCGCATCACACCTTCCTCTTGGGATTCCCAACGGACGTGTCAACTACACGCATCAAGCAAATTTCTGGCGCCGTTGCCGGGGAGATCAAGACACGCTGCAAGGGGAGTCTTCACTTCTCAATCTCTTTACTTTGTTTTTGTCTTGCTTTATTTTATTTACTACTTTGTTTGCTGCATTATATCAAAACACAAAAAAATTAGTTGCTAGCTTTACTTTATTTGCTGTCTTGTTTGCTATATCAAAACACAAAAAAAATTAGTTTACTTGCATCTACTTTATTTAGTTTGCTTTATTGTCTTGCACTCTATATTAAAAATACAAAAAAAATATTTAGTTACTTTTGTTACCATGTCTAGCTCTGAACCTGTTACTTCTTCGCCTGAAGAATTAGTCTTCACTTTTAAACAGGGGGATGAGGAGAGTTTTAAGGATGCTTGGTCTATAATTTTTACTTCTTATCGTGAAACTGAACCTCAAATGACTCTAAGTTTGCTCCTTAGTAATTTTTATTTTGGTCTTATGGTTCGCTATAGATATGCTTTGGATACTTTAGTGGGAGGAGATTTCCTCCATTGCAATGGGGATCAAGCTTTTAATGCCATAAATAAGTTGGTTGCGTCACATGATTCAGCTAATAATTTTGATTCAGCCCTTATCAGCATTCATAATAGATTAAACACTCTTGAGACAAGTGCATCTCGCTTAAATGAAAATTATGGATACATTCGTAACCGTTTTGATCAAGTTTTAGTGAACTCTGAACTTTCATTGTGGGATCCTCGTTGTTAAAATTGTTATCGGTGATCGAACTCTTCATGCCTACTCGTGATATTATGTATGAATTTTGCCTTATGCCTGAAAGCATTTATAAATCTTTGAAACTTTGGGGAGTCGATGAAGGAGGAGAAGAAATAACTCTCATTGATAACTCTATTATAATTCCTAAGGGAGTAGCTGCAGGTGTCCATACAACCATACTTGGAAGAACAATATCCATTGATTATCTTGTTATTGAAACAGGAAAAATCATACTCGGGAGATCCTCGTTGAAACTATTGGGAGCAGTCATTGATGTGGGAGAAGGCACTCTGAAATTCACCTCTATACCAGGGGAAATCATATATTTCCTAAACCAAAGGGAAAGAAAAACAATAAGAAAGGTAAGGGTAAAGCCCAAGTTAAGGTTGACGCACCACCCTTCGATAACACTTGAGAAACACTTTTCGCGCCTAGCTGAAAGGCGTTAAAGAAAAGCGCTTATGGGAGACAACCCATGTTTTTACTCCAGTATTTTTGTTTTATATTTGTGTCTTGGAAGTTTTTTACTACTGTAGCAACCTCTCCTTATCTTAGTTTTATGTTTTGTTGTGCCAAGTAAAGTCTTTGATAGAAAAGTAAGTACTAGATTTGGATTACTGCGCAGTTCCAGATTTCTTTGCTGTCACGAATCTGGGTCTATCTCCCTGTAGGTAGCTCAGAAAATTACGCCAATTTACGAGCATGATCCTCAGATATGTACGCAACTTTCATTCAATTTGAGCATTTTCGTTTGAGCAAGTCTGGTGGCCTAATAAAATCCATCTTTACGGACTGTTCTGTTTTGACAGATTCTGTCTTTTATTTCGCATTGCCTCTTTTGCTATGTTGGATGAATTTCTTTGATCCATTAATGTCCAGTAGCTTTATGCAATGTCCAGAAGTGTTAAAAATGATTGTGTCACCTCTGAACATGTGAATTTTTATTATGCACTAACCCTCTAATGAGTTGTTTCGAGTTTGGTGTGGAGGAAGTTTTCAAGGATCAAGAGAGGAGTATGATGCAATATGATCAAGGAGAGTGAAAGCTCTAAGCTTGGGGATGCCCGGTGGTTCACCCCTGCATATATTAAGAAGACTCAAGCGTCTAAGCTTGGGGATGCCCAAGGCATCCCCTTCTTCATCGACAACATTATCAGGTTCCTCCCCTGAAACTATATTTTTATTCCGTCACATCTTATGCACTTTGCTTGGAGCGTCGGTTTGTTTTTGTTTTTGTTTTGTTTGAATAAAATGGATCCTAGCATTCACTTCATGGGAGAGAGACACGCTCCGCTGTAGCATATGGACAAATATGTCCTTAGGCTCTACTCATAGTATTCAAGGCGAAGTTTCATCTTCGTTAAATTGTTATATGGTTGGAATTGGAAAATGATACCTGTATTAACTCTAAAATGTCTTGGATAATTTGATACTTGGCAATTGTTGTGCTCATGTTTAAGCTCTTGCATCATATACTTTGCACCCATTAATGAAGAAATACTTAGAGCTTGCTAATTTGGTTTGCATATTTAGTTTCTCTAGAGTCTAGATAACATCTAGTATTGAGTTTTGAACAACAAGGAAGACGGTATGGAGTCTTATAATGTTTACCATATGTCTTTTATGTGTTTTGCTGTACCGTTCATCCTTGTGTTTGTTTCAAATAACCTTGCTAGCCTAAACCTTGTATCGAGAGGGAATACTTCTCATGCATCCCAAATACTTGAGCCAACCACTATGCCATTTGTGTCCACCATACCTACCTACTACATGCTATTTATCCGCCATTCCAAAGTAAATTGCTTGAGTGCTACCTTTAAAATTCCATCATTCACCTTTGCAATATATAGCTCATGGGACAAATAGCTTAAAAACTATTGTAGTATTGAATATGTACTTATGCACTTTATCTCTTATTAAGTTGCTTGTTGAGCGATAACCATGTTTCTGGGGACGCCATCAACTATTCTTTGTTGGATATCATGTGAGTTGCTATGCATGTCCGTCTTGTCTGAAGTAAGAGAGATCTACCACCTTCATGGTTGCACTACTAGAAAAAAGGCTTTCAGTGGCGCACCACATATAGCCATCAGTGGCGCACTAGTGGTGCGCCACTGTTATCACGCCACTGCTAACACATAGTAGTGGCGCACTAGGGGTGCGCCACTACTAGCCTAGATACCCGTGGCGCACTGCCCGGTGCGCCATTGACATGCCCACCGGTGCGCCACTCGTTGGTCGAGGCGATGCGCCACCACCGTGTAGAAGAGGTGCGCCACTCGCTACAGCTTTGCGTGCGCCACTCGGTCCAGCTAGTAGGTGCGCCACCGCTGCGTGAGTACGTGCGCCACTTCCTCTCCGGGACGTGCGCCACTGCTACTTATCCTTGTGCGCCATCGCTAGTCTCGGAGAGGATCACAGGGCAGTGCGCCACTGGATCAGTAGCAGTGCGCCACTGCTACTTAGTGGTAGTGCGCCACAGATGGTCCACTAGTGCGCCACTGCTAGGATTTCGAAATTTTTTTTTGTATCTTGGCAGGTATTTATACAGGTTGTATATGACAGTACAATAGCACAATACAGGATATATAACAGCATATAAACAACAGCACAGCTTATCCATACATAGTTCTTCACATTAGCCCCACATGATTCACAAGCATTCACATTAGAGGTTACAATGCAAGTTACGGTGTTACAAGTCACAAATGAGCTAGTAGTGGCACAAGGTCGATCATCTAAACTAGCATCACATAGAAGAGAGCTAGAGTCACTACTAGCACCGTCCCGGTGAAAGTGGTCTTCATCCGGTTCCTCCTCCGCTCCGTCCTCTCTCCCGCCAGATAGCGTGCGTATCTGTCTTCGGCCTCCGCTCTAGTGGTGTACCCTTTGTAGCTGTTACCGCTAAAACGGTGAACCTGTCTCCGACACTCCTCCCAGTCGTTGTAGACTCCGGGAACCTTGCCATTGTACACGACATACCACGTCATATCTGCGTACATATGCACAAGCCAAAGAAATATTAGTGCACGCTCATAGATGTTTGCAACGAATAAGAGCAAACTCAAAAACGATCCAAGTAGTATGAACTAAAAGGCATGCCTCATACATTGTTGGTCGGAACAAATATTAACATTTAGGGACGGAGTAAGTGAAACCAAGTAGGATGCACAATAGATTGATACTTGTGTCATCGCACCAGGTTCACTTACCCCTCCCCCAAGTGTATAGGTGACCAACATTCTAATCATCGGCATTTTGAGATACCAAAGCAAATAGAAGAATGACAAGGGCCTCATACTTTGTCAGTCCAAACAAATATTAACATTTAGGGAAGGCGTCAGTGAAACCAAGTAGGATGCACAAGAGATTGATACTTGTGTCATCGCACCGAGTTCACCGACCCCTCCCCAAGTGTATAGGTGACCAACATTCTAATCATTGGCATTTTGAGATACCAAAGCAAATGGAAGAATGACAAGGGCCTCATACATTGTTGGTCGAAACAAATATGAACATCCCGGGATGGCGTTAGTGAGGCCGGGTAGGATGCACAAGAGATTGATATTTGTGTCATCACACCAGGCTCACTAGCGACACCCCGGAGTGTACGATTGACCGAACATTCTAATCATCGGCATATGCAAACAAAATTAACGACCAAATCAAGTGCGGAAAACGATAGAGCCATATATATAAGTTCACAAACATAGCCGAACTAGTAATTAAACGGACATGCAAGTAAAGTGTTGGATAAAGTTTATTACAACATGAAGCTCGTCTTTAGTTCACAACTACATAACTAGGCTCGCACATCAAGACTTTTGCGGAGCGTGGATAAAACCGCCGCCTTTCTTCAAGCACATCCATGAGCGGTAGTCGTCACCCCGCATTTGGAGCATTGTGTCTATGTCACTATTTGACTGAGCCGATAGCCGCGCGAAGGTGTAGTGCAGCGGATAAGCTGTTCAGCATGGCAAAGATGTCATCATACCGCAGGAAGATCTTCTCCGCGAAGCCACTATCGACAAAGCCATGGCCCGAGGGCACCTTGGCAATATACACTCGGGTATCCATTATCTTTCTCCCCGAGACGCCGCTCCTCCATAAACCGAATACCGTCAACCGGAGATCGCATAGGACCGGGTGCAGCATCGTACAATCTTTGAATTAGCATCCGCTCACCCGACACATGCACCCTCGCCTCGATATTCTTGGGCACTCGGTGGCCCGTCCTGAGCACGGATAGGTGCCGGCTGGCTGGCAGACTTGTCGTCCTTCTTCTTTCTTTTCCATCCCTTCGGCCTCGTATTTACTGGGACTGCATTCTCCTCTTCGCAAGCCTTCTTCGGTGTGTTAGGACTGATAACACTTCTCACCTCGGCTATCGGCTGAGTCTCGGTGAAGTCGGCAGCTGGAGGCGTCTCCTGAGAACAGAATAGGCGCCGCTTGTTGCAAAAGCTTTTCCCCTCGGCGGCAGCTTGAGAGGGTTGGCTACTGAGATCGTAGTCCATCACCCCAAAATCGAAGTTGCAGTCCAGGTTGGCGAACGTATCGTCCTCGTCCGGACCGTCGTTCGGATCCCGTGCCATCTCGCATGTCCACATCAGCTGATGGCGGCACCGTTGGGGTGGTCTTGCCATGGCTTGGCGCCGGCATGGCTTGGGGTGCTGTCCGGTGGGGTGGTGTCGCTCGCCCCCAAACGAATCCGGCTCTTTGGCCAAACCATGGACAAATTGAAGCATTGGTGGAGGGCAAGGACCCGATCATCTTCGTCGGCACCATCGGGTTGAAAGGGAGGTACCACGTCGTCGTAGCCGCTAAGCACCCGAATCGGTTGAATCCTATACACGTCGGGTTGCATGGGTCTACCGTGTAGCGGCGGTTGCTCGGTTGAACGATTTTGGCCTTGGCAACATCGATCAACTCGCCGTTCACAAAGTGCGAGGAGAGTGCATGGGACGTCGACGGCGGAGCTCGCGGAAAACATGTAGGGCGTTAGGGATGGCTAGCTAGTCAAAGGATGGGATATGGAAGTCATTGGCCGAGGGTTGGTTACCGTGATGGCGTCCGAGCTCGGCTAAGGTCGAGGCACCGCCGGCGACGGGCGTGCAGCCGATGGAGTGGCCGCTTGTTGGCGCGGTGCCGGGCGGCGTATTATCCGCAGCGACGGGTGCATTGAGCTGAAGTAATGGCGCCGCGGGAGACACCAAGGTTGGCGCCGCGGGAGCCACCACGGTTGGCGCCGCGGGAGCCACCAAGGTTGGCGCCGCCGGAGACACCATTGTTGCCGCCTGCGGACTCACCGATGGCTCCACGTTGTGGGAGTTGCTGCACGCGAAACTGGGAACCGGGGGTTCCCCCTTTTGTCCTCCCTTATACCACGCGTCCAGACCGGCAACCAAGGTAGGGATGAGGGAGCTAAGCGTCGTGCCCACTTGGTCCTCCACTTGCTGGTCGTTGCGTCCTCTCGTTGGGTCTCCACGATTTGTTGCACTTGTTGCCGCACTTGCTCCTCGACCAATGTCGGGATCTGCGCAACTTGTGCCTTGAGCTGTGCGACCTCCTTCTCATCGATGGTGGCCTTTCTCTCCTTTTTCCCCGACTTATAGTATTCTGACCATTTCATAGAGCATCCTTCGCCGGCCACACGACCAGCCGACGTCGGCTTACTCAATGGATCCCTCTTCTTGTGGGCATTCAACGCCCTATTTAAAGGGTTGTCCCAAGGGGCACACTGCGAGGAGCTCGTGGACCCCGCGCCGCTACTAGCTTCCTTTTCACTTTCCGCAGCGATCTCCTTAGCCTACGGGAGGAACATGCATGAACCATTTAGAAATTTGGATTCATCAATAAGAATGCAACCATAAAGGAGCTAATTAAGCGGGTGCATTCCTTACCAGAAGAGCCTCAAACTCCTTCACATCCGGAGTGGTGGTGAGCTCCTTTGTTTTCGGGTCAAGACGGTACCGGGCTAGGAGAAAGTTCCTCGTTTGCTTGTTTTTGTATTGCGGGAAGAGGGGCTCGAGGCTGTTCTTCACACGCTCCTTATCCGCGGCGTACCATTTCGGTTGCGCCACCCTAAAACCGCCAGGACCAAGTTTGTGGGTGCCTAAGTTCAGTTTTCGCATGTCCTTCCCCCACTGACTAGAATCCGACGTTGACTCGCTCTCGCACTTGATCTTGAAATCAGCGTAGTCTTGCTCGGTGATCGAGGGATTTGACTCCTTGATCTTCTCGTAACTCTCACCATTATTAATCATTTTCTTCACTCGGTTCCTCCAACTAGCAAGGGCGGTGCTCATCTTCGTGAGGGCGGCATTGTGCACTTTGTTCCGCATGAGACGCTTTTCTGAGCATTCCACCGGGAACTCGTATCGTTCGTGCAGCTTCCGGAAGAGGAGGGTGCG